>NC_134405.1:289962184-290282184 GCF_038048845.1 Mixophyes fleayi | reverse complement strand
TACTGTTAGGAACCCCTCTAGCTGGTACAACACAACCCGGAGTCTGCTCTGCCAGTCTGGTGTTCACTGGAGCCCCTAGTGGTGGAGACAGACTTGGCCGCAGACTAGCAGAGGGTCGTGAAGTGCGTACTGGTTGGGGAGAACCCAGGAAAGTGAAGTGAAGTCCAGGCAAGGGTTGAAGGCCGGCAGCAGACAGCGAATTCAATAAACAAGCCGAGGTCAAGGATCACGAGCAAACAGGAAAGTCGGTAAACACGCCAGAGGTCGGGGTCACAAGAAACACAGGCAGGGTCCAAATCCAGGCAAGGGGTCATACACGGGCAATCCAACAGAATATCCAAAGGACAGGAACAAGGAGCAGAGCAGGTCAGCAGAACTGGTAACAGAGCGCTATAACCGGCAGGGAGGCTAAGCCCTCCCTACCTCTTATACCCAGAGCAACCAATCAGGGCTTGTCCCTGAAACATACACAGCGGCAGTATACTTAACTAAATTAGCCACAGGCTGGACTTGTTAGCTGGAGGGTACTGTGCACGCATGCGCCCGGCCTCCCACATTGCCGGGACACGGTGCTGAGCAAGAAGCTTCCGACCGTTGCCTTGGCAACGATCGGGTCTTAGTCGGAAGTGACGTCCCGGTCGTCAAGGTGACGGTCGGGATGCCAGAGGGCGCTGGAAGTGAGCCGTGGCGGCTATGAGTACCGCCTCGGCTCGTGACACATACACATCCAAATCACAATCACCTGGCACTTACAGCTGCCCTGTAGCTGGTGCAAGTGACACAACAGAAAAACACCTACCTTTGAGATGCCCACAGATTGAATCGGGTGCTGCTCTGTGCACTTAAGCTTGGCATGTCCTTTTTGTATATTGACTTTGTGCATATGCCCATTCCCCTCCCTGTCACAAGTGTCCTTTGCACTTGAAGATGAATTGGATGTTCTTCCGTTCCGTACATATAGTTTATTTCTGGGCATGCGCAAAGCTATTTTATGCAAAATACAGCACGTATCGGCATTTTTAAGTCCCTTAATGAATCAGGCCCACTATGTTCACACTGAGAAAAAAAATATTGCCTTATAGAAATAAGTGCAACAATTTTATGAGATTCTGTTAATTTTATTTAAAATTAATTTATGAACCATAAACAGAAATATGCAAATAATTTTATTCTGCTCAAAACCACATAATTGTCCATCTCACCATAACAAACAGCACACACATTTTCACAGTTTCTGAAATTACTCCCATAAAATCATATTTCACCTTTTTAAACTCTGTAAGCCTCAATGGTCATTTCAGTGTATACTTGTTGCAATGAAGTGTTGCACTTCCATGTTTATTACAGCTCAGTAAGACGTGCAATAAACACCTACACCTTGAGTCAAGGATTCAAGGAACATGTGACGTAATGAGGCAGCATTTTGAAGGTCTATTTCCTATGTCTAGGTTCAGGAGCATAACTAGCATACACCAGGTTCCATAGCACAATTTGTATGGGGGTGGGGGTGGGAATGCATATCTACTGTACACTGCAGAAGCTCCCTTTTTGCTGTTCTGTGTATGTGCTGGGGCTGATACCTGTGCCGCGGAGTCCCATTTACATCTTCTATTCTTATTTTAAAAACAGGTACTCCAAAATGGGTGGAAACATATCCCTGGGTGCCCACTTACATCTGGGAAGCAATGATGGGAATTATGCCCCTGTCTACGGATACCCCATACATAGACTAAGTGAGGTAGTTACATGCCAATCTGAAATCATTACACTTCTGCTACCAGGCAGCACAGTGGCACATTGGTTAGCCCTGCTGCTTCACATTCTTTGGGTCATGGGCTCATATGTGCAAAGGGCCCAGTGTATGTGTGTGCTTTCTGTGTGTTTTTTTATTTCATTCCATAGTCAAAAACATACTGATCGGTTAATTTGCTTCTGACGAAATGGACCCATATGTGTGTGCGTGCATGCTTTGTAGGAAATTAGACTTTAAGCTCCAATGGGACAGGGACTGATTTGAATGATTACATATTCTCTGTACAGCATAACATGATTGGTGCTATATCAATAAATAATAATAATATTTATAGAAATAAATATATAAATCAGATATGTTGGATAATTTTGCACAGATTTAAGAGTATTCTGATTTCCTTTATTATGAATTTATTACTTTTTATAAATTTTCACAAGCAATATACTTTGGACAAGCCCTGCAGATGGGTTCTATGCGCACTGCTCATCATCCATCCAAATATGTATATCAGTGTTCCTCTGCTTTTGTTTAACTTGGCACTGCTGACATTGATGGGTTGGGTACTAAATCCCGATGGAAGATATACTAACACATATAGTACTACAAGCACAAGCATACCTATGGCAGCCAGGGCATGCTGACACTTAAGGAACCAGAAGTGCCAGTATGCCCTGGCACCAAGGACCCACTGCAACCTGTAGTGCACAACCCAAAATTTAAATAAACCACACAACTCCTTTAAACCACATTATTTTACTTAAAAATAATAAAACCCCATTCATAATCACCAAGCTTGTCTTCATCTGTATGATCCATATCTTCTAAGCTTTTAATCCATAGTGTGTTTAACCAAAAAAAGAACAAACACCTACTAAAATTAATTCAACGGCTGATGAAAAAAATCTTCTTGTCTTCTGTGAAAGTACTAATTAACAAACATCTAAATTACCAATTACAAAACCTATATTACTACTAATGAACTAATCTTATGTGCCTGCACTTTTAAAAGAAATGAGTATGTGGCATTTTTAGAGAATAAGTCAAAAACATATCACACAATACAGAAAAAAATAAGTTATATTACACAGATAAGAGACATGTTTAGTACATTTCCATGACCTTTTTTTATTTCATAATAACAAGGTAAGTCCAAGAAGTTCCAAAGACATATCAACTTAATGAAGATTAATGATAAAAGGCCTTGAAAGTCAGTGTTGATGCAAATCCGAAGTTGGTCTGCTTTTGGCAATGATAATTAGTATTTTTGGTAATAATGACTATAATTTTTCTATAAGAGATATGAAAAATAAAAATATGTGTTCAAATTGGCTTTGTAACCCTGAGTGTATTAGCTCCGCTCAGTATGGCTGCATTTTATTATTATTATTATTATAAAAGAAGAAATATATATGGGAAACTTGCTCATCCAATTATTACTGAAAGAAAAGATTGAAGAAAACTTACTCACTTCCTGCTTGAATTCCTAAAATAATCTTCCAGAACACGCTTGGTAGAATAAAAAAAAAATATCAAAATGACGCACACTGCAATCTACTGTGAGGAAGTCCCGTCGAAGAATGAAAAACTGACAGTCGTCATGTCTATCTATAACCTAGGGCTTTCGACTCAGACACGCTGCTGGTTCCCCTGCTATAGTGCCACCAGCTCTGGTTCTAGTACAATCGGGTACCTCACGCTTTTCTTCCGGTCAATTTTGCTAGTACCAGCACTAGGCTGCAGCCCTAGGGTTAATCTGATTGGGGAGCCACATTTTTTTTTAACTCTTTCCATGCTGGTGAATTGCGGGTCTGGCGGCTACCGGCACAATTTTTCCGGTGTTTTGGGAGGGAGGGGAAGGGGGGGGGGTTTAGTTTTAACTTTTATTACTGTTTTCTTTTTTTGTAATCTTTTTACACTGTTTTTTGCAAGTGGGTCCGCTGTTTAGGTGCCAGACCCAAACATTTTTCATTTAATGTCAGCAATGTGATTGTTGACATTGTAGATCTTAACCTTATAGAAATAGCATTTAAATTCTATATGGTAGGTTAGCATTTAAGGCCTCCTGCTTGATCCTAATTCTAATACCAGGAACAGATTCTCCTGAAGAAGAGGAGGCATTGAAAATGCTTGATTCCTCACAGTATTTCTCAACAACACCTACACAATTTCTGCCTTCACCTACAGCAATCTCCTACCTTCACTCCTCCCATTATTGACACCAAGCAACCATCTTTTCAACACTTTTGCAGAAACAGAAAGTCTGCCCAGACATATACAAAGCCCAAAGTAGAGCTCACAATTTTAAGTAAATTCAATCAGGTTCAAGAAGATATGTAACTGTATAAATCTGAGCTTCCATTGAACAATCAAACTGAATACATATAAAATAAGCTACTTTTTTTGTAAATTATTTAAATAATTTTACAAAGTACATTCAATTAGATTTGTTATGTGCCTAATTAGGAGTGTAGCTTATGATGATGTGCAGCCTCTTATATTTCAAAACAAGCGGTGTGTCAGGACAACAAATTACCTCAATAACAACAATATGTAAAGCATATGTACATTCTCATTGTTTAATAAATGGAGCAAGTTCAGTTAACAATACTGATGGGGACCAGCATGTGTTGTGTGTCACAGTAACAGTTAGAAAAATAATTATCTTACCTTATTCTGGTGGACTGAATGTGATGGCTGAGACCAGGCTGACCAGAGTGGAGTTCTTGATGATGCTGGCTGGTAAGTGAGCCGAGAAACTGCTGAGATGGTGGTTCCAGGAGGGTAGTTTACAATATAGTAGAAGATCAGTCAGGAGACTATCAAGGGGTTTAAGCTGTAGCAAGTCCAATTGTCCAGAGCCAGTTGGTGCACAGTGTAGCAATGTCAGTAAGCAAAGGTTGCAAGTGGTTAAACAATAACGAGAATTGTCCAGAGCCAGGTTGGTACATGCTTTAGCAATAGTAAGTAAGCAAACTTTCAGTTGGAACTTCACATGTACAGCCAACGGGTTGTCCTTCCCGGTTAGGACACTCTAGCCTATTCCTGAAGGACTTCATCATCCTTACCATAACATCTTAGATATATTTTCCCAAAAAAACGGCAGATTCATTACCCCACATCGTGACTATGATTATGCCATTGATTTGTTTCCTGGAGCCAGACTGCGTAAGGGAAAACTTTATTTGCTGTCTGTTTCAGAGACTAAAGCAATGGAGGAATATATGGAAGAGATTCTATGTAAAGGCTTTATTAGGCATTCCAAATCACAGGCTGGTGCCAGGTTCTTCTTCGTGTCCAAAAAAGTTGGGGGTTTACGGCCATGCATGGACTACAGAGGGCTGAACAAAATCACTATCAAGAATGCCTACTCCTTGCCTCTGACCTTAGTTCTGTTTCATCAACTTAAAGACACTACCATCTTCTCCAAAATGGATGTTTGCAAAGCATATAATCTAATTCGGACAAAGAAAAGGGATGAGTGTGTTATAGGATACTGTGTTTTCTGCCATAATAATGATACAATACCTTTGATCTTATTAATTATTCTCATTAATTATAGGAATATAATGCAATTTGAGACTGTTTTGTTATTTTAGTCATGACGATAACACGCATCCATAACATCTCACGTGTATTTAATAGGCATTGTTTTACACAACCTTTTCAAACATTCATTTTGTTCCACACCAACTGTAAACAAGGAATCCCAGTTGTAATGCTAAATCACCCCAACTAGAAATCCGTAAGGGAGACTGCGCAATTCCTTTGCTCAACTGGGTTCTGTACCACCCAAGTATTACACATCTATTGACCTACACGTCAGATAGCGACCATTAGATGTTAATTGCTAACTAAATACCAATCTATCTGTCACAAGCCAGGCCCGCGGTCGGATCCCATCATACTTACCTGCTCCGAGCAGGGCTCCTCGTCGGCACTAGTGCCACACTTCCTCCAATGGCAGCTTTCATCTTGTATTCAGGTCTGCACACCTGATCATCTTATTAATTCCCTCCTTCCTGTGATTGGCTGCCTTGTTTGGCAACAGGATATTTAAAGCACCTGACCCTGAGGACGTGCCTGTTCTTTGTGTCAAATCTCTGGCATAAGTTAAACGTGGCTCTCTCCTCTCCTGCTGCAGTCCCTGTCGATTCCTCATGTTCAGCTCGCTGCTCCAGTGATTCCACAGTTGCTGTTTAGTGCGACTCATCCTCAGGCATCACTTCCTCCTGTTCAGCTCGCTGTTCCAGTGATTCCTCAGTTGATGTTCAGTGTGACTCATCCTCAAACTTCACTTCCTCATGTTTAGCTCACTGTTCCAGTGATTTCTCATTTGTTGTTCAGTGCAACTCATTCTCATACATCACTACCTCGTGTGCAGCTCGCTGTTCCAATGATTCCTTAGTCACTGTTCAGTGCGACTCATCTTCAGACATATCTACTTCGTGTTCAGCTCACTGTACCAGTGATTCCTCAGTTGCTGTTCAGTGCTACTCATCCTCAGGCATCTCTACCTCATGTTCAGCTCTCTGTTCCAGTGATTCCTAAGTTGCTGTTCTGAGCTACTCATCCACAACTAAAATCTTCTCAACTACAGTTCGCTGTTCTACGGCATTTCTCTGAAGAGTTCCTTCTAATCCGATATTCTCCATATGGGTCTCATCTTACACTCTCCCAGAGGGCCGTGGCCTGCAGGGTAGTGGCTGCAATGCCCATACCTCCGTGCGAGGGATCTTGGTGAAGACAACCTGTCCAGCGCCTCTGGGTAGAGTAGTGTCGAGCAAGACAGGCCCAGGGATCCTATACTTCTGCTAAGAAACATGACAGTAAGAACAGGTCATAAGAATGACGGATCTGCTGGAGAACCTTCGGGGAATGATATGCTCCAACATTTGGTTGAGAGGGTGGAGCAACATGAAACCATGCTGCGCCAAGTATTGCAGTGCCTACAAACCCTTTCCGTTCACCTATACATGCTTCAGGCTGCACAACCTTCAGTTTCTGCCCCAAATCTGACTGAGCCTACCCATCATCATCATCACCATTTATTTATATAGCGGAAAAAATTCTGCAGCGCTGTACAAAGAACTCATTCACATCAGTCCCTGCCCCATTGGGGCTTACAGTCTAAATTCCATAACACACACACACAGTAGGACACACAGACTAGGGTCAATTTGTTAGCAGCCAATTAACCTACCAGTATGTTTTTGGAGTGTGGAAGGAAACCGGAGCACCCGGAGCAAACCCACGCAAACACGGGAAGAACATACAAACTCCTCACAGATAAGGTCATGACCCAGCAGGCCTCTTCTGTGGCCCCTTCTACACTTAGACCAACACTGCCTAAATTTGATGGAGATCCTAAGATTTGTTGTGGGTTCTTGAACCAATGTTTAATTCAAATTGAACTTCAGCCCCACAACTTCCCCACTGGCAGAACAAAAGTTGCTTATATTATTTCTTTATTAACTGGACAATCTTTGACATGGACTTTCCCTCTGTGGGAGAGAGACAATCCTTTGCTTAGTGATTGTACCACCTTCCACCTCTGCAGTGGCCAGTATTCTGAGATTCCGACAAGGGTCCCGCTTGGTGGCTAAGTATGTCAAAGATTTTCATACTCTCTCCTCAGAGCTCCAGTGGAATAACAATGCCATAGAGACCACTTTCGGTCATGGTCTTTCTGATCGTGTTAAGGATGTACAGGCCTCTCAGGAATTACTTTCCACCCTAGATGCCCTCATTTCCCTATGTAATCTTGTAAACTTGTTTTTCCGGGAGAGATCTGCCAAGAAGGATCATTCTTGCCACCCTACGTTTCAGTTGGCCCCTTGTTTCCAACCTCCTGCAACTCCTGATGAGCCTATGCTACTTGGAAGATGAAGGGGTAACCTTTGCATCTATTGTGCTGAGTCTGGACATTTTCGTGAGAGATCGGCCAAGAAGGATCATTCTCGCCACCCTATGTTTAAGTTGGCCCCTCGCTTCCAACCTCCTGCAACTCCCAACGAGCCTATTCTACTTGGGATATGAAGGTGTAACCTTTTCATCTAATGTGCTGAGTCTGGACATTTTCTCAACTCGTGCCCAAAAATATCAGGAAATGCCAAGCCCCAATTTGCCCCGTAAATGTCAGTCTGGGGTCATTAAAACCTCCCCCACTTCTTGTAAGTCTTCCATTTCTGTTTCTTTGCAGACTGCTTCTACCATAATCAACTCCTCTGCTCTCCTGGATTCCAGCATTGCCAGGAATTTTATTTCCTCCTCTCTGGTATCCCAGTGTTCTCTGCCTATGGTTCGTTGAAGACTCCAGTTGTCATTACCGCCATCGACGATTCCCAGCTTGCTAAATCAACTATTTGTCTACAGACCGAACCTATTACTCTCCATATTGGGGCTTTGCATGCTGAACATATTTCTTTCTTAGTTCTAGCCCAGACCACTACACCTATGATCCTGTGTTTACCCTAGCTCCAGCTGCATTCTCCGTAGGTGGATTGGAACTCGTCGCAAATCCTGGCCTTAGGTCCTACTTGCCAGTCACATTGCCTAATCCAGGTTAAAACTCACCAATTGACCACCACCTCTCCTGATCATATCTCCTCAGCTCTTCCTCCACAGTAGTCTGCTTTCTCGGATGTGTTCGATAAGAGCTGCTCAGAGCTTTTACCTCCTCATTGCTCTTGGGACTGTTTTATCGATCTTCTCTCGGGAAACACCCCCCAAGGGGTCGCGTATACCCTGTTTTCCTTCCAGAGACGCAAGCCATGGCCTACTACATCAAGGAGACTCTCCAACATGGTTTTATTCAATCTCCTATCTCTCCTGCTGGAGCAGGGTTCTCTTTTGTAAAGAAAAGGGACGGGTCTCTGCAGCCCTGCATTTATTACCATGAACTAAATACTATTACCATTAAAAACCGTTACCCCATCCCATTAATTACGGAGCTGTTTGAACACTTTAAAGAAACTAATATGTTCACCAAATTAGACTTTCAAGGGGCCTACAGCTTCATCAGAATTCGAGCAGTTGACTAATGGAAGATCACGTTTAACACCAGAGACGGTCATTATGAGTACCTTGTCATGCCAGTC
The DNA here is from genome assembly GCF_038048845.1 of Mixophyes fleayi. Taxonomy (NCBI): domain Eukaryota; kingdom Metazoa; phylum Chordata; class Amphibia; order Anura; family Limnodynastidae; genus Mixophyes; species Mixophyes fleayi. Next base: position 290,273,334 of record NC_134405.1, on the reverse strand, counting down.
GGTCTCAGTAACTCCCCAGCCATCTTCCAGAGCTATGTCAATGAACATTTTAGAGACCAACTCTACTCTTGTGTTGTAGTATAACTTGATGATATTCTTATTTTCTCCCAAGATGTTACTTCTCACCGGTTACACATTTCCAGGGTTCTTTCCAGGATCTGCAAAAATCATCTCTTTTACAAACTGGAGAAATGTTCCTTTGAAGTTTCATCTATGCCATTACTAGGATAGATTGTCTCCTGATCTGGTCTATGGATGGATCCCGAGAAGGTCTGTGCCATTTTGGATTGGCCGCTCCTGCCCTGCCTCAAGACAATTCAATGTTTCCTAGGCTTCTCTAATTACTATAGATAACTCATCCAGAGTTATTACACTATTATCGCTACCATTGCAGCCCTTACTCGGAAGGGAGCTAATACTAAAGGTTGGTCTCAAGAGGATCTGGATGCTTTCAGTTTTCTCAAGGAGCCATTTTCATCTGCTCCCATCCTTAGACAACCGGATGTCTCCCAGCCTCTCTTTCTAGAAGTCGATGCCTCAACTGTCGGAGTCGGAACAGTACTCTCCCAAAAAGCCACTTCCGACAAACTCCTTCCTTGCGCCTTTTATCTCTCAATTTTTTACCTGTAGAACACAAGTACACCATTGGAGACAAATAATTATTAGCTATGAAGTTGACTCTTTCTGAATGGCACTACCTGCTTGAAGGTGCTTGGTTTCCAGTTACCATCTTTATGAACCACAAAAACCTTCTGTACCTTATGACTGCCCAGTGCCTTAATCAATGCCATGCCCTTTAGACATTATTCATTTCTAGTTTTAACCTCCTTGTGACATACAAACCTGGCCATATGAACAAGAAGGCAGATGCTCTATCACAGGCCTTCGATTCCACTGAAGATTCTGACCAGGTCCTGGAGCATCCGATCTTGGATCCCAATTGTCTTCTATCCTCCTCAGTATCCTCTTATTCTACTCCTCCACTGGGCAAAATGTTTGTTTCCTCCCACCATCAGAGAAGGCTTCTTCATTGGTTTCATGCTTCTTATTTTTCCAGCCATACTGGCTCTCTTAAGACCTTTTAAATCAACACTCGGAACTATTGGTGGCCTACTATCCGGACTGATGTGAAAGACTTTGTGGCTGCTTGTAATACCTGCGATCAATATAAGTCCTCCCATCAACTCCCTTTCTTTCAGCCTCTCCCAGTGCCATCTAGACCCTGGACGGATATCAGCATGGATTTTGTGACTGATCTTCCTCCCAGCAGATGCTTTTACACAATTTGGGTAATAGTGTACCATTTGTCTAAGATGGTCCACTTTGTCAATTTGGTCGGATTTCCGTCTTCCTCGGTGTTGCTACAAAACTTTGCAAAGGAGATTTAACACCTACTTGGTTGTCCACTCAAAATTGTGTCAGACCACAGAGTTCAATTTGTCTCCAAATTTTGGTGAGCACTATGTAAAGCCCTGAAAATTTAGCTAAATTTCTCCTCAGCTTATCATCCGCAATCTAACGGACAAACGAAGAGAGTCAACCAAGATCTGGAGACGTTCCTTAGAATCCTCCTCAACCAGCTAAGACAAGTGGTCCGATCTGTTACCCTGGAATGAGTTTGCCCACAACAATCTGTTTCATGAATCTACCTCAACAACTCCATTCGTCGTGGTCTACGGCCTGCATCTTCCTTTTCCCAAGATTTCAGCCCTCCCACCCAGGTTCCTGCAACAGATGCTCTACATTGAGACTTCACCTCCATTTGGTCTCAAGTAATGACTTGTCTTAGAAAATCTTCAGACTGTTACAAATGTTTTCCTGTCAAGAAGCACCGGGCAGTTTCTGCACTGAAAGTGGGGGATAGGGTGTGGCTCTACACCCAGAACATTCATCTTAAAGTTCCATCTATGAAATTTGCTCAATGGTCCTTACAAGATTCTGCGCAAATCCTCTATCGCTATCAACAAAATCAAAGACATACCCTTCCCTAAATCATTTTCTTCTAGGTGCACTACTAAAATGTCTGGTATACCATGACGAACCTCTTCCCATTTTAGAAAAGGTATGAGTGATTCCCCACTGAATCTTCTCTGATCTAACCACCGTATCGATTGAGAAAACTCAGGTCCGCTTATTGCAAAAACTGTATCTGGACTCCTAGAACACTTAGGAGTGACCTACCATCCTGAAAAGCAAGTAAAATGCCATGCTAATCAAAAGGCCTTCATATTCAGACTCAGTGTCATGTCTCATTTGTCATGTTCACAAAGGTCTGGAGAATGCCCTACAATCTGCTCGAATTGGTACTTACCCCCAAGAGGCATGGAGTCTAATGGAGTGGGAGGTTCTCGCCATGAACCCCCACAAGGGAGTTTGGACTTTCCGGCTCCCAACCCTCAGGTCACGGTTCTCTTAGGAGGTGACGAGCGAGACTGAGATGAGAACCAAAGACACCAAAAGGGAGAAACACGGATAAGCAGGATCAGAATGATAGAAGAGCCTGGAGAGCGTTGCCAATAGAAAATGGAAATAACACACAGTATGCAAAAGTCTGAGGGCTGGAATACTGGAGACTCGGGAGTCAAGAAGTGATAGTCTGCAGAGGGTTACCACGCAAAACAGTGGAGAAGACACTCATGGTGTGATAGCCTGCGGGGCCAGTATGCTGGAGATTCAGGAGGAAGGGATGCAAACAGGAGCCTTGATGAGAGATGAAACCTGAAGATCTGGCAGCATACAACTGGAATAGTTGTGTTAAATAGGTGAAGCAGCCAGCTGATTTGCTGGACAGAATGAATGAGGAAAAAATGCCAGTTTGCGCATGCGCAGTCTACCGGGGAAGATGGCATCCTGTCAACACAGCTGCTGGGTCGGTCCTGGAAAAGTACAACCACCGGGGAAAAAGTAAGTGACAGCGGGGAGTCCGTCGAGCAGCGGGTCTGATAAGTGACATTATCATTGTTTGTAACACCTGTTGAAAAAGTCATTGAATGAAATGAGTCAAGGGGACTATCTGGAATCCTTGTTCTTATCAGCTGAATGTGGAGATCGCTTAATTTTGGAACCTTACAGTTGAGACTTTGTTTCCAGATAAGCTATTTTGTATCTATTTGATGTGCGGGCATATTTTTGCTTGACCTTTTATTCTTAAATATTTTTATCATTTAAGATGTACCTGGTTTTTGAATAATAATAATAATGTTTCAATGTGCAATTATATGATTTGTTTATATATGGATCAGTGTTGAGGAAGCTGGTGATGTATACAACCTCATTATCAGATAAGCTCCATACTCCTTGCAGTTTGCTACAAGGCCACTCACTCAACACCTCTGTTTACTTTGGTTATTTATGGTTTCACACTATGTTCGGCGCTTCTGCTTTCTGTTTTTGGTCCCAGGTTGTGCATCTACAATTAGGTGCTACAAGATGTGAAGCAACCTACTGTATGCGTTGTTTATTTTATTGTGCAATGTTTTGACATTTCATTTCACTAACTGCCGTTTGGTTTACTCACTGTTATTTCATATATCTATAATATAAATGTCTAGTGGCGTGTGTTAGTCTGTCTGTGTGTGTGTGGAAAAAATAAAACCAAGCTGCAGCGCCACCTGCTGGGCGGAGTTATACACTGACCTACTAAATTCTTAGTGTGTGTGGGGAAAAAAATTCAGAAAGGGCTGAAATTTGGTATACTAAGATGTTTTTAATTTGTTAATTTAATTTGTTAATTGTTAAAAGTGTTTATAAAGATTTTAAATATATATATATATATTTCTTGAAGGAAAAGTTACAGTTGAGAGTGGTTTGTGGTTGCCGGGGGTGACAGTGGGGAGTGGTTGGTGGTTGAGGCCTGGGCTATGGCCAAATGCATGACAAGAACCTTTTTAACACCTTAAGTAGCTTTATTTGACTAGAATGCATGAGTATCATGCACGGGTTAACTTGTATATATATATATATATATATATATATACAGAAAGGTAGAAATAATGTATATCAGTTTATTATCAGTCCTTGCTTTTGTGTACGCATGTTTATGTTGACATGAAAGCATACATGTGTCTAAGTAAATAGGTAGAAATTTCTGCATATGTGTGTGCGTGATAGTCATGTGGAAGCATGCATAAGTAAATAGGAAAAAGCATGTGTGTATGTGTCAGTTGATGCTTGAGAGAGATAGTACAAGCATGTAAGCATGCCTGAGAGGGAAAGTATCAAGGAGGTGTGGGGAGGGAGCCAGAGTCCTTTGCAGTATAAATAGAGTTACTTAAGAAGGTAAGAAAAAGTTAGAAATAGATAGAAGGATTATTACAGCAACAGTACATATAAATGCAAGCAGATTATATTACATTGCAAGGTAGTTAAAGCAATATATTTATATAAAACAGGCAGAATATATATATATAGGCAGTGTAGCTATAAAATGCAGTCAGAATATATATGCAGACAGAGTAGATTACAGTTATTGCAGGATAAATAAATTGCAGGAATGTAATAGGTAATATAGAGATTATGTGCGGGATACGTTAATGCAGGCGTTAGATACCTTTTGGAATATCGCAGTGCATATCCAGTAGGCTCCAAGTGAATGAAGTGTATGAACAAAAAGAGAGCTAGTTCATTATGGGTCAGAGTTTATATAACTCTTGACCCAGAATGCACTGCTTCAGGTGGGGGGGGTAGTGGCCCTCAAAACACCTCTACAACAGCACACTGACTGGAACAATGAGTCACTGCACTGTGTTGAGGTGTACTTCCTGTACTTTTGTTTGAGCTGGCTTCCTGCAAAGCACATGTTAGAATCAGTTTCTGTGTTTGAACTGGCTTCCTGCCAAATCACATGTTAATCTGTGTTTGCTTGATGTTCAATGTCTTGTAGCCAGTTCATATGTTAATCTGCACATGTCTGGCACATGCAGGCCACATTGCAACACTAGTAGACATTATCCGTAACTCAAGCTCCCCCTTCTGTGATTATGCCATCACTTACAATATTAGTTCTCCTTAACAGTCCCCCTGTTGTTAGAAATCTGACACTTTGAGTTGGAAATTTTACTTGGAATTCTCCCTATCTAAGTGTATCTTATACTATTGACTACTCCCTTCTGTAATAGCATAACACCTAACACTTTAAATCAGTTGTTAAGAGGACACATAAAAAATATTGAGTTTTACAAGGGGCAGTCTACAGGAATGGTGGGTAATCTTCAAAAGCCCACAAGCAAAATCCTTGGAGTAATCCACGAGAAAGTCTATAAATAGATATATTGGAAAGAACCATGAATAATACTTGTTAGATTTAGATCTTGTTTAAAATCCTGAAGCATTGAAATGAAATGCATTGTTCATTAGGAATTAGTATGTAAAGTCCAGACATCCAGAAGTTAGAAAATAGGTTTTAACCTTTCAATGTCCATAAAAATTATTGTTTAGAGTCCATAAGATAAATGCCCAGCAGTATGAAAAAGTAATTTATTAAATTTCATGATTTCTCTATTCCAGGGTTAGCAAAGTATTTTTTAAAGTTATATCCAACTCTTTTCACAAGCTCTGTATATGAAATTTATTTATTTACCTATTTACCTATATGCTTTAAACACCATTAAAATGCAGTTAAAATCAGATGCACTTACCTCTCAGGTATAGGGGTTTACATCTAGCAAGGGCTGGCTTGTGAGCCATACCCAAATGTGCCTTAAATAGGCTTAATGGACAGCTGCTATGATAAAAAGGCAATATTTTAATACAAAACCAGAGAAAAATATGCCCGCGCTCGTGATATCCTACATTATGTATGGTACCAGCTGCTTGGCAATAAGCCCGCGCTCGGTATGTCCCATATTGTATGTGGTACCAGCTGCGTGGCAATATAAATGCCCATATATGTATACAAAACAAAAAGACAGTTGTCAGTGCTTATCCTTTAAACTGCATATCTGTGTGTGTCTAGCAAAATGAAAACATGAGGTATTAGTTCATATTTTAATCAAAAGATTTAAGCCTGCATCCCAACGTCAAGGGCACCTCATTATATGCAGGTCCTACACTGACCTATATGTTTTAAGCACCATTAAAATGCAGTTAAAATCAGATGCACTCACCTCTCAGGTATAGGGGTTTACATCTAGCAAGGGCTGGCTTATGAGCCACACCCAAATATGCCTTAAATAGGCTTGTCATAGCTGCTGTCTATTAAGCCTATTTAAGGCACATTTGGGTGTGGTGTTTTTTTCTTAAATAATAATAGCTTTAATTTAAAGTTTGCTCACAATTTCAATCACACTTTTGTGAACTTTTTAGATTTTATTTTCACAGCACAGGGCACAAGAATAGTCTCTAAGAACTTTAATAAACCAGTAGATAGTTGTAATTATCTACGATTTAAGAGCAGTCATTATGGGCCATGGATACATCATATCACCAAAGGACTACTCAATCGTCTTAGAAGAAATTGCTCTAAGGACCTAGATTTTCTGTATCAAGATGATTTTAACATAGTGGATATCTGGAGGCATTACTTAAGGAAGCTTTGATATCAAGTACTAGTCTAAATAAAGAAGACCTGTTGATACCTAAAGTAGAAGGAAAGAAAATGAGAATGATATCCCTTTTATATCAAAATTTAATCGTAAATCATATCAAATTAAGAGAGTACGGAATAAGAACTTTGATATTTTGAAACAATATAGATCACAGATTAGTTTTAAGAATCTAGGATCCTTTTTGGCACCTAGCAAGCTGAAGAGAGAGATAAAAAAGGACTATGTATAAAGGAAATCTGGCTCCCCAATAAACCCATAGGGTGTTTTAAATGTGGAAAATTGATGTGTCTAACATTTAACTACATTTCACTACGCTGCCTTGTAAAGGAAAACTTGCCTTTACATGGCAGCGCCGCTTTAAATTTTAGCTGTCAACTCACTGATTTCCGGCGACTTGTACAAACCGGAGTATGATACATTTATTCCCTGATGTTAAATGGGTGATTAATTAAGTCAAGTTATTGAACATTCTGATTTGCTGGGGATAACTATGTAAATGTAAGGAGGACTGGGTAAATGCTCCACTATGCTTTGAAAACATTTGTTTCAGAACGAAACGTGTCAGAATTGCTAGTGGAGAAAGAAAGTTGACTATCAGAGGGAGAAGCCGGTCTAGTTCATTTTAGTTTCTGATTGCAATATCGGAAGCTTGAATGAATATATGTAGTCCTAAACAGTGATGCGCTAAACTGTCCGAAGTGGTGTTAATAGTTATTCGGTGGCCATCTGAATTCTAGTACTGCTGATAAAGAGGATTATTTGTATTGCTGCACAAGAGACTTTGGTCCCAGCTTCTGGGTAACTAATTAAGCAGCTGAGAAACTCACTGTGGGATGAAAACAGTAACACTTAGACAAGCAGTATAACTGTCAATTTTTTCGAATCGGTTTGTCACTGGACTTGGGTAAATATTTTGATGCTTGCCTACCTGAACCATTTAAATATAAATACTGTGTGGAACGACAGCGGAATCTATTTTACTTTTTTAACAACATATGAGGATGCGATCAGCTGCTTCAGTACTGTGAGCATGGATTAAAAGGGCTGCAGCTGTAATGGGACTTAGAGACTGCTGCCAACTCTGATTCATTTTTCTTTGAGAAGTTTTGAGGCTTCCCTAGATAATAGATTTATAAAAGAGAGTGCTACATTCTCTAAGAAGATTAATTTGTGAACTTCCTTTTTAATCTAGTTTTAGTTTTAGACAGGAGGACACTCCTAGTTATGTTAATTATCTACTGAGATTTAAGTGATCACGTATACAATTGTGCTGTAGACATTTCTTTCTGTTTGATCTGTATTAGGTTGATACTCATAAAATGTTTCATAAATGATGTGCTAGTTCTATAGATACTTTTTAGATTTTTATATTTTATTGTGTTTTATATGTTATATGGTCTTTATGAACCCAATTAAATCTGAATTTATTAATTTACTTCTGCCCTTTTTGTTTGAATTAATTATGAGTGGAATTTGTTTTTTGTATTGTAGTGCCCACGGTTTTGCCAAGTCTCTAAGTGTGATGTTAGAGATTGCACTACAATTGAACTGTCACTGAATACAGTGAGCCGCCCTTGGGGCCAAAGGAAAGGTGCCACTTTTACAACCTCTAACTCAGCACATTGTGCTGACAGGTGACTTGGAAGTTTAACCAGACTCTGGGTCCCAGTGGTCTCATCCAAGACTACATAACCGGTCGCACATGTCCCATCCACTAGAGAGCGAGACCTATCAACAAAGATGATTCTATCATCAGGGTGCACTATCTGCCTGAATAAAGGTGTCACGGGCACTAGGAGTCTTTACCCAGGGATCACCAGGTGATAGGCTTACCAGAGCAGTATAGGTGGTAATATGGTACTCTGGTAGCAGGGTGATCACGGAACAGGAAATAGCAGATGATGAGATGCTCAGGAAAGTCTATGACTAGCAGCACTGGCAATATGGAGGTAGTAATACACGAGGAACTGTATGGACAAAGGACACGTGAAGGTAGTCAGTGGTCTGCGGTAGCAAGTTGTACCACTGCTATAGTGAGGAGGAATGTCCAACAGAAACGAGGAGGTGATGAGAGTCAGCGGTCTGCGGATAGCAAGTTGTACCGCTGTCTGAGTGAAGGAATGGAATCCAAGTGGAGGTATCCGGGGAGTCAGTGGTCTGCGTTAGCAAGTTGTACCACTGCTATGTGAGAGGATACTGGAACAGGTGAAACTGTAAACAGGAGTCAGTGGTCTGCCACTAGCAAGTTGTACTACTGAATATATATGTGAGGAGGTGCACGGGGAGAGACTGCAACACAATATATACACGGGCACCTTGACTTTGATCCACAGTAATATGCACAATATAAATGTATAAATGACTGAACAACACTGCCAATATAGAAAGTCTCTTGAAGTAATCCGGCATGAGATAACACAGTCAATGATGGCAGTAGAGTCAGCAGATAGTACACTCCAGAGGAGAACCAACACAGTCCAGCAAGGTATGCAATACACAGCACAGTCAATGGGAAGTATGCATACCGTGGTTCAGGAGAAGGCAGTCAGACAGGAGTGCAGAGATACCTGAAGGGCAGGAGGCCAGCAGGATACAAGTCCCTTGATGGGTGAAGCAGGGGTCTAGCAGGTGCAGCGCACAGGTAGGTAGACCAGCAGGGAACACAGGAAGGCGTGGAGAGCGGATCAGCAGTAGATGGATGAGTAGCGCTGAGAAGTAACAGCAGCGGGTCTCTGCGGGAACACGGAGGTAACCAATAGCAACCAGCAGGTGCAGTAACGATGGGACACCGGAGCAGAGTTGAACTGGAACAGATGATCACGGAGAGTAGCGGGTAGCAATAGTGGCAGCAGACTCAAGGAAACACGGTAGAGTAGACAAGGACTGAAGACTGAAGCGCACAGAGGCAGCGGATAGGAATCAGCTAAACAGTCACGATGAAACACAGACGGGTTGCAGGTTGAAGACTGTAGTGCACGGAGGCAGCGGATAGGAATCAGCTAGCAGTCACGATGATGAAACACAGACGAGTTGCAGGTTGAAGCCTGTAGTGCACGGAGGCAGCGGATAGGAATCAGCTGGCAGTCACAATCATGAACAGGTGAGTGGATGTGGTTGAAGCCTGTAATGCACGGAGGCAGCGGATAGGCATCAGCTAACAGTCCCAATGATACATGGTAGAGTTGAAGTGATTAGAAGACTGTAGTGCACGGAGGCAGCGGATAGGAATCAGCTCACAGTCACGATGATATAGTAGATGGTAGAAGTGGTATGGGAACCACAGTAGCAGAAGTGGTTTGGAAACCACAGAGGTAGAAGTGGTTTGGAAACCACAGGAATCAGCAGGGCTGAATAAACAAGGAAACACAGGAACACCTTCAGAGACTCATGGGGAATGAGACTCCAAGATCAGGCAATGTGGTGATGACCACAGGTGCTTAATATAGGGAGGTTGCCTGATCTGCCAATTAAGTTAAAGGAACATACACTGGAGGTATAGAAAGGGCTGCGCATGCGCAGTCCCTCAGGATGGAGGACGGCCACGGTTCCTAAATGTCCGGGAAGAAGCACTCACAGTCCGGTGAGTGACAGTACCCCCCCTTTTAAAGGTGGGCACAGAACGCCTGGAACCGGGCTTGTCCGGATTTTTGGAATAAAACTTCTTCAGAAGGGCAGGAGCATTAAGATCTTCAGCTTTGATCCATGAACGCTCTTCAGGACCAAAGCCCTTCCAATGAACGAGGAAACGGAGGACTCCTCGCGAAATTTTTGCATCCAATACCTCAGTAATCTCGAAATCCTCCTCCTGATGAACTTGAACTGGCTGCGGTGCTGAGGGAGGAGTCGAGAAACGGTTGATGATGAGAGGTTTGAGCAAGGACACATGGAAGGCATTGGAAATCCGAAGATTCTTAGGAAGAAGAAGTTTAACACATACTGGATTGATAACTTGAATGATCCTATATGGACCAATAAAACGAGGGGCGAATTTCATAGATGGAACCTTCAAACGAATATTTTTGGTAGATAACCAGACACGATCTCCAATTTTTAGTGGTGGAATAGCCCGCCTCTTCTTATCTGCGAAAGACTTATATTTATTAGATGTCTTCTTTAAACAGGTTTTGACCTGAGACCAGATATTTTTGAAGGTTTGACAAGCAGTCTCCACAGCAGGAACTTGGGTGGGCGGGAGGGCAGGAAATTCCGGAAAAGACGGATGGTGACCGTAGACCACAAAGAATGGAGTTTTGGATGATGACTCATGGTACATGTTGTTATGGGCGAATTCAGCCCAAGGGAGCAATTCTACCCAGTTGTCTTGGTTGGCTGAAGAGAACATCCTAATAAAAGTCTCAAGATCTTGATTGACTCGTTCCGTTTGTCCGTTAGATTGCGGATGGTAAGACGATGAGAGTGCTAATCGTATGCCCAAGGTTTTACAAAGGGCCCGCCAGAATCTGGAAACGAATTGTACTCCTCTATCCGACACAATCTCAGACGGACATCCATGGATGCGGAAGATTTCTTTAATGAAATGTTCAGCCAGAGTAGACGAGGAAGGTAAACCGGACAGAGGGACGAAATGGGCCATCTTCGAAAATCTGTCTACCACTACCCAAATAGTATTGTGATTCTTACTTGGTGGCAAATCAGTAACGAAATCCATACTAATATGGGTCCAAGGCTTGGACGGAATGGGTAGTGGTCGCAGCAACCCTGCTGGAGTTCTGCGGGAGGATTTGAACTGAGAACATAAATCACAGGAAGCAATAAACTCTTTGACGTCTCTCCTCATTGAAGGCCACCAGTAACTACGAGAGAGAATCTCAAAGGTCTTGTGTTCACCGGCGTGTCCAGAAAAACGAGAGGCATGGAACCACGAAAGGATTTTCCTCCTCAGAGTAGGAGGCACAAGGGTCTTCCCAAATGGTAGCATTTTGGTGGATGAAGCAGCCAGAGAAATACATTTGGGGTCTAGAATAGCATGGTTGGGAACCTCTTCTACATCAGAGGACGTCACAAAAGCTCGAGATAGAGCGTCAGCTTTCTTGTTCTTAGCGGCTGGTTTGAAGGTTATAATTAATTCAAAACGGGAAAAGAAAAGAGACCATCTTGCTTGACGAGGGTTCAAGCATTGAGCAGATTGCAAATATGACAAGTTCTTATGATCCGTGAAGATCGTCACCGGATGGCGAGCTCCTTCCAACAAGTATCTCCATTCCTCTAATGCAGCTTTGATGGCCAGCAACTCCTTGTCCCCGATAGTATAATTTTTCTCTGCGGGCAGAAGACCCCGAGAATAGAAGGCACAAGGATGTAATTTTTGTTGCTCCGAGCGTTGGGAGAGAATGGCTCCTAAGCCCACATTAGAGGCATCTACTTCTAGGAAGAAGGGAAGTGTCACATCAGGCTGTCGAAGAATGGGAGCAGATGAGAAGGCCTCTTTGAGGATTTGAAAGGCTTGGAGAGCCTCAGATGACCATTGCTTAGTATTAGCCCCTTTCCGAGTTAGGGCCACAATGGGAGATGCAATGGATGAGAAGTCCTGAATGAAGCGTCTATAGTAATTGGCAAAACCTAAAAAACGCTGGATGGCACGAAGAGTAGTTGGCTGAGGCCAATGTAGTACAGCATTTACTTTGTCTGGATCCATCTTCAGGCCAACTCCGGAAACTATATACCCCAAGAATGGAATCTGGGGTAACTCGAATGAACATTTTTCCAATTTACAGAACAACGAGTTTTTCCGTAGTCTGGAGAGGACCTCTGCCACATGTTGGTGATGAGAAGGCAGGTCCTGTGAGAAGATCAATATGTCGTCTAGGTAGACAACGACACATACATATAATAAGTCCCGAAAGATCTCATTGATGAAACCCTGGAAAACAGCGGGGGCATTACACAGCCCGAAGGGCATTACTAAATATTCGTAATGCCCATCTCTGGTGTTAAACGCGGTCTTCCATTCGTCACCGGAACGGATTCTAATTAAATTGTAAGCACCACGAAGATCCAACTTAGTAAATATCCGAGCTCCCTTGATGCGATCAAATAGCTCAGTGATCAGCGGAATGGGATACCGATTCTTGATAGTAATGGCGTTGAGTCCACGAAAATCTATACAAGGGCGTAATGATCCATCCTTCTTTTTGACGAAGAAGAACCCAGCTCCAGCGGGAGAGGTGGAAGGTCGAATGAACCCACGCTGGAGATTCTCCTGTATGTACTCAGATGTGGCTTGAGTTTCAGGTAACGAGAGAGGATAGACCCGACCCCTGGGAGGAGTCTTGCCAGGTAGAAGGTCGATCGGACAATCCCAAGAACGATGAGGAGGAAGACGTTCAGACTGAGCTTTATCAAACACATCGGCAAATGAAGCATACTGAGGAGGGAGTCCCGGGGAGGAAGATGAGATGGAAGATCGCTGTACTTTAAGAGGAATAACTTGAGAGAGACAACGATGGTGACATTCAGACCCCCAAGACGTAACTTGAGGGGTGCGCCAGTCAATCTGGGGAGAGTGACACTGAAGCCATGGAAGGCCTAAGACAATCGGACTTGTCGTAACTGGAAGAATTAAAAACGAAATTTCTTCATGGTGTAGTACACCAATCTGAAGGGTTACTGGAGACGTACTCTGGGTGATGAGACCATTGATGAGGCGTGATCCATCTATAGCCGTCACAGTAATGGGTGTTTTTAAAGTGATCACTGGTAGGGACCATTGATTCACTAGTGATTTAGAAATGAAATTTCCTGCTGCTCCGGAATCAATCAATGCCTGTGACTCAAAGGATTTGGTAGCAAAGGAAATCGTAACATCAAAAGCGCAGACTTTAGATTTCATAGACAATGGAGAGGACTCCAGGGACCCTAACTTCACCTCTCCAGAACTAGTTAGGGCCTGGCATTTCCCGATCTCTTAGGGCAAGAGCTGAGCATATGCGTGGAATCAGCACAATATATACAGAGTCTATTCTTTACTCTTCGTTTCCTTTCCTCTGAAGATAATTTGGAACGTCCTATCTCCATGGGAATCACAGAGGATGGAGCTGGACGAAATTGAGGGTTTAAACGAAGAGGTGCTTTGACAGCTGTTGTTTTCTCAGACTCTCTTTCACGAAATCTCATATCTACACGATGGCAAAGAGAGATCAAATCTTCTAGTGACGAAGGAAGCTCTTGGGTAGTCAGTGCATCTTTAATTTTATCGGAGAGCCCCTGCCAGAAGGCGGCAACTAATGCTTCAGTGTTCCACTGAAGTTCAGAGGCTAAGATCCTAAATTGAATGACATACTGTCCTACTGTATGGGAGCCTTGTCGCAAACGAAGAATGCTGGAAGCAGCGGAGGTCACACGACCTGGTTCATCGAACACACTTCGGAACGTGGAAATGAATTTGGCACTATCTTGTAGAATTGGATCGTTTCTTTCCCACAGAGGGGAGGCCCAAGCCAGGGCTTGTCCAGAAAACAATGAGATAAGATAGGCCACTCTGGAACGATGGGTAGAAAAATTTTGAGGTTGGAGTTCAAAATGGACTGAACATTGGTTAAGGAAACCTCTACAAGTTTTGGGGTCCCCGTCATATTTTGACGGAGTAGGCAGGTGAAGCGTAGGAGCTGTAGACACCTGGGATGGCACTGGGGAAACGGAGGAAAGCACAGGAGCTTCAATACTAGCTGTAACAGTCTGTCCAGATGTTCCTTGGGAGGTTAACGATTGGTAACATTGAAGTAACAGCTGTTGGCGAGCATCCTGTTGCTCCACACGGCTGACCAGATGCTGCAGCATCTCTTTAGCAGTAGGTTCCGTATCTGGGTCTGTCATGGCCTGATCTTACTGTCACGGGCACTAGGAGTCTTTACCCAGGGATCACCAGGTGATAGGCTTACCAGAGCAGTATAGGTGGTAATATGGTACTCTGGTAGCAGGGTGATCACGGAACAGGAAATAGCAGATGATGAGATGCTCAGGAAAGTCTATGACTAGCAGCACTGGCAATATGGAGGTAGTAATACACGAGGAACTGTATGGACAAAGGACACGTGAAGGTAGTCAGTGGTCTGCGGTAGCAAGTTGTACCACTGCTATAGTGAGGAGGAATGTCCAACAGAAACGAGGAGGTGATGAGAGTCAGCGGTCTGCGGATAGCAAGTTGTACCGCTGTCTGAGTGAAGGAATGGAATCCAAGTGGAGGTATCCGGGGAGTCAGTGGTCTGCGTTAGCAAGTTGTACCACTGCTATGTGAGAGGATACTGGAACAGGTGAAACTGTAAACAGGAGTCAGTGGTCTGCCACTAGCAAGTTGTACTACTGAATATATATGTGAGGAGGTGCACGGGGAGAGACTGCAACACAATATATACACGGGCACCTTGACTTTGATCCACAGTAATATGCACAATATAAATGTATAAATGACTGAACAACACTGCCAATATAGAAAGTCTCTTGAAGTAATCCGGCATGAGATAACACAGTCAATGATGGCAGTAGAGTCAGCAGATAGTACACTCCAGAGGAGAACCAACACAGTCCAGCAAGGTATGCAATACACAGCACAGTCAATGGGAAGTATGCATACCGTGGTTCAGGAGAAGGCAGTCAGACAGGAGTGCAGAGATACCTGAAGGGCAGGAGGCCAGCAGGATACAAGTCCCTTGATGGGTGAAGCAGGGGTCTAGCAGGTGCAGCGCACAGGTAGGTAGACCAGCAGGGAACACAGGAAGGCGTGGAGAGCGGATCAGCAGTAGATGGATGAGTAGCGCTGAGAAGTAACAGCAGCGGGTCTCTGCGGGAACACGGAGGTAACCAATAGCAACCAGCAGGTGCAGTAACGATGGGACACCGGAGCAGAGTTGAACTGGAACAGATGATCACGGAGAGTAGCGGGTAGCAATAGTGGCAGCAGACTCAAGGAAACACGGTAGAGTAGACAAGGACTGAAGACTGAAGCGCACAGAGGCAGCGGATAGGAATCAGCTAAACAGTCACGATGAAACACAGACGGGTTGCAGGTTGAAGACTGTAGTGCACGGAGGCAGCGGATAGGAATCAGCTAGCAGTCACGATGATGAAACACAGACGAGTTGCAGGTTGAAGCCTGTAGTGCACGGAGGCAGCGGATAGGAATCAGCTGGCAGTCACAATCATGAACAGGTGAGTGGATGTGGTTGAAGCCTGTAATGCACGGAGGCAGCGGATAGGCATCAGCTAACAGTCCCAATGATACATGGTAGAGTTGAAGTGATTAGAAGACTGTAGTGCACGGAGGCAGCGGATAGGAATCAGCTCACAGTCACGATGATATAGTAGATGGTAGAAGTGGTATGGGAACCACAGTAGCAGAAGTGGTTTGGAAACCACAGAGGTAGAAGTGGTTTGGAAACCACAGGAATCAGCAGGGCTGAATAAACAAGGAAACACAGGAACACCTTCAGAGACTCATGGGGAATGAGACTCCAAGATCAGGCAATGTGGTGATGACCACAGGTGCTTAATATAGGGAGGTTGCCTGATCTGCCAATTAAGTTAAAGGAACATACACTGGAGGTATAGAAAGGGCTGCGCATGCGCAGTCCCTCAGGATGGAGGACGGCCACGGTTCCTAAATGTCCGGGAAGAAGCACTCACAGTCCGGTGAGTGACAAAAGGTCTTGTGAGGTAATACGACATTAAACCACAATCATGCTCTGTTCCAGTTATATTTAACTATTGAGACAGAACATATTTAACCTTGTGACAGATTTTTATGTTCCGTCCACTAAGGTCCAACATCCATCACCAAAACCTCTGCTGAGAGACCATGAAGTGTATCCCAGAGATGCAGTGTAAATGGAAAGTTGGGTATCTACACAGTAAGTGGCAATATGCTCAGTTACTTTGACAGCATAATATATGGCTGCCAGCTGTTCTGCACACTCATCAAAATCCCTTTCAATTGGTGAATGAAGTCTTGAGAAGTATCCTACTGGTCTAATTGTTGTTCTCACCTTTTGCAGGAGAACAGAAGATATGGACTCTCCACCAGCATGAGCTTGGATGGCCAATTTGTCCTCTGGGTGAAGGTTGGCTAGTACCGGGGCAGAGAGGAAAGGACTCGTTTTAGTGTTGAAAAGTCCTTCTCCTGTACTCCTGCGCAAACTTTCAGTGAGGGTTTTTCACCTCTGAGTAAGTCATAGAGAGGCTTTGTCTTAGTAGCAAAGTCCTCTATGAATTCCCTCCTGATATTTGCAACCCATAGGAACTTACCAAAGTCCTGCAGGGTGCCAGGCCTGGCAAATTTAGGCATTGCTTCCACGTAGGTGGCCGTGATACCCTATAATCCATGTGCAATCTTAACCCCTAGAAATGTGACCTCTGACCTAGCCAGGTTTGCATTGTGAGGACTCAGCTTGAGTCTTCCACGTGACAGGAGACCTAGAAATTTCTGTCAGAGGGTTACGTACTCCTCCTTGGTCTCTGTATGGAGGAGTAGGTTGTCAACGAACTGGCAGTCTTGGCGCAAGTAAACACTGTCACACATTGCACCAGCTAACCTGCATTTTGGTCACTGTTCTTACCTGTTTCCCTCTTGGTTCTCACTCCCTGCATTCACTTGCTGGTCTGAACTGAGCACCTGGTCTTTTCAAAACTTCCTGCATTCTCTTGATTGGCTAATTGCCTATCAGCTCTGTCTATTTAAAGCACCTGCTTCCCTACCAAGTTGCCAGATCTTCAGGTTTCTTTATTTATTAGGACGCTGTTCTCTCTGGCTCCTGTCTGCACATCGGTATCCTGTGTACCCGTTCCACGATCAAGACCTGGGGTATTATTGCAAGTACCTGGGTCCTCATTATCGGTCCCGTCCTCAAGCTATGCGCTTTCCATGGATTTCAGTGCATCAGTTTTCTGCAGTTCACCACCTCCCAGTCGGTATCCTGTGTACCCGTTCCACAATCAAGATCTGTGGTATTATTGCAAGAACCTCATGCCTCATCATCAGTTCTGTTCTCAGCTATTTGCTTTCTAAAGACCTCAACGCTTTGGTTCACTACCGCTCACCTGAATTTCTTCATTTATTTTCCAGCAGGCCTGCTCCACTCCATGGTTCCTTCTCACCCTGCTTTATTCCACCTTAGAGGACCGCAACCTGTGGCTAGAGAGCAGCTAAATCCATATTCCCTTGTGGGGATCCCTGGTGAATCCCTCTCTACCGTTAGACTATGCACCTCTCTGGGTGTAAGTCTATCTAGAGTGGGGCTTTGAGGTCTATTCCAAACTCAGGCTCTGTGACAAACACTCAGCACTTTTGCCAATGCCTATAAGTAGGACTACTGCGGAACTCTTGAGAAAAAAACAGAACATGTTTTACATATCACGTACAGTAAATGCAAACTTGTACCGGCAAATTTCTGTCAAGTGTATAGAGAAAAATCTGTTAGCCACATCAATGTTTGAGAATTCTTCTCTTTTGCCATTATGTCTGGGGTTTCTGCAACCAGTTGCACTGACATGAGGGTATATTTGTCCAGAACCCTGAGATCAATTGTGAGTCTCCAGGTGTTCGTCTCCATCTAAACAGTCATTAAGGGATTGCTGTACTTTGAATTTCCCATTATGACCACCCCCCTTTGGCACTAGGTCAGTTAGATCACAACACACTGAGGGCTATTTGGATCCAAATCCCGCTCCACATTGGTGATGGAGATTTCAGCTACAGTGTAAAGCATGGTTTTTACCCAAATGTTTTTTTAAATTTTAACCATGATGTGTGGTCTCCCAGAATGATCCAATACAAGGCAGGAGGAAGTAAATCCTTTTGGGACCCCTGGGTGTAAATTTATCAAACTGTGGGTTTGAAAACATGTAGATGTTGCCTATAGCAACCAATCAGATTCTAGCTGTGATTTTGTAGAATGTACTCAGTAAATAATAACTAGAATCTGATTGTTTGCTATAGTCAACATTTTCACTTTTTCAAACCCGCAGCTTCATCAATTAACCTCTTGATCTTCAGTCTGTCTGCACCAGGTTTGCTGTTGGAACCCCTGCTACTCAGACTGAAACCTCTTTATTTTGTGGTGTTACCGCTTAAGCAGACTGTTTATCTGCTTGCACATTTACAGCTGCCACACATTTTTGTGATTGTGCAACTGACAGAGCTTAAGTTCTTATAGAATTATTATATCACTTTTGGAAAACATTTGTATTTCCTGTAGTATAAAGAGATTGTTTAGAACAGTTTTTTCTCCTATGTCCTTTCTGTCTGCACTTGTAGCAGCCCAGTTCTTCATCCTCTACTGGTGGAGCAGAAGGCTGAACAGCATTAGGGATATGTTCAGGATAGGTCTGGCAGTGATAGCACACTTTACCACCAGATATACCCAGTTCCCTAACTTGCACCAATTTTGTGGCTCTCAAAATTTCCTTTCTGAATTCTTTAATAATTCTAGCTGCACCTACAAGAGTAGTTTCCCTTTAAGCATTTGTGCGCAGATTGACATTTGTTTATGGATTTTTTTCCACAAATGTGCAAGTCACATTTGGTGGAATATGGTGCTTATGGTTGTTAGTTACTGTCCTCTACACAGCTTCAATTTGACTGCATAAAGCAAAATGGTCATGGTGTATTGTAGGTTTGAAACTATCTAGGATATTGGAATTTACCTCCATATGCCCTCATGTCAGTAATATAAGAGCACCTATTCTTTCCTTTTTGTCATGGTAGTGACAATTCCTGAGGGCTGAGTCCTCAGTGGTCTCATACCTTTGACTGAGTTAAGTGGGTAACCACAACTTGAAGAGATCCATGCAATCTTCTGTTGCCACACGTTCCAAGAGGATCTATGTGCTTTACTATCATTACCTGTGAGAGGTTGATTCAAATCCTTTCTACCATTGTTGCCTGATCCTAAGACAGCAGTGGAATCTACATCATCCATACACTCTTCTGGTCTTGTGCCTGTAAATTTTTAGATATTGAAGTTCGATGACACCTTCAATGCATAATCCCAAGTATGAGACACAACTTCAGTTAGCAAAACAAATAGATATATTTTAAATATACCTAGCTACAAGTGTTGATCAACTCATAGGTATATATATCCAGTACAGCAATCGCATCAGGAATTCTTGGACCCCTCCTCAGTCAATCAGTGACGCTAGAATAGGTTTCAGGCTCCCTGTCGCTTCTGCAATATGCGTAATTCCAGTGAAAAGGCTACTGATTCTCCCTTTCTAAGTTTATATAGTAAGCACAAAATAATTGTAGCCATCTCCCTAGGTGTACATGTCCTAAGATCATATGTTACAAGATCAACTGAATCATTAACAACTAGATGGTTAAAGTGAATACTGATGAAATACATGAAATTGATGACAGTATCATCTGAGTAAAAAACAGCTAATTTTGCAAACTAAGCATATACATTTGCATATTGCTCATAAACATACATTACAAAAGTATACTTAAGAATGCACAAATACTTATATATCTGTCTGTTGTAAAATCAACATTACCTTAAGATGGTAAATAAATATTGTCTCTGAGTTGCAAATTACTTAAATAGCTGAGTTTGCAGGACATAGTCCACTGCACTAGTTTTTGGGAAACATGGTCATAAAAGACAAGTAAATAATGTGAAGAAACATCACAGACTCAGTATCTGTTCATAAAGAGACACCATCTTGTTTCTTACTAAAAGGAAAATACCATTACTATTACAGTGCCCATGCACCAACAGTATTTCCCAATGGTGTTGTGGTGTACTCCAGTGTGTGTACCACTGGGTAAATGACAGGTGAATGTTCATCCTTCTGATCAAGTGGTGGTGCAGTGAAATCCAAGCCAAATAAATTTGCTTGATACCCAGCTGTACTACCATTTTCCTTATTAAAAACACAAATTTGTTTTGTGGGTATTAACTCTGTAGAGTCCACCCAAGGATTACTTTAAGATAACTCTTTTATCGAATTTCAGAGGTCAGTTATTAAATCCTGCATATTCATGATTGTTTGAGCTCTACTATTTAAATCCTGTTGCAATTGCGCCATACGGTCTTCAGTAGATGCCATCCGATCATCTGCAGTATTAAGCTCAATTCATAACTCAGCAATCTCTTTATCTTTATTTATACAGTTTTTACAAGCTATAATCCTGGTTTATTACGTTAACTTTTTTAGTCAACATACTTCTAGCTATCATTTCTGCATGCTCCAGTCTCCAAATTGTGTCCTCATAAACCTGAACTAATCTAACCATATAATGTATTGTGGATCTGTGGAGGGATAAGTCTAGAGAAATATAATGCAGCTGTCCACCAACTGTATCATTTGTTGGGAGTTTACCAAGCCCATAGCAGAGAGTGGCAATTTGTTCCATCTTGTTGGCCAAACTGTCTTGCCTACCTCCATCTGTGTCACTTTAATTGATATGATGATTAAACTGCTTTCTTTCCTTGATTCTTGCTTACTTTGTTACAGAATCTGTTTTTTGCATTGTATGCATACCGTTGTATGTATCATCTTTTCTTACTGTTAATTTATAACAGTTTACAATCTATTGAGAAACAAATAATTAAGTATATTTAATGTATATGAAAAAGTTAAACTTTGTATTAGTGATCAAGGTTTTACATAAAGACTAGTTAATATTTAGTGTTTTGCCTAAAATCATGTATCATCTATGTCCTGAAAAATATGGAAATTGCACATGATAATTTATTTACTGATTTAAACTAGGGATGAGCGGGCTCGGATTGCGCTAATCTAAGCCCATCCGAACAGTGCGGATCCGACGGGATCCGAGCACTGTTCGGGTATTTCCGGGGAAAAAAAAAAACGAAAGAGAGGCTATGACGTCCACGTCTCGCGTCGGATCTCGCGAGACTCGGATGTCATAAATTCCCCACATGCGGCCACCATTTACATTAGAGGTCAGATCAGGGAAGGTTGTAGTAGTGGTGCTCCTGCTCCTGTGTCCTGTCACTCTGTCCTGCTGATCCAGTGGTTACTTTGTGGTGTGCTCTGTCCTGCTGATCAGTCCAGTGGTGCTTTGTAGTGGTGCTCCTGCTCCTGTGTCCTGTCACTCTGTCCTGCTAATCCAGTGAATACTTTGTGGTGTGCTCTGTCCTGCTGATCAGTCCAGTGGTGCTTTGTCCAGTGCTCTGTCCCGCTGAGTCCAGTGGTGCTTTGTCCAGTGCTCTGTCCTTCTGATCCAGTGGTGCTGTGTCCTGTGCTCTGTTCTGCTAAGGCTATTGTTATTTAAAAATTATTAAAAAGTTATAAAAAAAAAAAAAAAATTATACAAAAATATATAAAAAAATTATAAAAAAGTCTATAAAAATTTCTACTGCAAAATATAAATACATTTACTGTTCCTGCAGTCAAGAAATATTAGTACTGCAATATTTTACTACGTTCACTGTTCCTGCAGTCAAGAAATATTAGTACTGCAATATATAAATACGTTCACTGTTCCTGCAGTCCAGAAATAATAGTACTGCAATATATAAATACGTTCACTGTTCCTGCAGTCCAGAAATATTAGTACTGCAATATTTTACTACGTTCACTGTTCCTGCAGTCCAGAGATATTAGTACTGCAATATTAAACTACGTTCACTGTTCCTGCAGTACAGAAATATTAGTACTGCAATATTAAACTACGTTCACTGTTCCTGCAGTCCAGAAATATTAGTACTGCAATATTTTACTACGTTTACTGTTCCTGCAGTCCAGAAATAATAGTACTGCAATATATAAATACGTTCACTGTTCCTGCAGTCCAGAAATATTAGTACTGCAATATTTTACTACGTTCACTGTTCCTGCAGTCCAGAAATATTAGTACTGCAATATTTTACTACGTTCACTGTTCCTGCAGTCAAGAAATATTAGTACTGCAATATATAAATGCGTTCACTGTTCCTGCAGTCCAGAAATATTAGTACTGCAATATTTTACTACGTTCACTGTTCCTGCAGTCAAGAAATATTAGTACTGCAATTTATAAATACGTTCACTGTTCCTGCAGTCCTGAAATATTAGTACTGCAATATTTACTACGTTCACTGTTCCTGCAGTCAAGAAATATTAGTACTGCAATATATAAATACGTTCACTGTTCCTGCAGTCAAGAAATATTAGTACTGCAATATATAAATATACGTTCACTGTTCCTGCAGTCAAGAAATATTAATATCAGAGATTAAACTATAATGGAGTACAAAAATTTGGAGGATAAAGTAGGGAAAGATCAAGAACCACTTCCTCCTAATGCTGAAGCTGCTGCCACTAGTCATGACATAGACGATGAAATGCCATCAACGTCGTCTGCCAAGGGCGATGCCTAATCTCCTAGTAGAGGGCATGTAAAATCCAAAAAGCCAAAGTTCACTAAAATTAGCAAAAAAAGAAAATTCAAATCATCTGAGGAGAAACGTAAACTTGCCAATATGCCATTTACGACACAGAGTGGCAAGGAACGGCTTAGGCCCTGGCCCGTGTTCATGACTAGTGGTTCAGCTTCACCCAAGGATCTAGGCCCTCCTCCTCCCCCCCCTCTAAAAAATTTAAGAGACTTAAGCTGTCATCAACAACACAGCAAACAACTCTGCCTTCTAAAGAGATGGCATCACAAATCCCCAAGGCGAGTCCAAGGGTGTTGGTGGTTGCAAAGCCTGACCTTCCCATCACTGTATGGGAAGAGGTGGCTCGTTCCACCATTTGCAGCATGCCCTCTGCATATGCTGGAAGGATCACCCACAGTGCAGTTACAGATTTGGCTAATGAAGGTGTGAATGTTGTACACCAGGAGGAGGATATTGATGTAGCTGGCGCTGAGGAGGAACTTGACGAGAGGATGCTGATGTGGTTATCTTAAATGAGGCACCAGGGGGGGAAACAGTTGTTGTCCATGGGAAGAAAAAGCCCATCGTCATGCCTGGCCAGAAGACCAAGAAATCCACCTCTTCGGTCTGGAATTATTTCTATCCCAATCCGGACAACAAATGTATGGCCATATGTACCTTATGTAAAGCTTAAATAAGCAGGGGTAAGGATCTTGGCCATCCAGGGACATCTTCCATTATACTTCACCTGAAGAACCTTCATAATTCAGTGTTTAGTTCAGGACCTGTGGCTAGGACCGTCAGCAGTCCAGGGAAACCTAAACCCCTTGGTCCTGTTGTATCCACACTAGCAACACCATCCTCGTCAATTTCCTCCACGATTTCCGACAGAGATAGTCCTGCAGTCCAGAAATATTAGTACCAGAGATTAAACTACGTTCACTGTTCCTGCAGTCCAGAAATATTAGTACCAGAGATTAAACTACGTTCACTGTTCCTGCAGTCCAGAAATATTAGAACCAGAGATTAAACTACGTTCACTGTTCCTGCAGTCCAGAAATATTAGTACCAGAGATTAAACTACGTTCACTGTTCCTGATTGGTTTGTTAAAGTGCAAATGTCCTATTTCAACAACATCAGGGTGGGTGGGAGGGCCCAAGGACAATTCCATCTTGCACCTCTAGCAAACTCTTGCAAACTGCCATCCTGTCTGCCACTGCAGTGCCACTCCTAGATGGGCCACGTGTTTGTGCCGCCCACTTGTATCGCTTAGCTTAGACATCCAGCTACCTCGGTGCAACCTTTTGGACTAAAAACAATATTGTGAGGTATGAGGTGTTCAGAATAGACTGGAAATTAGTGGAAATGAATGTTATTGTGATTAATAATAGTGTAGGAGTGGAAAAAAAAATAAAATATGGATTTTAGCACTTTTTATGCTTTTTTTAAAAAAAATCAGAACCCAAAACCCAAAATCAGAACCAAAACCTTTCTTGGGGTGTTTTGGCAAAACAAGTCAGAACCCAAAACCTCAAGCTAATCAGAACCCAAAACCCAAAACACCAAAAGTGGCCGGTGCACACCCCTAATTTAAACCAAGTGAGAGATTTAAAACAGTGGTTCAAGTGGAGGTCACGCAGTGCAATACTAGTGAGTTGAGGTGGTGATACATGCATGTTGTGATGAAAGGACTTTTGTGGAAGACTGAATTCAAAGAGTTTTGAACTCATGTACAACTTATTTATTAATGAAAAACCACAAAAGCTATACTGAGCTGGTGCCTGTTTGCTGGGTAATAAGAAAGTCTGACATCAAATGGGTATGTGTCTAGACAAAGAACATTGGTGAATTAAATTATTTTATATTGTACACATAATTTAACTGTCCACCTTGCCTTTAACTATCCCCCATGCTTTTGAAAATATATGTATTTTCTGTGGAAAAAGACTATTGATATCAATTGCTACACACCTTTTCTAGTATTTTATCTGATGACTTCTCTTCTCAGCATGTTATTTTAGCTGTAAGTGCATCTAAAGGTAGGATATAATGAGAAATTTGCAGCTGCAGTTCAATCCTGTACCCATTGCCTACATTAATGGCATATTTATCTGTACAATCCTTTATGCAAATGTACTAAAACTATTAAAACAAAATAATATTGCATACAACATGTACATTATACTGCATTTTTATCATAAACATCTAACCAGTATTATTTTGGAGTCACAAACAATGAAACATGTGTTCCTTTTGTACATTCTTAATAACAATAAAATCTTAGTCATCACCATTTTAGTGTATGTTGTCTCATATGGAGTGAAACTAATACAATTTCATGTATAAATCTGTCAATGGGCGAACAATAGAATAAAAAAGCTACATCATATATTGAACTATTATCTTTATCTTTCTAAAAACATGTTTGTCAAAATAATGCAATTTGGCAAGCTTTTTGTTTATACATCTTTTTTGTACAGTCAAATCCTCTGTGTTACACTTCAAGATCAAAACAAGCTTGTTATTTTAAATTGCATTCTTAAATGCAGCTGTCATCAAGTATATCTTAAGACTTCTTGTTCATAATGGTATATAAATGACTTTGGCTAAGTAGTATTTGTAAATAGGAGTGATATGCGGATAATGAAAAAATGAATATGTTTTAATAAGTGAAGTACACAAAGTAAATTAATAATGAAATAAAATTAATATGAATATGTTTTAATAAGTGAAGTACACAAAGTAAATTTATAACAAGGAGGACCATAGAGCTGTGCAAAAGCATAATTATAAACATAGTAGCCCAAGTAGCTACTACAGGCCAATATATACAGTAATTCTGGCAGAATGTGGGTTCACATATTCTTTTTACTAACCCGGGGATAACCATTGCTATGACTGCCTCTCTGCATTTTTGTTCAATGCAGAGAGTAGTATAGGGAAGACTGTCCTCAGAAACTCTAGACAAGCAACACACACATGTAGATTTCTACAGAATCAACAGCCATAGAAGTTCAGGAGCTGTGGAATTTGGGACAGAGGCTGTGCAATGGGGTACAGAGGCTGACCAATGATGGCAAGTATCAGGTCCCTCTATGGAGGTAAGTTTTAATGGTGTGCAAAAGAGACAAAAGAGACAACAAATTGGCTTTGGAACTCTTTAATACTAGTTTTATCCCTGTAAATAAAAGTCAAGTGGCAATTAAAGTAAGCAAATCATTTTTTGTTTGCTTAGAATCTAGATTGAACTGGTTGCTCAAATCATACCATTGGAATCTCTAAAATCTTGTCTATCATCTGTGGTACCGGTATGGAAATTATTTGTCATATACATTAATTGTTCCATAAGAGAGACAAGTTGAATTTAATATTTATTCTATTAGTGTTTACACATTTGTGAATTGCATAAGAAATCAGCAGACATCTAAAATGAGTTTTATTAGTTCTGTATTTTCTCCCGCCAGGGAGCCATGGTATCCCTGTGTAGGCTCTGACCCTGATCACTCCCCTCTTCGTTGATGGGGGAAGCGGGTACTTTAAAAAAATAAATAAAAAAATAATCATGCGAACGCAGTGCCGGCGCCCCCCTCTCTGCTCCGTTCGCACTGAATGTTGGGCTTGACGTCAGTGATGAGCGGCACAGAGAGGAGTTGGCAAGAAGACAGAACAAGAAAAGAAAAGAAAGAAGCTGATAAAAAAGTTAAGTGAAGTAACGGAAGCAAGGGGGAGAAAAGGCAGCAGGGCATAGTGTGAAGAGGGGCAAAGGCAGCATGGCAGAGTGTGAAGGGGGGGGCAAAGCAGCATGGCAGAGTGTGAAGGGTGGACAAAGCAGCATGGCAGAGTGTGAAGGGGGAAAAAAGCAGCATGGCAGAGTGTGAAGGGGGGCCAAATCAGCATGGCAGAGTGTGAAGAGGGTCCAAAGTAGCATGACAGAATGTGAAGGGGGGCAAAAACAGCATGTTACAGGGTGAAGATGGGCAAAAACAGCATGTTACAGGGTAAAGAGTGGCAAAAGCAGCATGGCATATGATGATGAAGGGGGGGCAGGAGAAGGGGTGAGCAAAAGCAGCATGGAGGGTGAAGTGTTATCATAAGGGGGCACAGCATGGTGATGAAGGGGCACAGCAATGTGTGTGTGTGATGGCACAGCGGGCTTGTGGCGATGTAGTGTGTGTGTGTGTGTGTGTGTGTGTGTGTGTGTGTGGGGTAAGTGGTGGCTAATTAATTGGAGCTATTTTGTTTGGGGGGTGATGGTAGAACAATTTAATTTTATAGTGGGGACTATTAATTTAAGATGGGGTGGTTTGGGGGCTATTAATTGAATGGGGGGCTGAGTTTGAGGAGCATGAGGTCTATTTAATAAATGTGAATATGAATTATTTAATGGCAGTGACGGTTGCGAGAAATAGGTATATTTATTATACGTAAATGCTTTTAATTTATTGCTGGGGCTCTTTGGAGGAAGGCCTAAGTATTAATCGTGGACCCTATTGATTTAACGCCAGGGCTGGTTGGACTTTTCTAAATGTACCCATGTTTTTTCCAAATATGGCCCCCAACATTCCAGGATCCAGACAAGCCACAACTAAAGAAACCAGCAGCCACAGGTGGTGAGAGAACAGTTAGGACAGTCTATCAAATGTTCTGATTCTAGAGGGACAATCCCGATTTCTAGTGATTGTTCTGCCCAATCTAAGTGGCAGGTCAAGATTGTGTGCTCACTGCATTCTTTATATGCTACACTATGGTGCTAGCTGTCCTTCGTGGACTGACCATTCCCCCTCTAGCGTCTGGTCTCGCCTCTATGATGGCTGGCAACACCCCCTCTGGTGTGCCCCTAGCATTGCAGTCCCCCGGTGGGCCCTTCATTCTCCAGTCCGACACTGCATCTGATGGTAATTTGTATTAGATTTATATATGTCAAAGTATTACTAATTTATTAGTTAGTCATCCCTAAATCTATCACTATATTTCAAGAGGATTCCTCTGTTGAGATGAGTGGAGGCACCGCAGATGGAGATCCATTAGTGAGAGAGATACATACAAGCATACAACACAACTTAACACCCATTATCATCCATGTGAGAGGGAGCTACATCCAAAAATAGAGAAACTATCACAACTTTCACTATGACTATTACAAAACAATGTTAATGTCAGTTCATAGTCATTCTCAATATTACTGATGACCACCTAAATGTAGACTATATAAATATGTAGGAAGCATTACGACAATACATGACTCATTCACTGTGCTGACAATGAAAAGCAAAGAACATTTCATAAACTTTTCAAATTGATGTGAAAAACTTGTTTGGCTGCACCTATTAAAAATCATTAGTGGAGATGAAAATGTATAACAGTAGTGACATCATGCAATTCCCATTGCGGTCTCATCTCCCCAAATGCCTAACTTGAGCTACAAGCTGCCCAGGTTTATTACACAGTCCTTGAGGAATCATATGTGCAGTTTGAGCAAGCAAGTTGTACTGTCACATGGGAGAAGAGGAGACTTAACAAAGTGTTACTTCCAGCAGGAGTGATCTGTGATGAGGCCAAAAGGCTATGTGCATTGAACATTAAGGAGCACCTGAATTAAAAGTTCATCAGCAGAAGACCAATACTCTGCTCAAGAAGGACAAGTATTACCTGGCCTGCAGGAGAACTCATGGAAGTTGGCCTGAGCCTGGGAGGAGAAATTGGTGGGTGTGTGGGAGGCGGGACACAGGATGTGTTGAGGTTCAGCATCTGGAGGACCAGGCATCAGGGGCATCAGCCAGTGCTGGAGGATATGCTCATATGAACAGATTGGCTAATAGATTTTATATTGGCTCTATAGCCATGGCAGTGACGGTCATGATGCTGGAGACTCAACTTGCTTACAGTCATCAACAGCACCACCCACAACATCATGCTCATCATCCACACCATAAACCACACAATAATTGCTGGTAATCACTTTTCTGATTACCACCATTCCGACATCGCCAATTTCTCAAAAAAAAAAAAAAAATAGGAAAAAGCGGCTTGACTGACTGGTAATGCAGCCTGACATCAACACGATGTCTGTCACTAAAAATGTAAAGCAGCAATGTGAGGTTAAGTGTTTAAACACTTTACCTTAGGGGTCTCCACATTGCTGCTTTAAATTTTTAGTGACAGACGTTGTGTTGATGTCAGGCTGCATTGCCGGTCAGTTCTCCAATCGGAATGCCTTGCTGTCATTATGCTGCTTTCTACAGTGATCTCCAGCGTCGTCTTGAAGGTAAGTCTGATTATTTTCAAGTCGCTTTCCCTAGTTTCATTTTTTTTTGAGGCATTGGCGATGTCGGAATGGTGGTAATCGGAAAAACGATTACCACCAGTTATGGTGTGGGTGATGGTGTGGATCATGAGCATAATGTTGTGGGTGGTGCTGTTGCTAACTGTAAGCAAGTTGAGTCTCTAGCATCATGACCGTCACTGCCATGGCTATAGAGCCAATATAAGACCTATTAGCCAATCTGTTCATATGAGCATATCTTCCAGCACTGGCTGATGCCCCTGATGCCTGACAATGTAGCTAGTGGACACAGTTTATCCAACGGAAGTTGTAAATTTTGAACAAAGGCGGTGTTTACTAAAACTGGATAAAGAACATAAAATATATAGCAACTAATGTCAGGAGTCTTGCAATTAAGCTAGGTGAACTCAAATTATTAATATCAGAGGAGATTTATGATATAGTAGCCATAACCGAAACATGGTTCACTGTAAGTAAAACATAAAATACTCTATTAATAATAAAAAAATAGTTAATAGAAGATGCTGCTAAAAGGCTCTGCAATCCCCAAATAGATAAACAATGAACATAAAAATGAATTGCATATATTAGTACTTAAACGGTAATTGTGCAGCAAATATATTATATACATCTATCAAAACAAATAATAAATTATAGAATTAGTATTTTTATAATTACATAAAAATGCAATAAATATATTTTAAATTAGAATTCACATTTTAATTACTAATATGTGCAATTAAGACAAGTACTGCTTTCAATTTAATGGTAATTGGTATAGACATCGAAAGGCTATTGCATATTTAGGAAGGATATGAAGAACATAAAAGGGAAAAAATGTTCATAAATTACATTTTGTTGAAGACTTAGCTTATGAGAGAATATATGTGAGGACAATGAGTTTTATGGTTAAATATATATGGAGAGAAAGAAACCAGTGAAATACTTATATATAATGTATTTTTAGAAGTTAACATGCATAAAAACATGTACTGAAATTCTTTTATTAAAATTTAGCCTGTTACAATGTAAGCTAGTTTTACCTGCATTAATACATATACTGCACACATTGTACAAAAAACATTAAGAAACTTTCTATTTCTGTATATATAACATAATAACTTCATACCCAATATAAAATCCATTTAGCATGAAATCTGAACTAAATAATGAACTTCATTTAGAGTTAAGCAGATAAGAGCATCTGCGCAACAAAAAAAATGCAATTTGTTGCAAATCTGCTGAACTGTGTATACCCAAAACTTTCATCCATGTTTAGAGTTGCATGCATCTTATTTTTGCTGCCCCGTGTGCTTTGATCAATGTACCAGTTTTGAAGATGTTGATGATGATTGATGATGATTGTTATATCTTTGCTCTGAACACACAAACACATACATGTGGCATAGGGCCTGGAGGGATTAAATGTGGCATAGGGGCTGAAGGGGAGAAATGTGACATAGGAGCAGAATGGGAGAAATGCAGCATAGGGGCAAGAGGGATGAAATGTGGCATAGGGGCAAGATTGATGAAATGTGGCATAGGAGAAGGAGGGCAAACATGTGGCATAGAGGCAGGAGGGAAAGGTGGCATGGGGCAGGAGAGATATTATTGGTTACATACTGGGCAACGAGGTTAATAAGATGTTTCAAGATAGTCTCTATGTTTTGAAAAATGTGAAGAATAAGGGTGAGGGTTGTGTTCAGTTGATCTGTGTTGACTTCCAATTTTTGATTTGTGGCATACATATGGGTATAAAAGGTTTGAAAGCTGCACACTGCCCACTGCTTCATCATTCAGGGATTGTACATCTGCAACATCAAGGGTCTCCTCCACAGTGGCATCTTATATGCATCTCCAGCTAACATAGTGGATGAAAAAAAATTACATAAGCATCTATATTTGAGTCCATAACATCCACGTTTTTGCGTCAAATTAGTAGATTGCATAACAATATATTTATTTTTTTATTCAAAGTCTATGTGTAATTGTAGGGTTGTGTATAGAAAAACCATACATTTATTTGCATTTATTTGCCTTGATTTAATTTTACCTACGCGTCCATTTTAAATCGCTAAGTAATCGTCTATGGAAATACTCAGTAATCTTGAAGACCATACCTAGATTATAAAATAAGGTGACTAGGTTGCAGTATAAGTACAAAGGATTGTGGAGTTTTAGTTGAATTTAAATCAGCAAGTGCAAAAAATGGAAGTGTATATTTCTAAAAACCAAACATATAGTTGTTGGGTGTGTTAATTTCTCTTTCAACAAAACTTTAGTCATTTGAATTCTTTATGCATGTATTGTGAACTGAAATTTACCTCTGGGGATAGTGTGGGGATAGAGGTGTGGTTGGGTGCTGGAGGGGGGGGGGGGCTCTTGCTAGTATCAATGCAGCCCAGCCCCTACATCATAAAACCATCATCTCAGGGCAATGCTATGGTATCTAGAGAGCTGATGTCCAATGATGCCATTGGACCATTGCCAGTGCCACTAGCATATCTACTGTGGTCCCTCAACTTGTCCTTGAGATGACGCTTAAAGTTTTGCCACCTGTGTGAAATTTAAAATTTTAGGAATGTTGCAATGTGTACTGTTCAAAATAATTTCCAAATATATGTGCAGACATATATATTGCTAGAATTGTATTGGGTGCAAAGGTCACATACTAATAATAGAAAGTTACCCAGCCAAAAAACTTTTTAAAACTTAAAGGTTGCAAAGTGACATTGATAATATACAAGATTTAAAATGACAGCGGCTAGCAGCATGTGCATGTTAGTAGGAATCTGGACTTTAATTACACACCACAAATCTGTTCTTAAAACATTGCAATACAGTTGTACGAATTTAGTGAAATGCCTAGTGAAAATTAGCTGCAGAGTAATTCGTGGGGTCAGTGCTGAAAACCTCTACAAAACTGGAAACTGCAAAAAAAAAAAATATCATGTATGCTGTGCTGAATATTAGAGCAATAGATATTGCAAAAAATGCAACAAAATGGTACTGGAGGTATATAAAAAAAACATTTATTAATATCATACATTAAGGCAGAAATTTATTCCATTATATTACACTGAAAACCCCTCTTGTTTAAACGGACTTGAATAAGTAAAGTACAAGCAATCTCTACCGGTTAGGAATAACAAAATACGGTTGTAGTGCATCTTTAATGTAAGGCAATTTCCAAAACTTATCATGCTCACTTCTTAGACATTTTGTTTCAAAATACCGCTTCATCTGGAAAAGCTGCTAGATAATCCTGTGCTTCCAATAGAAGACCCATTCGGCGGATTGTTTAGCTGGTAATGAACGCCAGCACTGTCAGACATCCATATGATCCATATTTGGCAGATGTACAATACTCTCAATCCTTTATTTGTGGTGGCTACCTTTAATGA
This sequence comes from Mixophyes fleayi, assembly GCF_038048845.1. Lineage (NCBI taxonomy): Eukaryota > Metazoa > Chordata > Amphibia > Anura > Limnodynastidae > Mixophyes > Mixophyes fleayi. Next base: position 290,240,764 of record NC_134405.1, on the reverse strand, counting down.
GCAGCTTCCAGGTATTTAACCCTTCACCATCAGAAATAAAGAAGCAAAGTGAATCTTTTTAGTGCGTATGTGTTACTCCTCGAAAAATTGTGATGTGGCAAGCCTGTTACTGCATTGCCGGTGGAGTACTTTTAACGTTTGTGTTTCTCGTCCAGATTGTCTGACGCGTTTCTTCATTTAGACTTTATCAAAAATTGTCAATGAAGGATTGATAACGTATTTTTGTATGTTCAAGTATCCAATGAGAATCTAGTTTAAATTAACAAATTGATTAGTTCACACTTGTGTAGGTGTTATACTGCAAGGTAACAGGTTAAAAATGGATTCCCCGGATGTAGATATAAAGGCATATAGATAAAAATTAACATATAATCTCTATATATACCATACAAAAAAATGAAATAATTACTGAACCCATAACTGATCCCACCCAGGTGCTCCACCTGTGTATGGAAGAGTCTGAAAACGTAACCCTGTCCACAGTCTGAGCTTGCAGATTCCCAGGAAAATTCTTAGCCTTTCCTTAACCATCTGTGGCACACTGCTATTCTTGTGACTATATATATATATATATATATATATATATATATATATATATATATAGTCACAAGAATATATATATATACTCTGTAAATATATTGTGGGACTATATATTTTATAGTATATGACTAGGTATTTCATACGTAATGTAAGGGTTTTAACGTAATGATTTATAAAGCAGAGTTATTAGCGGCGTAACAATTACATTTGTCATGTGTGGGTTTAGGGTTGACTAGTTATTATTGAGTGATTTAGGGAATGATAAGATATGATCCAGAAGATTATATAAATTATATAGATTACAAGGTGATTTCTGAATACCTCAAATGTATTCGTTTCTGGGATGTGCTATATGATGTTCACCACTGTTGTTATAATGTAATTAAAATTTTCCATTGCTATAATTAAAAAATATAAAATAACACATTTTTTAGCTGCCTGTGTAAATCTATCAGATTAAATATTACAAAGGAACTATTGTGAGGGTTTTCTAGCATTAAGGGCTAGATTTACTAAACTGCGGGTTTTAAAAAGTGTAGATGTTGCCTATAGCAACCAATCAGATTCTAGTTATCATTTATTTAGTACATTCTACAAAATGACAGCTAGAATCTGATTGGTTGCTATAGGCAACATCTCAACTTTTTAAATCCACAGTTTAGTAAATATGTCTCTAAGAATCTCAAATTTGGTGGTGTATTTTAAAATTGGAAAACTTTTGAATCATATTAAATTCTATTACATGTCAGTGTCATCTGACTTCATGAAGAAAACAATCTCAAGAGCTAAAATTAAAATGCATAGTGAAAAGTGAAATCTTACCTAGTGAAAACTGTTTATGTCCATTCTTTATGACTGTGTTATTAACGAAAATGTGGGCAGTTGGGTTCAAGTTGAAGGAGATGAGACATTTTAGAAACATAGGGCCTTGGCCAAAGTATGCTAGTTGTCTCTCAAAGATGAGTCATTTCACTTTATCAAAGTCTTTATTTTCATTAGAATAGAGTAAGGGATGAGTCCACCTTGAGTTGTATGATTAGGTTGAGGGCAAAAGAGGTATTGACCCTTGCTTCTTGAAAAGGGGACAACTGAATTATTTGGATGTATCAGTTTAGCAGATGGTAATGCAGCCCTGTCTTTCAAAGTCTTGACAAACAAATTTAAGCCACTGGGTACAGTCTTTTAGTATAATTTTAATATGGGCCACCCAAAGTGTGGTGAGGTTGTGTAGAGTCTTACGCATTGTTGTTAAAAGATATTCAGAATGAGTGAGAGTTGGTCCTAAAACATTTTATGCTATGTAAGGCATTGGCCACAAGTGCCAGGACTTTTCCCCTCTAGCCATGTGGGAATCAGGAAGGGAGAGGTTCTCCTTTCGATATAGGGGCATCACTCTTTATTGCTTAGCCTTCTATAAGGGTTGGAAGACCTGAAGATGAAATGTAGTCATCAATTAGTTAAATAGGCAACAAAGGTCTTATGGTTTTCTAATATTCTATTAGGAAGAATGTCACTTTTAAAATGCTGCTGTGGTGTCATTGGATTTATGAAATCTACTTCCCTGAGGGCTTTTGATTTTTGTATTAGGGAGAATTAGCTTTATAAAGAAGACATTTGTTTAGTTTGTCCCTCTAAAAAGTGACTTCAATTAAATTGTAGACCATGCAGGAATATTTGTATGCAGCATTTAAAGCCATGTTTTTATAGTACATCCCAAATCCTCTACTCTCTTTACTTTTAAATCATATTTAGGCAGAAACCCTCTCAATACACATATGACTGTCTCTCATGCGATGGTCAGAGGTATTACTGGCACAGAGTTTATAAAGAAATACAGATTGAGCAACTATTTGGTTTCTTCCCTCACCATGGAATCATGGATTAAGATATTCAGTTCCTAGGGCTGTTGCTTTGGGCAGTCAGTAAGATTAAAATCTTAGTGGGCACATGGTCTAATAGTGCTTTTGAGCTAATATTTATAAAATTTTTTACAAGAAGACAGAGAGGGGGACAAGAAACAATTCTGTTTTACTGTATAAACTGTCCATATGCCAGCCAGTTTATCCAGTAGCAGAGATTTTTATTGTGCCTAATAAGAATCAAGCAGATGATTGAGTGTGAAATTAAAATAATCACTTACTATTAGTGTCCCTTCTTGAAAGGACAGCTGCTCATCCCGAAATCAGCCAAGGTACATTATTTGTTCAGAACAAGGAAAGTATGGCCATACCAGCATGAGCAGTTTTGACCTAATGGTTCTTTTAATCATCAATAACCAATCCTAAAGATCATTATGGCCCCTTCCCTAGTCTTTGTTTAACTAGCACTGCTATAATAGGAAATCAGGAATTTGTTGTTGATGTTGGTCTAACTTTAAGTGCGTATTTTGAGAAAATAATTATAGGCCTTAAGTCATTTTATCTTGTCCAGAACTGCTCAGTACCTCTAAGAAAATATATATCAATATAAGTTATGCTGTCTTTCAGTCATCGGAGCTATCAGATGAATGTTGTGAGACTGTAAATTGAAATGAGACTGTCGCTGCTTAAGGCTATTGTCATCTGTTTTTCTTTAAAAACTGCTACAAGTTTCTAGCAGTCAATGTTTTATTTCCAGTTGGTCTATGTCAATTTAGAAGTACATTTTTGGGTAGGACTGGAAGTTCGGTAGGATGATCCTTACAAAATCACAACCCCACATAATCAGTTTTTGAAATATTAAACTGGTTTACTGCTTAAACTTTTGCAAAATGCTTCACTGCAAAGCTGTACTTAAATAGATTTGCACTGATTGAAAGAGCTGTTTTCAATTGACAGTAAGTTAGAAAACCTTTAGTTTTCGCAAGATGCAATCTTTTCAAAACTGAAAAATTCAGATGATCAAGGCAATTTTAAGGTGTATTCGATTTTCTGATAATTTTATTTATTTGGCTTGTACACACCCTTCTGCTACTTTGAATAATATGTTGCATTACATTTCTGCCTTTTTTCTGATCATGTATGTCATGCATTTATGTAATCAAGCATGGGTTTTCAGTTGTTGCTGTACAGTTCACTTCTGTGCAATGCACTGGATACAGCTCAGATTCATATTCCAGGAAAATAAAAATAAATAATTTTGATTATTTAAAGACATGGATAGAAAATGTAAAAAGTAGCTACAAAGGTACAACAATGTATTTAGAAAAAGTTTCTAAAGAGCATGGTTAAGCTAATAAAGTCCACTAAGGATGGAAGCCTCTTAATGTTCAAATCCATGATTGTACAAATTTATTTGTCTTAAACTTTGTTATTGACTACTTATTTAAAATAAAATGGTTACTGTTTCCAATGTAACTGCTATTAGTTATCTGTGCTCCACAAGAATGGGAGAAACATACTTTTTACTACCGGAGGCAGAAATCACCAAAAGAATAGCATGTGATTGTTCCAGGCACAGAAGATAGAGGCACATCTATAATTAGCCACAACAAATTAAAACTCAGAAACAGAGCTTGACAATGGCATGTGAACCATGGAAGGACAGCTTATGTACTATTTGCAATGACCATGTAAAGAATCAGGGGAACAATCATGGATCCCAACTATAATTCGACTCTAAAGCCTCTGTGCCCAATATAGTATGAATTGTATGAAATACAATATATGAACTCTTTGTATAACAATATAAGGAAATTTCAAACATACTCCCTAAACAAAAAACATTCCACTAACATATGTAGTAAAACACATATTCTAGAGTCTCTAGTCTTTCTAATAATGAATCGTTACAACAATGGAACATCTACATGTTCACTAGTGATTTATGTAGGCTTATGGGTACAAGAATTGCAGTGTATACCTTTATTGCATCATCATGAGCTCTCTCATTAGATGAGGAGTAGATCAATAGAAAGAACATGGTTTAGAAGAAAGACTTACATATCAAAATATTCTTAAAACTGAACTGTAGAATGTCCTTCTAATGATCTCTTTCCTCGGTTAAAGCGATAAAACATTTTTTAAAGAAATGGACAGTATAAGTTAGATTACATCACAGTTTAGTAAGAGGGTACAAATTAACTCTTTCTATGTTGATTAAAATAATGGTTCCTAACCATAAAATAAAGCCATTTGTGAATATATATAACTGCTTTGTATTATTTATGAGGTAGTTTAAGCTGTAAACTCTCCCGTATTAATTTGTTTCCCAGATTGGAGGTTTGAAATCATTGTCAGATATGTATGACTGAGCTGTCTGTACAACCAGCTTGCCACAATATTCTGAAGAAAGTCCAAATCCATGCTTAGGTGTGGCTGTATAACACAATCCACCAACATGGGACACATGGATTGCAAATGCATGAATTGTTATAATAGATCTGGTAAATCAATGTGAAGAGGTCAGGTTTAGTTTTGGTACACTTGCAGACATTTAACGCTGGCTGGATACCTGAATATACTTTATGCATCACGTGATGGTACCTGCTACCCTTTAGGGGTTCTTAGTCAATTAGGCAACAAAAGTTAGAAAGTGCAACAGTAATTTTATTATGCAAGAACACAAATGCTAGAAAATACAATATTAAATAAATGCCAGGCAGGTTTACGACATGCAATCATCTTAGTTCTCTTGTTCCCTATTCAATGCATAGGCTTTTCAAAGCAGAGCACTGAATATCAGCATGAACCCTTCATTTTTATATTCAATTTGGGTCTCGCACACATGTTGCTGGGCCAAGACGATCTTATATATGGAACCTAGCAAGCGTTGGCATTTGTCATAAGGTGGCTATTACTGAACTGTCCTTTCCCAAACCCAAAGGCCTTTCTGCTAGTATGACTCTGGACTATCTAGCTGGACACATAACATTGGGGCCTCACTTAGGTTGACTAAGGGGCTAGGTCTGCATAAACACCAGGGCCAGAGCTGTAACTAGGCATGTGTGGGCGGTGCCGTCGCCCAGGGCAAAAGCCCAAGGGGGCGCATCAGCGGCCCGCTACCTTGCTCTGTATCTTCTGCCTTTTACTTCCACAGTGGAACGCATGTGCTTTCCACTGACAGGAAGTTTGACATTTTGAACGCAAAATAGCATTCCAAATGCCGAACTTTCTGTCACTGGAACGCACATGCGTTCCACTGTGGTGGTAAAAGGCAGAATCTCTCTCTCTTCTCTCTCTCATCCCCCCAACCAGGTGCACTCGCAGTCTTATCCTGTGCCATCCCTAAGCCTGTGGCCTGCAGTGGGTCTGGAACCCAGCAATCGGTCGGAGCCTTATATAATATCGGGGGTCATCAGGGTTTATTGCTCTTATGTCTGGTTTCTATATTTTTGATACATTAGTATTTGTGAACATATTAATACACTTTCTCCAGCACTTGCAGTTCTGAAATCATCTTGTATTAGGTGCAGCATTAGCCGAAGTTTTAGGGGCAGTATTACGTGTAATGTTAGCCACAGTATTAGGGGCAGTATTGCGTGTAGTATTAGGCGCAGTATTATCATAATACTGTGCCTAATACTACATGTAATACTGCACATAATACTACACGTAATACTGCACCAAATACTACACGTAATACTGTGCCTATTACTGGCCCTAATACTACACGTAATACTGCACCTAATACTACATGTAATACTGCACCTAATACTACACTAAATACTCTTATGTGTAGTATTAGGTGCAGTATTACGTGTAGTATTAGGCGCAGTATTACGTGTAGTATTAGGCGCAGTATTAGGGGCAGTATTACGTGTAGTATTAGGCGCAGTATTAGGTGCAGTATTATGTGTAGTATATATATATATATATATATATATATATATATATATATGCATTTGTAAATATGTGTAACAGAATTCTTTCAGTAAAGTGTTAGTCACACCCCCACATTACAGTGCCCACACCTACTTGGCAAATGTCACTTCCATTTAGATGGGGATGGGCCCTGTCTCGCCCAGGGCACTAGAATGTCTAGTTACGGCACCGAACAGGGCCTCCTAGTTTAACCCTTTACATTACTTTTCCCAAATATTTAACTACCAACTGATCAGGACTCCCTGCCTGCTGTTGGAACTTGTACTGCAGCCCCTATGTGGATGATGTGACAGGCACCCTCCTGATGATTCTCCACAACCCACCTGACTACATCTAAGAATTGACACATTGACAAACACCCATATCCAACAAAATTCTTCATAATGTGCTATTGTGATTTTGAAATGACAAAGTACCTTAACAAAAATAGCCTCTATCATGATCAGGAAACATAAGAACAAATCATGTAATTCGATATACTCATTAATCTAGCAAATGATATCTGTTTAAACTTTCATTTATATGCAGCAAATTGAGTTTTAAAACATTTTCAGTGTACAAGATACAAAAGAAAGGTTAAGAACATTCAAAGCAACCTTTGTAAGAGACAGCACTTCACAATTAGACGACAATAATATTATCATGAGGATAGGAATGGAGGTAATTAAATATCATTATTCTTGTCACTGGTTTATTTATACTTGCCGAAGAGGCTATTAAAGAGGAACAAAAAGTATAAAAGCGCAAATAATGTAGATCACAAAGAACTGTAACTGAATTTTGCAGCATTGTTCAATTGCACCATCACATACCTTGTAGGTTAAAACTTTAATTCTACCTATTTGCATAAATTTATCAGTTTTATGTACTGTAGATTGGAATAAGTTTAGAAGTAAAATGATTTAACCTTAAAACAAAGGACAAGTGGACTGATTGAATTCTGTGGCAATAGATCACTATCAAGCTTTATTCATTTCACATACAAGCAAATCTAGTTTATGCCTTTGAATTTCCTTTTATGAGTGGTCACATTCATAGCAGGAATCACATTGCCAGGGATAAGAGTGTTAACAGCAAGCACATTATAGTCACATTGTGTATGATAGACATTCAGAATATGGCAATGTTAAACTCCAGATAATTGGTAATTAAACCATGATTAACGTTGAAAATTAAAAATCCCCTTGCTAAGATTAGTTCCAGATGTCTTTAGTGAGCTTCCTTTTTTTTACAGTACATGTTCATTTTACATCTTTATTTTCTAATCACACATTTCAGATGCATTTTATCTTGTATTATTAGTTGTCTCTTTATACCATTCCCCTTCCCTATACATTTCTTTCCTTTTCATCAATATAAAGAAAAAGATAGTTAAGGTCACCTTCCGTTCGTTTGCCTAACATTATTGAGATGCAATGAATAAAATGCTAAATTCTATTGAGTCTTTTTAGAACCAATGAACATGATCCATTTGTTAAACAGCTGCAATTCATATTTTTGTCTGCAACAGACTAGCTTTTATAAATAGGGACTAAATTAATGCACATATATGAATACTGATAAGTTCATTTTTAGGTATTATTTTGAAATTTGTTTAACAAAAACTTTTTTTTTTTTTAAGTTTATAGTCTAAAGTGATATCCATTGACTTACTACCAACAAATACAATGTCTTATGTATAGCACAAGGAGTAAACTTAAACTTTTTCTTAGTCTGTTTCACCGTATTGGTTTGTCTACCCAAAATGTCAGTCTTCTGGTCAGTTCTTATTAACTTCCAGGTTGTACTATAATTGTATGACTACACCTCAGTCACAAAAGATACTTTCATAGTTGTTTCATGATATTATCAATAAACCATGTGAAATAATATATTCAATGTCTGCTCTATTTAATTACATCCTTTATTAATTACATGTGTATAGCTTTCTAGCAAAGCTTTTTTTCCTTCTGACATTATTATTGATCCACCAAAGCCTAATACATGTCTATTTAAGGGGGGATTGGAATTGCTGGAGTCTGAACTTCAGTATAGATATGCCTCTAAAATGTCCAGGCATCGAGTTCTGTATCTATTTCTGTCTGCACTGGTTCATTCAGTTCCATCTTATAACTCCTACTTTATATTTGGATTTCCTAATTTATAGTTTTTTTGGGGGTAATAATTTGCTGGTGTGCTTGTGGTCTTAATCTTTGCCTGAATTCCAATTCTACAATTTTACTTGTTACCCCTAATCATATGACCAGTTGTATGGACTATACATTTATTTCACAAAAAGGAGTTGCTTCGCTAGGTTGTAGTAGGTTCCAGTGTGCTAAAACACCCTAGTCAAGTTAGTCCATTACCTCTTGAAAGTCTAGCAATATTTCTTATTGTGAATAAAAAGGTGTGTTTTTATTGTTTCAAAATGCATAACATTATTTATAGCTCCATTAGAACTTTAGACACCATATGGGAGGGAATGTAGACACTGATTAAGGGGTTCAAAGCATCTGAGGTACAGATCAATTGTAGAGTTTTGCGTGGAATTTGTAGATTCTCCCACTGAAGGTGCTCCTGTTTTCTCCCATAGTCCACAAACATACTGCTCATTTAATGTGTGAGTGAGCCTGAGTGTTTTTGGAACTTTACATTATAAGCTAAAATGGGGCAGGGACTGATGTGAAAGATTACATATTCTCTGTATAGCACTGCATAATATGGTTGGTGCTATAAGTAAACAATAAATTATTTACCTTGTACTGTTGGAGGAGTATTCTGTCATGTATCTAGTTTTTGTTCTTGACCGTGTATCTGTTGTTACTGGCTCTGCATTCTTTTGTATCCCGATACCTGTATTGAATCATACAAGTCTGGTTCACTGACACATACTTTGTAAACCTGCTCCAGTATTTTTTCAGCTATGTTTATATTTGTGTTGCAACAAAATTATTTTGTACTACTGCATGCTTCCTGCATTGTAATATTTTTAGTACAACGGAATCTCATTATTCCTGTGATTTCGTAACAATGGTTCTTTTCTATATTGTATCAGTGAAGAGGAAAAGCTTGTGTAATTTACCAGTTAATCTCCAAAGTAACAGAAATGTTTTTCCTAGGGTACAAAAAAGTGTATTGTAGATAAGAGTAACGGACTGATTTCACAGCAACTGGACCGCAACTAGACATGAATTGGTCCCACAGAAAAAAATGTAAGCTCCAATGTTTAGGTACATTCCATGCAATAACATAAATTCCCTGCCTTTTTGCATCACATGAGTTGATGTATATATTCTTAATTACTTAGCAGTACTCACAATACTGATGTATTAGTCAAATGGCTGGAAAAGCTTTTTGCAGAGTCAGTAAACTGTGCAAATTATGATATTTTGAAAAGACTGGTAACAGACGTTCAATGGATTTTTGTCTGTCGCACCAATTGTAGAAAGTTACTTTACCCTGGATTCTAATTGTGAGATATTTTCTCCTTTGCTACATATGGAATGCACCTCTAAATTATTACTGTTTCAATAGAAGAAAAGGAAAATAATAATTTTGTTGGAGAAGGTGCACTTAGTACTCCCTTATTTAATATTTTGTATCTTCAATGACTATTTTGTTTGCTTAAAAATTAACTTTTTTTATTAAAATATATTCATTATAAAACAGCACAATATAAAGAGAAAAATATTTGTGCAATGTGAATAAAACAAAAATTGTGAATTAAAATGCTGGGTGCACTTATTTTAACTTCTGGCTTTTGTTTATCTATAATGCAGTGTTCAGACTTATTGATAAGGAAGATAAAATTGTCCTTTTAGGATTTATATTTCTTTTTTCATAATTTGTAATCTTTCCTTACATAGAAGTTAGCTTTTATTAGTCCAACCCTTCAACTTAGATTTCTACCATACATATTATTCACTTTGGATACATTTGTTTTATTCAAAGTCTTCTAACAATATTTACAATTGTATCTGTTTATATCCTCTGGTTAGGGCTATCTAGCTGTGGGCTGTATATCTGTTTCTACTTAATAATAGAAAGTGGTTTGCTATCTGGCTCCTGAAGCTCCCCTCTTATTCTGGGCTTTTTAGGAGCTATATTTTTATGGGGGTGATTTGCTAGCTGCCTTCTAGTTACTCCACTCTAGTTTGGGGCTTAATCTGAGCTATATTACCCCAACCTCTGTTGTCCGTATAATACTGTCACAGTCTCTGATATTTCCATAAAAATATATAAAGTGCAGCTAGCAATAATGCCAAGGTGCATTTGGCTGGTTAAATATAAACATTATCAAGGCAAATCTGCTGTGTAAGAGAGTGAGATTTTTAAATTCTTTGTGGCTAATTATTTTCCACTTCCAAAAGCTTCCTATTGGTTAGTCTGGAGTGGCTTCCTTTTCTGAAGGGATATAGACTTTCACCTATTTTATTATTTATTTTTTAACTTTTTCCGATCTGTTTCTATAATTGTTGTTATCACTGTTTGCTTCATGTTCAGTTAAGTCTGTTGGAGAGTCTATCATATGATTTCATTCATTCATTTGTGTGATACTACAACTTGTAACAAATAAGAAACAGAAAGTTCAGTTCTCATTGTTGATACGTATCGATCATGTAGCCTTTATTTGATTATAACAACTTTTTTACTTTAGTTATCAATAATTTCAGACTACTGCAAATAAACCTATTGTATGTCAGTCATGCAGCCTCCGCCTGACATTCCCCGTCGTCCACAACTGCTGGAGGTACCCAGTCATTCATATACTTGACGGTACGGTTGCATTATGTATAACATTACTTTAAATTTCTTACATAATTATAATCAATAGATAGAACTAATAATATCAATATCTATGTTCTCATGGGTTGTTAGTATTTAAATACCTAGAAGTTGAACCGTCTCCTATAAAGGCGTATGAGACAGGAAAAATGGAGTGAAAATATAGAATCTATGTTTAGTGGATCACAACTTGAAGAGCTACCTTATCAAAACACAAAAGAGGACAGCTTAGATTTGAAACATCTACTGATCAAAGAACCTAAAACCATTTGGAACAAGTAATATATTAAGCAGATTTAACTAATTAAACTAGATCAACTCACAATTATTATAATGAAATTAGGAGATAAAAGAACATGAACATTTGGAAAAATTTGGGAAAAGAACATATGAGAAGTATAAAAAAGAAATTAAGGATATTGAACACATAGTGATTGAGAAGAAAAAGAGACAAAAAGGGTTTTGAGCAAAACAACATCTTCAAATGGAGTCAAAGCAGGAATAAATTCACTATAAAAAGAAGTAACAATCTGGGCTACACTCCATTTGAAGCAGAAACATTGGATGGAGAAATCTTAGAAAGATCTAGAGAATTACATATTTCCCAGAGGAATTTTTTAGGAAGAGGCATCAGGCAAACAGAATTAGAATTAGACACCCCATTAAGAAAATGAGAAGTGGGGGCAGAAATTTAAGAAAAAGAGAAATCAGAGAATGGGAAGAAAACCCACAAGTACAACGCAGGAAACAGAGATATTACAAGAATATGAAACATCTTTGCGAGTTATTAATCTCTCCAAAATAACTTTGACAGGGTTTATCCTTTTCCCCCTACAGCAAATATGGATAGATTTGAGATAGAAAAGGATTGCCAAATATAATCAAAATTGATTTCTACATTATGATAAGACTGTAGGTGCTAAACAACAACATAAAATGACACACAAAAATTATGCCTCCCTGTTATTACATTGAATGAAAATAAAGAAGAGAGTCACATTTCTATATATACAGGACCATGTATAAAATTATCCAAATTAAAGAACTACAGACTACAGAGTATAGAAGATGTTAGGGTAAGTAAGTCGTCCGAGTCGCATGATTAGAACATAATGATCAGATAATGGAGAAGGAAAGAAAAATGTGATCATAAAAATATGTAGAAATACGCATAAGCAGACAATAAATGAATAATATGAAAGAAAGTAAGAATAGCAGTCAGCGACACATTATTAACACAGACAGTTGCTCCTTATCTTTTGAATTATGTCCATCCTTTATAGGAGATGGTTCACCATCAAATTATTTAAATATTAACAACCCATAACAACATAGATTTTGAAATTATTAGCTCTATCTATTGATTATAATTACGCAATAAATTTATAGTAATGCTATACATCAGGGGTCAGGGAACTTTTTTACCTTTTACCCCAAAATATATTTAGATATGCCGAAGTTACCCCCTTGATTTGAAAGAAAGGAAATCATATATTATTAAATATTGGAATTCAAAATTTTATTGAATCTATTCAAAATTTCTTTGAAACTGTCAACTTCAAAACTGATGATGTTGCTTCATTTTTTAAACCAGAGCATCAATATTGGGGCATTTTGATGTCAGAGCAATTTGGATACAGTCTTCAGCGTCCAATCGATTTTTCTGCTTTGTTTTTATGTTCGTTAGAGTGGAAAATCCTTGTTCGCAAAGGTAGGTTGTTGCAAAAGGAAGCGACTTTTTGACTGCCTCCTCATGTGCAATTTTGAATGCCTTTGCAGCTGTTAACATCCAAAAATATGACAGATCTGCTTTGTTTTCAAATGCAATACGTGCTTCATTATTGCATCGAAGCTCAAGAAGTGCCTCTGTCAACCCTTGAGGCTCTTCTTGTACAACAGCAATTTCACATTTAAATGGGTTTACAATCCAACTGACAGCATGTGAATCGGCAGCATTATCCCCAGGAATTTCATTTTTACCCCATTTGGGGTAATTTACCCCTGTTCCCTGACCACTGCTATACATAATGCAACTGTACTGTCTAGAATATGAATGACTGGGTGCCTCCCAGCTGTTGTGGATGACGGAGAATCTCGGGCGGAGGCTGCGTGACTGACATACAATATGCTTATTTGCAGCAGTGTGGAGTCATATATGGCTAAAGTAAAAAAGTTGTTATAATCAAATAAAGGCTAAATGCAGTATAAGTATTAACAATGAGAACTGAACTTTCTGTCTTGAATTTTTTACAAGTTGTATTATCACACAAATAAATGAATGAAATTATATGTTTGGAGAAAGATTCACCAACAGACATAACTGAACATGAATCAAACAGTGATATCAAATAGCAACAATTATAGATATCTATTTTGAAAACAGGTCAAAAGAAGGATAAAAATAAATAATAAAATTGGTGAAAGTCTACATTGCTTCGGAAAACAAAGCCATTTAAAAGAAATATAATCCTTCTGAAGAAACAAAAGAGTTAATTAGCCTCTTCAAATTCACCAATAAGAGGCTTTTGGAAGTGGAAAATAATTGGCAACATAGAATTTAAATAATCTGCTCTCCTACACATCAGGTGTGCCTTGATAAATTTTATTTTTAATCAGCAAAACGTGCGTTGGCTTTCTTGCTGATTGCACTTTACATTTCTTTATGGAAATGTAAGAGACTATGGCAGTATTATGCGGGCAACAGAGATTAGGGTAATATATCTCAGATTAAGTCCCAAACTAGAGTGAAGCAACTAGAATGCAGCTTGCAGGCCTAAATGTTTTGATCAAAGTATAAACCAATACTTCATATTTTCATTTTACTAAATACACACACATATACAGTGTTAAATACAAGTAGTAATAACAAATGTATTTTTGTTTTGTGTACATAGAGGGCATTTATATTGCCAAGCAGCTGGTACCTTCAATAATATGAGTGCAGGCTTATTTCTTCTATAAAATGTCTATAATATGTTAGTATTTTTTATAAGAAAAAATTAAACAAGCAGAAAGATGAATTCAAACAAATAATATATTTTCACTGTTGTTTGTGTTTCTTTCAAGAGTTCCTTATTGGCAAGTGCCCTATTTTAAAAGCATTATTGTTTCCACCAGAAACATCAGGACCAAAAGCACAGAGTACATCTATATAAGTCACAATAAAGCCTATTTTTGGATGCCTGACACAGAGGTGAGAAGTCAGTTCACCTCATGTCAGACTGAACACTATGAAGATTGCGCAGAGTGAACTTGAGCTTATGATTGTCATTCGCACAGTAACACATTAAAAATTGTTTTAATCATTCCAGACCACACTAGTTATGATGGCAGGTCCTAGACTGCTTTTAGTTGGGTACAGAAGCACGTCTCATGGAAATACCTGGCACAAGTCAGTAGATCATTAATTTGCCATTGGATGAGGAATCCCTTACAGTAGGAATCATCAGAGAAGCAAGGTGAACATAAGGTGTAAAGTTTATTGAATCACAACGTTCACAAACTGTATTACATATTTTTATTTCATCTGATTTACTTCTGTAAGTATTAATGTACATAGTACCCATTGTTGCAACATTACTGCATTTGCGAAATACAATTGTTTTTTTTCATAATGTTAGAAATATGTTGCCCACAATGCTCCCTTTTATATTAAATAAAATCTTCATATTGTGTACTTCTGTCAGAGAGTTTTAAGTGTCTGTATTATGATGGGAATGAAAATGTGTTTGTTATACTTGCAGGCAGAGTCAGATCCCCAACTCTGTATTCCCCACATGAGAAGATGGTAATTGGACCCCCACTTCCTCATTGTATGCTGCAACAGTGTCTGGTTCTGGCCTATATTGATATAAGACTGCTTTGTGCAGCATTCAGCAAGTATTCACAATATTTTCCACCTTTGCAGAGACATAGAGAAGCACTCAATCGAATTGTCAAGGCACCTAAACCTGGCCTTTAATAGTCCAAAGGTACATTCCATCACACCCTAAGTGGTTATGAGGTGTGAACATGGAGTCACACTTATATCCTGAATTACCTGAAATTGCACACACAAACATGACAACATCAGTCTACCTATATTGCATTCAGCACATGTGAAGCAATGGGCAAAGTAAAACACAAAAACATACCTAGTAGCCAGCCCTATGGCATTTTCCACTGTTAAACATCTGGAAGAGAATTGACTGGTTCAGGATATAGGCAACATGACACAACCCAGGAAAACCAGACAAAAAACTCATTATTCCCATGATTGCATCACTAACTACCTACACAATGATTGAGTGGTAATTATGTCTGTTGGCTTAAATGTCTGCCTTCAAGTGGTGTGCTCTGAGCCCAATATGAGTACAATCAAGAGCTCCTAGAACATTATCTTATCATTATAGCTGAGACCCTATAAAAGGCTAACTTTAGGATATGCCATTTTGACTCTTTCTATGGAAAGTAGATAAAGGTGTGCCATACATTTTTAACAACACTAAACACTTTGCTTAAATGTCTGGAAAATATTGGCTGTGTAATCCTTAACACTTTTGAGCTCACAGCCTGGAAAGAGCCTTTGGCCATAAAGTGTAGGGCACATATTATTTTTTGCAGACCAGAGACTACATATGTCCTTGATGTTAATACTCTACATCATGTAACTGCTCCTAATAAAGCTGCAGGATATTTGTGAGGTTTAGACAAAATATTATAATAGAGAAACTCCTGCTCTGAAAGGGAGTCCAGGGTCAATCAAGATCTAAACCAGGCCTGTACAACCTGCGGCCCTCCAGATGTTGTGAAACTACAAGTCCTAGCATGCCCTTCCAGATATCAACAGGTTGTCTACTGGCAAAGCATGCTGGGGCTTGTAGTTTCACAACATCTGGAGGGCCGCAGGTTGGACAGGCCTGATCTAAACAAACAGGCAATGCAGGACCTACATGATTTCTGGATCTGGTGCTGAGGTTCCTCTGTCCTACTGCATCACTCTTCCTTAGATGGAGGACTTTAGTAATGGAGCATTCATATATGTTCCCAAAATTCACCAACTTTACCCAGCAACAATTGAAACAAGGTAAGTGTTTATGCTAATAGGCCACAAGTGTACCATTTGAGCCATCTTCCATCTTCCCTACCAGTGGCACCCATTTTGTTTGGTATGCTTTTGTGACATGTTTCCCAGCAATTTATAAAACCAAAGCTTCATATCTGCAGTGGTTTGTATTCAGGGCATGTTAAAAATTTGGAATGCAAATTGTGACAAGTCACTGTCTACAGAATTTCTCACCGGATTCATAAATAAATGTCCATTTGCGTAGTATATATATATTTTTTTTTGAAGGGCGTAACAGGGAAGGGATGGGGCATATGCACGTAGGCAATGCACAATAAGGGCGTTCCAAGGTCGAGGAATGAAAGCATTGTCTTGTTCAAGCTTTGGGCATCTCTAAGCTATATGTTTTTCAGTCGTATCATTTGCACCAGCTACAGGGCTTGTGTAAGTGCAGAGCAATAGTGATGATGGTCATGTCTACATTGTAGAACATGAGTAAGCAATGAAGAACATCTGTAAAAATGCATTTTATGTACCTTAGACATTATTAACATCCTGATAAGTGTATTTAATGGAAAAAAGTACTTTTTTAATACTTTTTCAATAATGACTATATTATTAACAGGTGGTAATAATTGAATACATTTTTTTGTGCATTCTACTGGGACTTAATATTGCACATATGTATTGTTCGTATTTTGCAGTGTATTGTGTCTATCTCAATACGGTAAATGCTCGATATGCAGAGAATATCTAAATCTATATTTAAAGAGAGATTTTTTTTTCAGATGCACTTGTAGATGAATACGGAATCTGTTTGTAACTCAGTGCTGTATACCATTCGTCTTTTTTTCCCTTTTTCAGTTGAAGGACTTTTACAATAGCTGCAGATATAGGTTGATTTCCTGGAGATATATTTACTTCAAGCGGCTAGCCTATAAGTAGCAAAAGAGAGTTGTGCCGTGCTACTCTATTTTGAATCATGATTTAAGGCCTATACTTTAAAAGATTACCAAGGCCAAGCATGTACACTAAATATATCCTACATGATTTTGTTTCAAGATAATTAAATGCATACATTTTGGTTGTGCCAGATCAATGTATTTAACGATTTATTGCACAGATTCTTGCTTTTGCAAACATATTATAAGTGGGATTTGTGGATAAAATAGCACTTACTAAAACTCTGAGCATTGGGGAGATAAAAACTGCACTAAGACTGCATCATTGTGCTCAATGAGCTTGTTTCTTTTTATTTAGAATATCCACTAAACTATTCTTTGTGAGCTGCTGTGATATTGTGGAGGGGAACATTTTTTAGAAACATCTGAAAATGTACTTTTCAGAATAATATGTTTGGGTGTGAAAACATAGCAAACAACGTGAATCAGAAATGTTACAATACAATACATACATTGGGCCAGATTTACTAAGCTGCGGGTTTGAAAAAGTGGGGATGTTGCCTATAGCAACCAATCAGATTCTAGCTTTCATTTATTTAGTAAATTCTACAAAATGACAACTAGAATCTGATTGGTTGCTATAGGCAACATCCCCACTTTTTCAAACCCGCAGTTTAGTAAATCTAGCCCATTGTGACATATGGGAATAAAGCCATTGTTTAATTAGGTAAAGAAGTAATCTGTAAACGCAAGTGGAAATGAAAAATAGTTAGTACATTTACAAAAACAACATAACAATTATAAGAATGATGTGGAATTAGGGTTACCAGTCAAGATTTTGGGTGCCCTATCAATTTCATAAAATAGACTTGAATCCCAAACATATCTTATGTACACGGTAATAGTTGTTTGTCAGGCACGCTAATAGTTATGCAAAATAGGAAAAATGAGGGCGCTTGTTCTCCATCTTATATAAAAATATATGACCAACCAACCAATTACAATAAACAACAATTAATTGATTAAGTATAACACATATAACATAAAAGATTATATTAGTCCAGTCTTGTTCTGGAACACAATTGACACTTTAAGAATCAAACTCTTATTAACTGAAATCCAGAGGTGTACATACCAGATAAATAAATAAGTTACTGCATGATTCCTAAAACAAATATCAAATAGAAATTGAAGCACCAAAAGTCAAGACTGTATGCCACAATTTGTGGAAAAAGAAAAAAGTTTGACCGCTGTTGTAAATCAATTGATCCAGAACCTTGTCATCATGCCTCTAAGAAATCTCAATCCAATACAAGTGGCAGACGTACTTGGGACTACTCTCTTTAATGTAACAAGCAGTGTAAACAATGGAGAGCCACAAATCTCATTCATAATTCACCGTAAATAACACTCTCCATAGTCTATTTCTTATACTGACAGTTTGTGTCAAACAGTAAGTAAAGCCGTCGGAGAGCAGCCGACTTAATTTGAAGCTCGCCTGTGACTAAACACCTTTAGAAGGAGTTCTTTGATAAAACGGCATATATTAAGTTCTACATTCAGATCCTCATTTAGGGAAATAACATTCTTACATGTCGATAGGCAAAATCTTGCTTGCTGCATAAAACAAGCAATCAGGCAAATGATTCTGCGTCATTAAGGTGTTCTTATGTTTCCAGAACCCTTACGCGTTTCTCCACTCTTTACACTGTGGTTTCTTCAGAGAGTATCATTTTGTGAAAAGGATCCCTTCCTTAAAAGTAGTCATGGTTCAATAGGATCCAGTTGGTAGTCAAACACAGGTGGAACATTATTTAAGCCTAATATATTTTTGCAAACGCAAATGGTTAGTTGGCATAAATTAACAAATAGCATAATATCTAAAAAATTGTTAGTTTTATTGCACATATGGAAATATATAACAATTATTAAAATGACATTATACTATTTATAAACACTGAATGTAAACTTCAATTTCATAGCAATCCCTATAACATTTATTTAACTTTTCTCAGCACATCAGTAGTTCGTTAACCTTCATCTAATTTTTTCTTGCAGTAATGTAGGATATCCAACATAGAAAAACTAGCCATAACGGAAATAATAGCAAACTGAAATAGATTAATCATTAGCTTTCTGAAAGGGTGTAAAACTAATATGATAATAGATAAATATACATTAAAAAACCATACAACAAAATTCAGTCCCAACAAAGGCTTGAACTTAGCACCCTTTACAGCAGAGACATCTTCCTATGTTGTTAGGCTATCAGAGCCTTTAATAACAATGACAACAATAAGACTGATATAGCTTGTGATATCAGTTGGGGTTTATCTAGTTAAGCAACTTTAATGACCCCAAACTTAATCAAAACATAATAAGAGACATAAAAGAAAAAGGTAAATAAAAAATCAACTAACATAAAAGTACTAACAGATTTAGTTAATTGCATTTAATTCTGGGGACTCATTTAAACCTCTAGCAAGAAAAGTCAGATGATAAAATATCCAAAAAGCCTCTCTTTTATTAAATGTTGCAAATCTATCCCAACCTCTAGCTGTAGACTTAATCTGTTCTGTTGCCATTAAACTAACACTGTCAACCACAGCACCTTGCTCCTGAATCATGTGTCTCAACAAACTACGGGTCCCAATATTTTTGCGAATATTTCACCTATGTTCTAGGAATCTTGTGTTAAGTGATCTAGTCATGCGACCTACGTACTGTAGACCACAAACCATTTGTATAATCTATATCACAAAAGTAAATTGGCAATTTATAAAACCTTTGATTTCATATTTTTGTTTTGTAGCATAGTATTCAAATTCTGTATTTTTGTTACATGCTAATGTTGCATAATGCACTCATTCTTGTTATACCTATTAAAGCCACATGGATTTTCTGGTAACCAATTGAGTGGGTTAACCTTCACAATCAATTCATCTGAGGGTAGAGTATATCCTCTATAAAAGCTAGAGATGTTCGGGCTCGGTTTTCTGAAAACCGAACCCACCCGAATTTAGGGGATCTGAGTAGGATCGTCAGCCGGTTCGGTACTTTTGCGCGTCCTCGGATCTGAATCGAGGCAAAATGTCATTGTTGCATTGTCAGATCTTGTGGGTATTGGATTCCATAAGTACCTCCCTCCTCAGGAGATCCAGCACCATTGCTAATACAGAAACAGAGGTAGCTGTGTTCTTGTCACTCTCCATTCTCCAGTGACATTGCTCAGTGCCATTGCTCACACAGAAACAAGGTTAGCAGTGTTCTTGTCACTCTCCAGTCTCCAGTGCCATTGTTCAGTGCCATTGCTTATACAGAAACAGGAGGGCAGCATTGTTCTTGTCACTTGACAAAAATTGACTGGAAATGACTGGAAATTAATAATAATGTAAGAACAAAAAAAAGAGCCAAATTATGTGATTTTAGAAAAAAAATAGGGATCCAAAACCAAAACCAAAGCACACAAGTTCGGTTTTGCCAAAACCAAAACTGAGTTAATCCAGATCCAAAGCCTATTGAATTTTAGAAATTAAATTTAAGAATTGTGTTGTATCTTTGATAAATGACCTAAGAGACAACGACATTTGTCTGCAAAATAGAATCAACAAAACAAGACAACTTAAATGTTAAAATCCCTACACATGGAATTATAGGTTGACCTGGGGGTGTCTTGAGGGATATTTTGGTAAATATTAAAAGGTTGGAACAACAGGGTGAGATAAAACCAAAAAATCCATCTCCTTCCTCGATATTGCCCCCTCTTGCGAATAAATAATTTATACTTCATCAAAAACTCTTGAGTGGGATTAAAGTGTATTTTCTTATAGAAACCTTAATTTTCTTAATGATTTTAAGAGCTAATCCTCTCTATTGAGAACCACAATTCCACCCCCTTTTCTGCAGTTTTATTTATAATTTGGGAATCGTTCTTTAGGTGCTTCAAAGCTTTTATTTTGTGTGAATTTAGATTATTTCTTAACCATTGTTTCTCAGCTTTTTTTGCACAACTTCCTAATGTTGTCTAATGTTGTAGTATAAAGGGCCTTGATAAAGGAATCTTTGTGCTGCATCAGATAAAATTATGAGTTTTTCATTAAATTTTTTTTACTAGTCTCTTTATTTAAATCATGGATCAGCATCTCCTGATCCTCCCCAGTATCTATGTTCCCATTTTCATTAAGGAGAGACTCAAGGAGGTTTAACCCTCTCTGATCACCTTCATCAAAGAGAATTGGAGTACCTATAATCCCTAACAAATCTACTTTATTTGCAGGTGAGTATTTCAACCCTTTACTCAGAAGAGTAATCTCATGGTTACTTAATATCCACTTTGAGAGCTTGAAGATACATTTTTTTCCCAGCCTATTCTTTTACTTCTTCCTTTGTACCCTTCAACCTGCTTTACTTCCTCTTCTTCTAAACCTGTATTTCTTTACATTTTTGGTGACTTGTATTCTTTTCTTAAATGAATTGGCCCTGAATCTAGATGGGATTGCTGCCCTAAAAAAATCATGTCTGAGATTAGTTTGAATCTTAGGCCTTGCGCCATTCTTGACTCCACTATTACCAATATTGGGTGAGTCTTTCAAACCAGGTTCACTTTCCAAATCACTAAAGGCTTCAAACCTATTAATTAGTGGATTTTTGTCATCCCTACTTTTAATGAGAATAAACACCCTATTTTTTATATTATGCATTGCTTTTTTGGTATTAGATTATAACATAGCATTTTTTAAAAAGGACAGCTATGTACTCCCTCTATTAATGTTTTAATTTTTTTGCAGTATTTTCACTTTTACTGATTATTAATTACGGGTTAAGGGACAATTTTAGTACAATTTTTTTAGTTTGTGTTGATAAACCCCTTGATATTTCCTCCCTATCCCCCTTTTCTTCTATGGCCATTATCTACCACCTAGCGCCCTGGTAAATTCCTGTAGACTTTGTCTTTAGATTCCCACCCCTATTTTTTTCCAGCTAATAGACTTCTATACTCCCTGGTGCCCATCTCTAGTCTCTTTGAAAACAACAGCTGATTTTTAAATCAGATGGTTGTTTTATGACATATTATTTTTCCTGTTACAACAGAAGTCAAGTAACCTTATAACAAATGATAACTTTGGTAAAAGAAATAGGGCAATTTTGGTATTGGTATTCCTAACATTTGCAAAGTAAATGTTCAGCAATGGGGTTGCCATGATGTTATAATTTATTATCTGGATCAAGCAAGCATATAAATAAAAAGTACATATGATATAAAATTACTGTACATTTATTTACACACTAATTAAAACTGAAATAAAACATATCAAAGTTATAATTTAGAAAAGTCTCAATAACAAAAACAGCATAATTCAGCAAAATTCAGACACTGTCCCAAAAACTTTATATGAATCCTTATGTATAGAATAAAACTCTTCTCTAAAATAATCTGTGAAAAACGGCCACTTTGTGTATGTCATTTTTCATAGATTTCCATAAATCTGTCAGCTATTGTGACTGAACGCATCAAAATTGCATAGGGGAAGCCAGGGAACACCATTTATCTTATCCTGATGTTCAAGGCTCTAGGACAGGTCCAGAAAACAAGTGGCTTTCCAGATATTGTGAAACTGAAAGCCAGCAGATAGTCAGGCAATGGCTGGCAGGGTATGCTGGGAAATGGAGAGCCACAGGTTGGCCACTCCTGCCATAAAAGCACTATAGAGTAAGTGGTTATTAATAATACAGAGCTATGGCACCTTCACAGTTGTGGAATCCTTTGTAACAATCTAGTTGTTATTTAACCATGGAACTATTACAGAACAGAAGAACATAGAAGTGAAAGAGTCATAGAGCTATGTATTAAATGTGGGAAATGGCTTTAAGGTGGAGTAGAAAAACGGTGGGCATTCTAAGAGAGAGAGAGATGTACACTCTTGTCATTGTTAGAAAGGAAATATGTTGAACTAAACAACATCATACAAAAGGCATTCAGAGAAAAATGCTAGACTGAGCAAACCCTTGTACTTTGTTTCACTTTTACAGAGTGTTTGAAGTGTGTTATCAGAGCTTTCCAGAAGCATATATAACTCTGTATTTTACCAAGTATAAACAATGTTGAAATTACCACAGACCCAAGCAAAGTGATGCTTGTCAGAAAGCTTGTATATACAGGTCCAGTAGCTTACATTTTTTTTTGAATCATCAGTGTCAAAGCATGTTTAATAGGCTTTGAAAATAAGCCTTTAAAATTAATATGCAGGTATATGAGACCTACTTTTAAAAAATTCTGTAGTATTTGGGCATCTGCTCTGTATCACCTCACAGTATATATCAGCAATAATTCACAGTATACTGTATGTTCTCTAGAGAGTATGGACCTGATTTGAGATGGACATTTGACAGTTTCTTTATAAGTTAACAGTCTATCCAAAATATACATGAACTACTCATTGCTACTTTAATTAAACTTGACAGTTATTTGCTATAATGTCACTTGGTATGTGCTCTATGTATGGCAGTTGATGTGAACTCTACTAAATCTATGTTAAAGAAGTAATGGTTATATTTTTTTCACTCTGTACTCGCCAATTTGTGTCACCTGAATTAACATTTATACTGCCGTCCACTTGCACAGTTATGCTTCAGTGACATGGCCATGCTCTAGAATAACTGATGGCAGGAAGTAGTACAAAATGATCCTTCACGCAACTTCTGCAAGAACTGACATGGTGAGTGGAATAGCAGCAGAAGATGCAGAATACTTACTTTCCCTCTCTTGTGCCTACATCACTCATGCACCCATGATTGAGACCAGGGGGTAAATGTATGAATCACCGGATTCTTCATCTCCAGCATGTTCAACCTCTTCAGCGCTTAAATTTAAAGTGGCGCTGCATTGTAAAGGGAAGTTTCCCTTTACAATGCAGCGCCGCTTTAAATTTAAGCGCTGAAGAGGCTGAACACGCCGGAGATGAAGAATCCGGAGATTCATACATTTACCCCCAGGCCTTTTTTTGATAGTTTTTCAAACACTTGTTCAATGTACCCTATCTCAGGTATATCTTGGAAATTACATGAAGTGAATGATTGTATTTTAATGGTGTTAAATGGATAGAAAAGACTAATATGTAACCACACATTTCCATTAAGGAAGATATATGTGCATAACATAAATTTGTTGAAAACATTGGCGAAAAACTGCACCACAATCCACCTTTCATCCCTCAATCTGTATAGCTAAAAAAATTAGTTGACTACTGTGGGTGTTTGGCAGAGCTGCTTATTGTCAATGAGATTATTTCCTCCTTCGCTTCATGTGGTTGTAGGTTGTTTATCCAAAAGATCTTGTGAAAAATATTTGTTATTGTCCTTAAAAATAACAAATTGTAAAGACCAGAATGTAATATTGCTAAAAGTCTCTACATATGCTTATAGTAATAATTTTTATGTTTGTTCCAGAAGTTGAATTACAGCTAATAACCAAACTCAAATAAAGACTTACACCTGCAAACAGTCTTATTATTATCTAAAACAACAAAGGAATGTTTAAGCAAACTTATTGGAATGTATCATTTATTAATGATTTCTTTTTTTTTTTTAAAAAAAGCAAGTTATTTTATATATTGGCTATATTTATGAGAAAGTTTATGTTTTTATTTATTTTCCTGGAAATAGTATTTTGTCTGCATAGCAATTATGGTTTTATAGATCCATAAACACATAAAAGATGTGGAATAATTTTAATCACTTAACACATCAGTGCAGAATAACATCCCAAAAGCATCTAGGAAAGTAAAGGTGTCCATACAGGGACCAATCTGGCTGCTCAACCTGACACAATTCACAGTGTTTATGGGTAACTTAACCCTAATGTATTTACTTAGCACCAGAAAAAGATGTATATGCAAAAAACAAACATGAGATGTCAACCTGTGAGGGTAAATGTAGCATTACATTATGCTTACTACATCAAAATATAAAAGGATAGATGACCAAATCACAGATTGTCAGACATGAGTATAGTATTACCCTGCCAATGGCATTTAGGAGATTTTTTTTAATTTCAAAGCAGTTTAATCAAATGCAATGCAGCCCTATATGATCTGTATACAGAGCCCAGTCTAATTGCTACTGCACTACTAAAATGCAGAGCCCATTGCTAATTTGCAATAGAATGAATTATCATTAATTATACATGATACAATATATAATCTAGTCATGTGACAACTGTACAATATGTACCCTAGTTCATTATTTATTGCAAAATCCATATATATTGATGGAGAGTCTGTGCTAATATATTTATGAATAGCATGTTCTGACAGCAGAACACAATGATTTACATTAATATTGCTTCACTTACCTTTTCCTGATGAGAAAGGATCACTTTAAGTCCTTCCCTTTTCTCCGTTCATGCTCATAGCAAATACTCGGGTCCAAGGATACAACCTGTGCTCTAAAAAGCAAAAAAAGATGCTTTAGGCCAGTGATGGGCAAACTTTTTCAGGAGCGGGCCAAATAAAAAAAAGAAAATCTTTAGGCGGGCCAATATAATTTATTAAAAAACTCAAATATCGAAATATATAATACAAATTTTTTGAATGGGACGGGAGGGTGTTATATAGCAGTGTTACCTTTATAAATGCAGCGATCGTACAGACACAGCACCTATTTCAGCAGGTTGTTGCACATCCGTCTTACTGGTAAGCCACTAACTGACAACACAGCAGCCAATCGAAATCCGCCTTAGTATATGGCCCAGCCCATTTCTTCTCACATGATTTTCAGCCATTAGGGGGCGGGCAGGTGTTTGAGTGATTGACATACGAAGTGTCCTTTTAGGATGGAGGATGAAGTGTAATGGAGGAAATAGCTGGGAAGGCATAAAATTGAAGGTTCTGACACACAGGGTCGGCCCTAATAATTTTCTGCATATTTTAATGAAATTTTTTAAAATATTGGCGGGCCAGATAGAACCTCTAAGTGGGCCGAATCTGGCCTGCGGGCTGTAGTTTGCCCATCACTGCTCTAGGCCAAGGATTCCTAAACCCAGTGCACAGGGCCCCCTAATAGTGTAGATTATCCATATATCCTTCCTGGAACACAGGTGTTTTCATTACTGACTGACACATTGTAACTGATCCACATGTGGTAGTAATTAGTTCACATGTCACCTGGGAAATCTGCACTGCTAGGGTACCTTGAGTACTGGGTTTGGGAAACACTGCTTTAGGCTGTACCCTCACTATGTAAAATGTAGCAAGAAAGTGACTGTACAATCTCTGATATATGGAAACCACTGTTAGTCTTCTTATATGGTAACAGTATCTTTATTAGGGTTGATAACAAAAGATTTACAGATTAAAAAAGAGTGGGGAGGACATGTGACATCTTCTTGGTGTTTGCCTGTGTTATTCAGACTTGTCAACATTTTAAAAAACTTTCCAGACATACTTTGCTGCTTATGAACAATACTGTTTCAGTAGACATTGGGGCACTGCAATATCCATGTCATTTCTTCTGCATTTAATTGTTTTTGCTTGTTAAATACCTCTCTTCAATAAATATCACCTTGTAAAGGCATGAGATTAAAATCTGAAGATAAGAATTGTATGTATCTTACAAATAAATATGCATTTTATGCAGAGGGGCAATACAGCAATTGTATTTCCATAGACAGACTGACCATGTAAATTAGGGAGAATTGGCAACTATAGGCCTTGGCATTCTATGTATCAGTCACTGTCATTGTAAATAAAACTACTTAAAATATTTACAGTCTGTGGCTATAGTTAGTATATGTATATCAATCAACAAAATATATAACAATTAAAAATAAAAAATAATTAAAACTACCCAAAAAAGTCACTAGTCTGTAACTCTCACACTGGGACCTGGAAATCCTTATTCTGAACAAAAATAGGTCAAATGTGTTTTTTTATAAGGTACACAACTCTACAGTTACTTCTATAATCTTTTTGATTTACAGTAGGGTCTTATATATAATGCAAAGCCCATTGGTTTTCTATAGTTTTCTGACAGCCATTGTACATTGCATAGATGATTGTTGGCCTTCATAATGCTGACTCTATTCTGACAATGAACACTATACAAAGCATAGTCCTTTGATAACCTATGAGGGCTTGAAATCAATGGCTATTTTACTTGTATTGTGGTGACCTGTAGAGGGGATAGCCATATCCCCCTTCATAAGTACTTGTCTTACTTCTAGCTATGGTTAAATCAGTTAGACACAAAATTCTCACAAACATCTTACTTTACAAAAATACACCACACTTAGAAATGGTGCAACATGGAGGGGGATTACTTTCCTTTGGCATAAATCACAGCACAATATGCAAAAGTATAATCCACATCACCCAAAGCCAACTATTCCAGCCCAAAAGCAACTATGTAAAAGAGTATAATCTTCTCACGGACCATTCCCTTGTTGTAGCCCCTCACAAACCACCTACCTTGACTCCTCATCCCATTGTCTTCCTTATGATCCATTCTAAGACACAATGCATGTATTTTATCTAATCACCAGATCATCAGATAACAGCCAGTTCATCTTTCATCAATGTGTCCACTGTGCCCTTTTCTCTGTTATCTACTTTTGCATGTCCTCTCAGTACTGGTCAAATTCACTGTTGCCAACTGTGAAATTAAAAGGAGCAAATGAAAATTCCCAAACCATTGCTTAAAGAATGGGGTACAATAGTATGTCATGTTAGACTGCTTTCCTTGAACAAAGACAAAAATGGAATATGTATCTGTTTTTTCTGCAATATTAAGCAAACACATTTGACCATATTAAAATATGATTAAACTTTATTATATTTGAGTAAATATAATTTCCTTTCTAAATAAAATTGCAGTGACAAGCAGGGACAACACTTGGTTTGTACTCCTGTCTGCGCTTTTCACTTCTAACATTTCCTGCTGAATGTTTCTAGGCCCTGGTTGTCTTGTGACATAACACTCTCGATGTGGAATGACTCCTATACCATCCACTGTGGCATAAAATAAGATCAGATACCCCTTCTCTTTGAATGCTTGTCAATATATATTTTAAAGTGGATGGAATATATTTATTTTAAATTTTTTTATTTACTTGAATCATTGACATAATTCATTCTTATCTTATATAAAGGATTGTATAGAAATAGTGTTTGCTAAAAAAAAATATACAACAATTTTTTTCTGGCCCAGTGTTCAGGACTATTCATACATACATACAAACTGTAAACTGTATTATTTTATTCTTATCCACCAATATTAATATATTCTAAACATGTAAAAACGTCTTCCTTTTGTTGCAAAACAATTTTTGAATAACACATATTCACTATGACATTTGATAATCCCACTATGTTTTACAATACATTCTGTTATTTTCAGAAACACCTATGCCTTCTATAGGGCAGTGGTTGTCGTGGATGCACTGGTAAGTTGTTTACGCCACTTTCTGTTCGTATAACCATATCATATAATAGCCACTCTGCATGTTAGTTAGGTATGTACATTATTACATGCATTTAGAGTAATTGCGAATAGAATTCAATTGCAATCTTACATGAGTGGCATGTCTTTTTTAGAGATACTATAAGCATAATGTTGGGTCCGAAGTCAAGATATGGCTAAGTTAGCATGTCATGTATCTCTACGCAGTATTTACTGTTGAGAACAGACAAACTTTGTCACTTAACAGCTTTCCCTATATCTACACTATACTGTGTTGTGTATCAAATGTGGCTGCATATGTGACTATAATCTATGTATAGTGAGAGATCTTTAGTCACAAATACGGCATTTACATTATAAAAGTAGCACATAATTATAATAATATTCCATAGACAAAAAAACCTTACGGTTTAACATGTCCAATTAAGGTTCCTTATACACAATCTACAATGTAAGAAAATGATTGAAACTCTTCAACTCTTCAACTCAAACTGCAAAAAGCAGTGAAATTACGACAAATAAGGCAAAAACCTTAATGGACGTGTTCCTTGTGCAATACAGACATGGTATGTATCACATCCGGTGGTTAGCTGCAGATTCAGCACTATCATGGAGTGAGATAGCTGTCACTCACAAAATGGTGGAGCTGCTAATTTACTTGCATGTTCTGGCAGTCAGTGGCGGCATAACAGTAGTAGTAGTGCTTAATCAAGGCGTTCCCGCTGGGTGCACTTGGTTCTACAACATTTAAAAGGGGATATTTAAGCAGTATTGCTCCTGTGAGCACTGAGTTAGTAAGGAGTATATGAGGCAGTTGGCAATGCACTACCCATAGTCTTACAATATGGATCACGGATTTTACATGCAGGACTTTTTCCGTGACCACCAACTCCACTGCATTTTCATTAGGCATGAGCATTTTGGAGACAGATTAGTACATATCTCCTTAGATCTAGAGTATAATATAGACCAAACGATTTTGTTCAGACTATTAGGGAACAGCTATACTAATATATTTAGACCTCTCTACTATTATATACAGACCTCTCTCCTATTTTCTCAGCGGCATATTTACCCATGAATTTATATATGGCAGCAATTTAAACACTGATTTGATACATCAAACAGTATGTTGATCACTTTTTAAAGCTTACATGCTGATATATAACCCTTATTTTGGTAATATAGGCTAAAGCTTTAATGTGCACCCAGTTATTTTATTTTATAAATCCACACATTTTATTTTTATATTAGTTTGATATCATTTTATATTTCGCTGGCTTTTTTAGAATATGTAATAATAGTTATATTTTAAATGGATGGTATAAGTCATTACTATAATATTTTATGAGGGACATTTTGTGCACCTTGTTAAACAAACATCTGCATCTTTTTTACCTTGCTTCATAATTGTGTTTAATATTGCACCTCAACTACAAGTGAAAATATAGAGATAATAATTCTCTTCTGGTGATAACCATGCTGATTGGGTAATTGTCCCACAGTTGGTGCGATAGAAAAACTTTTTCTCTTCTTTATTGAAAAGTCCTCCAACACAGGAAGTGATAAAACGGACTGTCAGATTAGCTGTAAGTTAACCCTCCATGTCTCAGCAGCAGTGTTCTCACACAGCAGTACAACACAACGCTGGAAAGGCAGGGCCACCTTAACAACATTATGGGCCCTCGGGAAAAGCAGTGCAGCGGGGCCCCTACCTCTATATATGTGTATCATGTATATATATATATATATATATATATATATATATATAGAGAGAGAGAGAGATAGATAGATAGATAGATAGATAGATAGATAGATAGATAGATATAGATATATTTGCAGGATTTTAAAAAAATATTTTGCAGGATTATTTATTTTACTTAAGAGCCCTGTCTATGGGGCCCCCGGGCACCTGCCCATCGTGCCCAATGGAAAAGATGGCCCTGTGGAAAGGAGCAGTGTGTGTGTGAAAACACAATCTGCTGATGAACCAATGAGTAAAACACAGCCCACAGCAGGCAATAAGAAGTGTGTGTGTATAGATTATCTGCAGCTTCTCTTCAGTACATGTTACTTGTAAAGAGGGACATGTCAGATGCTAATGTCCAGATACCTCACATCTGCTCCCCGCTGTGATCACCACTGAGTGTGATCAATACAAGTACAACAAAGTACTTTTGAATTTCTCGCCCCCAGCGCAGTGCAGTGAATAAATTAACTTATGCCACTGAGGGGCGGGAGGTTTACAATAGATTTACTAACAGCCATCTCTGGCACTGCAGGGAGAGATTAAACTCTCAATTGATAGTAGTGCCTGGGCTAATAGTACTACAGGGTGCCCCCGAATATCCCCAAAACACTAACCAGCCCCCCTGTGGCTAGAAAATGTGGGTCATTTTTTCAGTTCAAAGATGAAAATCTCTTAGCCAGAGACTCAGCCATGTTTGTGCTCTCAAGTGAAGCCAGTCTGAGTACACCCAGCACACACCTCTAACTGACATGCGCAACGTTATGAAATCCCTGATCTTTAAAATGGGGCATATTTTACTAAATTGTAAAAAAACTATAACTTTCTAAAAATGTTAAGCCCTCAAAGGCACCCCTCAGTCATAATAGCTTTCTTATAAAACAAACCCCAGGTCTTTAAACCTCCTGTGCACTGAGTTATGCTCTCCCAAAAAAAACAGAAAAACTGTGACCTTTACAAAACAGGAAGTGGAAAAAAACGGCAAGATTTTGAAGTTTAGATTATTCCTAACTTGTCCTTTTTTATTCTTTTTTTCTGAAATTTGGCATGGACGGTTCTTCATTCGCATGCCAAATTTCAGTTTAATAGCTTTAATGCTTTTCAAGGTAGCCCCTAAAACACCATGCACCCCTCTCACAGATTTAATATGGCATATTGTCATTCAAAATGTAGCCCCTAAAACACCATGCCCCCCTCTCACAGATTTAATATGGCATAATGTCATTCATTAGATGCAACCTTAATATAAGGGCACGACTGTGCCCTTATAATAAGACTATATTATGATTACAATTATATAATCACAGAATGATTGCCTAAGTTCTTTATTTTAACATAGACATTAATTCTTTGATTATGATGACTCAAACACAAAATTATATATATTTTCACTTAAGTTACACATATAACTCATAGATTTTGCCATGAAATGTGCAGAGTGTTGTGTCTTACATGTGAGATTTACATTCTGTATTACAAGTATATATATAATATTTACATTGTTGAACCTCCGCCTTCCTTTCTCCTTTCACCAAATCTAAGTCCTCCTCAACCTCTGCCATGTCCACAAACGCATTTTCATCCACCACCTTTACCTTCTCCTCAACTTTTGACTTCGCCACCTCCGCCTCCTTCATGGCACATTGTTGGTCTAGCCATTCTGTGTATTATTAATAAATTAATACTTTAATTTTTAATGTCATATGTGTTACAGTTTATAAAATAAGATTACATTGTGAATGTGTATATAAAATGAAATGTAAATGTTTTAATAATTGTGTTTTTTATACAAAGAAAATTATTGGATTATGTCTGTGTACGGTACTTTAAGACATAAATGTAAAATATTAGCATAAATGCTATGAATCTGAGCCATATGAAACTGAATATTTATATTACACAGTTATATGTTGTTGTTTTTTACTTTTAATGCATAAACAAACGTAAACTGTCAACCATAATTTTATGTTCTATATTCCATTGCTATTGTCATGCAAAATTAGTTTCACATCATAATTATTTTCCAATATACTAACAATTAAGGTGTATTTAATGAGAAAAAAAATAAACATAACTGTGGATCAGCAATCATCACTTTTAGTATTAAAATATGTCTTACATACCATCCCTTAGACTCCTCCTCATTCCATTTCCACTGCAGTTTCTTTGTACGGTATTTCTTGAACTGGATGTGCTGGGAGGAATGTTTCTTTCTATTTATTCTGTTACAATGAGGAGCTCCTTTTTTTGTAAAGTGATTGCCTGACATGCATCATGAGGGTGTGCTTGATGATGCCATGATGCAAATGCAGCAGAGTCAACACAAAACCGCAAAGTCCTTTAGCAATTATGGAGCATCAGGAAAGGCAAATGCAAAATTCCCTCAGAAAATATCTGCGGAAAATGTGGCTCATCCCATAGATTGTAAGCTTGCGAGCGGGGCCTTCTCACCTCTTTGTCTGTTTTACCCAGTTTGTTTATTAGTTTACTGTGTTTGTCCCCAATTGTAAAGCGCTATGGAATATGTTGGCGCTTTATAAATAAATGATGATGATTATGATGATGATGAAGGTGGCCCAGTATCTGCAGTCTTTGTAAGAATACGGTGCTCCTCCAATTTGTGTATATCCCAGTAATTAATCTGGCTCATCTGAATAACTCTTAATGTATTAATCTGTAAATTTACATCCCAACTATGAATTTGCATTATTTCTCAGTAGTAAGCTTACTAGTGCAGCCAGGCAGTAGTTCTCAGTCAGGTAACAGAATGGCTAAAGCCACAGAAAGAAAGACATTCAGACCTCAACAAAGCAAAGTTGAATTCCTAGGGCCTGATGCTGAGTTGGAAGTATACCCATTTGAGAAATACATATTATGGAAATTTGCACTGTGACTGCATGCATATGTGCAAATGCAGAATTGTGTGGATCTGACAACCTGTATCCTTATGACTGTAGAGACGAAACAGGGAAAGTAAAGGGCAGTCTAAAGTAAGCCAAGTATAGCAAGGCCATGTTCAGGCAGATGTGGCTGAGGCAGACCAACA
Source organism: Mixophyes fleayi (assembly GCF_038048845.1). NCBI lineage: Eukaryota > Metazoa > Chordata > Amphibia > Anura > Limnodynastidae > Mixophyes > Mixophyes fleayi. Next base: position 290,207,466 of record NC_134405.1, on the reverse strand, counting down.
TAGAAACGTATATATGCCTAAAAGGAATCACGCCTTTTGCACCTGCTAGGGGACATGTAAAAGACATACTGATTAAGCTACCACATGTGCTTAGCTGATTGCAAATTCGCCTCTGAAGCTAATAGGTGCTTTGTTCAATGACCATGCGTATATATAAGGATTTTCTGGTTATATTTTCACAACTTTTTTTGCTACTTTCATTCGTACGCAAGAAGGAATATTATAATTACTGTGTAATCTGTGATTTTCACTATCAAAACAATGCCAATAAACTTTTTCTTGTGCTTATGGCCTGGTTGTGTGTTGCTTGGTGTATATACTACAGGTGCAGAGATGGACAGATCTTGAGATGCCTACAACTCAGCATATGGGTGTCAATACACTATTTTTGGCAGTGGATTTTTTGAGCATAAATTACACCCAACAAAGGACTACCAAACATGTGCTGCTGCCAACATGGCACACTGTCAACTGATTACGAAAAAAATAATGCTATGGGCTATGCCAAACGTCTCTTTGAGACTACATTTATCAGAGGAGTAAGGAGCAATGGTTGCAGTGGATAAGCACTGTCTCATAAAATGAGAACACATTTTTTTGTAAAATTACAAAGCATTACAATAGTCTGATGCATTATAGTGGTTTTTAACACACTCCATTCACCACCTTTGCATCTGGAGGCTGGGTGGACAGCTGTGTTTTAGCTGTCCTACAGATCCCACAATGACACCACATGTGATAAAGCATGGCATTCACGGGAGTCTCACACAGCTTGTCTGAACCATTTCACTGTTTATTGGCAGTTGTCAGGATCGCCTAAACAGTTTCAGCGGTGGTTACAGAAGACATTTCCAATAAAGCATCACAATACAAACAGTGGTTTTATTATCCACCCCAGCACTACAAACCAACCACAGCAAACAACAAATTAATTACACCCATGTGGAACACCTGTGTGTATGTGCTGTAAGAGGAGCTCAAGAAAAATGTAACCCTGTCTGCAGCCTGCTCCTGCAGATTAGCTGGGTTTTACCTAATTTCCCTATAATAGAGGTGTGACAAATAAGCCTCTTTGCCACATACCCCACCCTTTAGCGTTCCCAACCTCGGTGATGCTGATACTGCGGAGAGCGCATCTTGGTGAGAAAGGGCTTCTGCGTTTATGTGCAAACTCCCTGGCCAATGCTCTACTGTGAAATGTTAGGGCTGGATTGCTAGGAATCACCTAGTTACCCGGGCATTCACCTCCTTGTTCCAGTGTATCCATTTCAGTGTTGCATGGTCAATGACCAAGGTGAATTTTCTACCCAGGAGGTAGTACCGGAGAGCCTCGGTGGCCCATTTGATTGCTAGTCACTCCTGATCTGCCATGGAGTATTTCTTCCCCTTTGGCAGAAGTTTGCAGCTCAATTAAAGGATGGGTTTCTCTGGCCTATCAAACCTCTGCAAAAGCACAGTACCCAATACTACTCTAGAGGCATCCATTTGGAGATACAATCTCCCGCTGAAGTCCGGTGCTTGGAGTATTGGTGCCGAACACAGAGCCAGTTGAAGATTCTGCCAGACAGTATCCGCTGCTTCAGACCAGACTAACTTGTCTAGACAAGTCTTTTTTAGGAGCTCGGAAAGAGGAGCAGCCCTAGTGACAAAATTAGCCATAAACCACCGATAGTACCCAATTAGACCCAGGAAAGTTCCCAGCTGGGTCTTCCACACAGGTTTGGGCCGATCTCTGATAATCTTTACTTTGTCAACTTGGGGTTTGACCTGACCTTGTCCCACAACATACCCCAAGTATTTGGCCTCATGCATGGATAATGCGCACTTCTCAGTATTGGCGGTTAGACCTGCCTCCCTGAGTGAGGCTAATACTGCCTACGCTTTGGGTAGATGTGTCTCCCAATACCTGGAGTAGATAACTATGTAATCAAAGTATGCAGCTGCATTCTCCTGGTGAATTTTAAGAGCCGATTCATGGCCCTTTGGAAGGTGGTGGTAGCCCCATGTAACCCGAAAGGCAATACCTTGTACTGGAATAGCCCATCTGGGGTTTAGAAGGCTGTCCTTGGCTTGGCAGATGGTGTTACGAGAATCTGCCAGTAGCCTTTGATCAGATCTAAAGTGGCAAGGTACAAGACTATAAAGGTTTCCACTAGCTCATCAATTTTGGGCGTCGGGTATGTGTCGAAACGGGAACCTTCATTTAATTTTCTAAAATCATTACAAAAACGAATACTCCCATTCAGCTTGGCCACTAACACAATAGGGCTATTCCAGTTGCTATTGGAGTCCTTAGTGACATTGAGGTTCAACACATTTTTAACCTCCTGTTTTACAGCTACATGTTTAGCTTCAGGAATGCGGCGGTATGGTCTTATTCTCACCACCACCCCTGGAGGTGTAACTATGTTGTGTCCTAAGTGCGTGGTACGTCCAGGTACCTCAGAAAACACATCAAGGTTCCTCTGATCCATTTCCTTAGTCTGTCATCTCCACACTGGCAACAGATCATCCCCTATGGGAACTTTGGTTTCCTGCACAACTGCGTTTACCAATGCAGCTTGTGGCTCCTCCCTATCATGCCATGGTTTCAGCAAGTTGACATAATATCTCTGAATGGGTTTTCTCCTGCTTTCCTGCCTGATAATTAACAGGCCCCACAGCCTCAATCACCTCATATGGCCCCTGCCAATGTGTTAAGAGCTTTCTTGTGTGGGTACCAGGACAAGAACTTTGTCACCTGTTTGGAAAGCCCTAATTACAGCTGACTTATCATAGCTTTTTTTTTTTGTCTTGCCTGTGCCTCATGCATATGTTGTTGTACCAACGGGGTGATTTCCACAACCTGTCATATAAATGGGACACAAATTGGATCACAATGGGTTCTTTTGGACTTTGTTGCTCCCAGTCATCCTTGAGAACATCCAAAATGGCCCTTGACTGTCTGCCATACAGCAATTTGAAGGGGCTGAACTCTGTAAATGCTTGTGGTACCTCCCTCACTGCAAACATTAAATAAGGTAATAATGTATACCAGTCCGGTTTTTCCTACTTTACTGCCTTTCTCACCATATGTTTGAGTGTCCTTTTGAAATGTTCCACTCACCAATCAGTCTGCAGGTGATATACTGATGTGTGTAACGTTTCTACTCTTAACAACCAGCACAGCTCTTTCAATAGAAGGGACATAAAGGGAGTACCCTGATCAGTCAAGATTTCTTTGAGGGTATCCAACCTGGTACAATACAGAAGGAGTTCTTTTGATATTGTGTTGGATTTTATATTGTGCAAACACATAGCCGCCATAGTATGTACTTATGGCCCCGAGCTGATTTTTATAATAGGCCTATCAAATCCATCCCAATACGTTCAAATGGGGTCTGGACCACGTGGATGGGAACTAGCAGGGCCCGATAGCCTGGCTTCAGACATGTTCTCTGACATCCTGGACATTTCCTGGAAACCCTCTTTATTGCCTCGTATACTCCCGGCCAGTAGAATCTGAGCAAGATACGCGCCTGTGTTTTGTCTTCCCCCAAGTGACCACCACACAGATGTATATGCATAGCTTTGAGTATAAGAGGTGTATGGATTTGTGGTACTAACAATTGCTCTACAATTCTACATTGTACATTAGCAACTCTTTACAACAAATCATTCTTTACCATATAATAGGCAATATTATATGTCAGTCTGCAGTCTTCTCTACCCCATTTATCTCAACTACATTCTTATAGACATTAGCTAAAGCAACGTTTCCAGGTTGGTCTCGGCCAAAGTCCTTTAGTGGAAATAAGTTAGACAACCGTGACCAATCTGAGTCCTCCTAGGGAGGCATGGATTCGCTTCTAGAGGATCTGCTTGAACAGCAGAAAGTCTCTGCCCAGTATTAGAGGGTATGGCAGTTTTGGTGCAACTGCCACTACTACTGTGAGTGTCCATTTACAGTAACAGGCAAAGGGGTCCTGTCTTATTCCTCGGCCATTCCTTGGACACAAGGTACCTTCACTTTGGTCAGTTTATGAGTCAGTGTCTCTGGTAATATGGAGCTGGAAACCAAAGATAATTCACTATCCAAATCTACCATAGCCAGCACCAGATGGTGATTCACAAACACAGTCACATGGAACAAGCAGGACTTCCTAGTAACCAGATTCATTGTACAGCTGCTTGGATAGGTTGGTTTTGTGTGCGCTAGTGAACAATCCATAGTTTCTACTAATGTTGTGCATTGTGCCCTCAAATGTCCAGGCTCTTTGCAGTCAAAGCAGATTGGATTTAATGCAGGTTTGGCTGCCTTTTTATCAGGCAATCTTTCCTCACCATTGTCCTGTTCACTGTTCCATATGTCAGATTTTGACTGAGGCACAAACTTTGGAACGGGCAATGGAGGTTTGGGCAAATGCTGCAAGATGTTGAATGTATCCACTACAGCAATCAAGTCATCATAAGACTGTGGGTCCGCCTGCAGTACCCACTTTTGAAGGCCTTGGTCCATAGCCCAAATACAATGGTCAATGGCTAGAATTTCGATCATTCTGCAGTGTTTTTTCTGACTGCACCCACTTCTTTAGTGTTCTACCAAGTTCAGCAAGCTGAACCCAAACTGGTAGATCTAAATCTCCAGTCATAATATCATTGAGCCTCTCCTGCTCTGGTGACTCCAACCCTCGCCAAGATAAATTACAGCCGCTGATAGTTGCCAGCCTGGTCCTCATCCAGGTCTATATAGGTCCGTTGTGCTTCTCCTGGAAGTTAGGGAGTTAGGTGTTCGGACCAAGTCCCAGGTGGCCACTTGGCTCGGGTGGTAGCACTATCTATCTATCTATCTATCTATCTATGTATTTATTTATCATTGAGAACCTTAGTGCTTGTTTTTATATTGTTGTATTTGCTTTAATGCATATGTAGTCAGGTGAATAAGAAGCATTGTTATTGAATGTGTCGGATGTTTTAGATATATTGTATAATGTGATCAATGCAAACATAAATAGCACCAGGGTCATTATAAAAGCATTGGGCAAAGCAATGCACTGGGGCCCAACCTAAAACAACCACTCACAGGAATAAAATTGTAGATTATCTATAAAATGAAGCTTATATTTATTGGTACCACCAACAAAATCAGTGTTTAAACACTAGTAAACATGCTGTACAGCAGAGATTTATCCACACAAAAGTTTGGACAATATAACATGACTGTTGAAGTTGAAAGACGAAAAATGGTACTCAGTTAGTAAATCATACAGACGGAGAGAGCACCGTGCAAAATTACTATGAATTATTTATTATTAATCAAGTGTTCAACACAAACATTTGTGCAATTTCTGAGGTGATTAGTACACCTAACCATTTTAATAAAGAGTGTATGAAGGTTCTGAATAAGTCTCCCGGAATAATATACTGAAAAGTTGCCAAACCTATGGGGTCCCTATGCTCATGGGGACCCCGCGCAACTGCCCAGCATGCCCATGCGTTAAGATGGCTCTGTATAGCACCCACGTGTAAGTTGGCTATTTGTAATAATAATTGGTCTGCTGTACATGTTTGATATCATTTTTCTACTTTCATTTTAAAAAGGCTTAATGAAAAAGTGTTTTTTTAATACTCCAGTGGCAGAGGCATACAATAACTATCAAGCTAAGTATTATGCTCCTTTCTCAGTGGTGGTTTATCCATTTGTTGATTAGCATGGATGGAAAGGTGATTTTTTTTAAACAAGGCTCAATATCCTCTCAGTCTCTTTAAATAATTTTTCCTTTGTAGCATTCCTAACCCTTCCTTGTAGCCACATCATATTCACTTCCATACTTAAAACATCTTTCCTCAGTTACCCAGTCTTAATGTTGGAAGTTAATTTTTCATTTGCTGTACTGACCACAATTGTCAGAAAATATACCCACTCCACACTCCTGTGCTGCTGATTTCTGCTGCCGCTGTGTAGAGGTCAGCACTTCCTGTTTTGGGCAATCACATGATCATGAAGTCAAAATCTGCAGTGTATATTAAGCTCATTCTGACACTGCAGCAGTGTCAGAGCAATAGGTTTCTTGGCGGCCTGACATCCTGTTTGCTGCAGAAGCTGAGCTTACCTGTGCATCTCCTTTAGCTTGTCTCTCTGCCTGTTAACTCCTCATGTACCAATTATTGCTTATTTTCACCATCTCTTTGATTATGATTTTGTACTGCACTACTGCCTGAGTACCAGTCCTCGGCTAACTGACCTGCTTTTGGATTTCCCTTTTTCTCCGCTGTGTTATGCCTAGTGGCTGATCAGGGGGCCATGACCTGTGTGTTACCAGCTGCAGAAGTCCATACTGCCTTAGACTCCTTACCTCTGTTTGACCAGTGCTAAACACTTGTATCCATCACCCCAGGGCTCACTTCCTTAAACAATTGTTGCAACAATATCATGAAATTTGCTTTGATTCGAAAATTTTGCATACACCAAGTATACCAAGGGAATTTTATACACCAATCAGCCACAATATTAAATCCACTGACAAGTGAATAACATTGTTCATCTCGTTACAATGGCACCTGTCAAGGGTGGTGTCACGGGCACTAGGAGTCTTTGCCCAGGATATCACCAAATGATGTTCTTACCAGAGTAATATAGCTGGTACTATGGTCCTCTGGTAGCAGGGTGACAACGGAACAGGAGAATCAGCAGATGGTGAGAGAATGCTCAATGAAAGTCTATGACTAGCAGTAACTGGTAATGACTTAGATGTATGAACACGAGGAACCAGATGGACAAGTAAACGTGAGGAGAGTCAGTGGTCTGCGTACAGCAAGTTGTACCACTGCTATAGTGAGGAGGAATGTCCAGGAGTAGAGAGGAGGTAGTGAAAGTCAGTGGTCTGCGTATAGCAAGTTGTACCACTGTCTATAGTGAAGGAATGGGTTCCAGGTGCAAGTAGGTAACGGGGAAGTCAGTGGTCTGCGTACAGCAAGTTGTACCACTGCTTATGTGAGAGGATACTTAAAACTGGTGCCAATGGGAAACAGGAGACAGTGGTCTGCGTTCAGCAAGTTGTACCACTGCTATATATATGTGAGGAGGGACACGAGGAGATGAATGGAATACAGAGGATACACGGGAGGCACACGGAACTTGATCCCACGATGATAACCACAATACAATAATAACTGACAAGCGCTGCTTGAAGTATACAAAGTCACTATAAAGATCCAGGTAATAGGTAACAAAGTCAATAGTAACAATAGCTTCAGTAGATGGAAGACTCCGGAGATGAACACAACACAGTCCAGACGGATATGCAATACAATAGCAAAGTCAATGGAAAGTATGCATACCGCGGTTCAGGAGAGCAGGCTGTCAAGGAGAAGTGCAGGGATACCTGAACGGCTGAACGCCAGCAGGAGGAGAGACCACTGGAGGATGGAAGCGGTAATCAGGTTGGTGCAGCGCACAAAAGGTAACCGGTAATCAAAGGAGCAATACTCAGGAAGCAGTAGTAAGTAAAACTGGAAACATGATGAACACGGGAGAGTTGAGGCTTGTCTGGTATCCGGCAGTAGTAACGGAGGCAGCGTAGGGAAGACACGCTGAACACAGGAGAGTAGAGGCGGTCTGGAATCCGGCAGTAGTAGCGAAGGCAACGGAGGGGAGACACGCTGAACACAGGAGAGTAGAGACGGTCTGGAATCCGGCAGCAGTAGCAGATAGGAATCAGTGGAGAGCTGACACGATGAACACAGGAGAGTTGAGACGGTCTGGAACCCGGCAGCAGTAGCAGATAGTAATCAGCTGAGTGCAGACACGATGAACACAGGAGAGTTGAAGTGGTCTGGAAACCACAATCGTAGTAGACAGGAATCAGCTGGAGCTGAATACATGAGGAAACACAGGAACACCTTCAGAGGCTCATGGGGAATGAGACTCCAAGATCAGGCCACTAGGTGATGATCACAGGTGGTTTAAATAGGGAGGGTTGCCTGATCATCCAATTAATTAAAAGCAACAGGTACTGAAGGTTTCATAAGGGCTGCACATGCGCAGACCCTCAGGATGACGGATGGCCACGGTTCCTGAACACAGGAGAAATGGCACTCACAGTCCGGTGATTGACAGGTGGAATATATAAGCAGCAAGTGAACAGTCAGTTCTTTCAGTTGATGTGTTGTTACCAGGAAAAATGAGAGACTTATTGTGATGCTTACATGACTGGGTTAGAGCAGCTCCAAATGGCAGGTCTTTTGGGGTGTTCCCAGTATGCAGTGGTTAGTACCTATCAAAAGTGGTCCAAGAGAGGAAAAACGGCAAGAGGGACATGGGCGCCTAAGGCTCATTGATGTGCGCGGGGAGCAAAGGCTAGCCTGTCTGGTCCAATCCCACACAAGAGCTTCTGTAGCACAAACTGCTGAAAATGTTATTGTTGGCTATGATAGAAAGGTGAAGAGCATACAGTGCATTGCAGCTTGGTGCACAGCTGAAAACTGGTCTGAATGCCCATGATAGCCCCTGTCCACCTCCAAAACAGCCTACAATGGGCATGTAAGTACCAGAACTGGACCATGGAGCAATGGATGAATGTCTGATGAATCACTTTTTTTTTTTTAATCATACGGCCGGTCAGATACGTATGCATTGTCTACCTGTAGAAGAGATGGCATCAGGATGCACTATGGGAAAAAGGTAAGCCAGCGGAAGCAGTGTGATGCTCTGAGTATTGGTCTGCTGGTAAAACTTGGGCTCTGGCATTGATGTGTATGTTACTTTGACACCTACCACCTATCATTGTTTCAGACCATGTACACCCCTTTATGGCAATGGTATTCTCTGATGGCAGTGGCCTCTTTCAGCAGGATAAGGCATCCTACAACACATGCAAAAATTATTCAGGACTGGTTTGAGGAACATGACAATAATTTCAATGCATTTTCTTGGCCTCCAAATTCCCCAGATCTCAATTCGATCGAACATCTGTGGGATATGCTGGAAAAAGAAGTCTGAGTAGTGGAGGCCCCACCTTGCAACTTAGAGGACTTAATGGATCTGTTACTAACATCTTAGATATCAAAGGACACCTTCAGAGGTCTTGTGGAGTCCATACCTCGATGTGTTGGCGGCACAAGAGGGGACCTTATCATATTAGGCAGGTGGTATTAATGTTGTTGCTGAACTATGTATAAGCAACTGCTTAGAAAAACAGAATAGAATCAGTATGGTGTCACTTTCTTATTTTTTCATGTATCATTAATTTTCAGAAGATGATGTACCAACATAGAGAAGACCAATAAACAAAAGTTATTAAGCTTGTTAAAAATAAAATATATTTAACTACACTACCTGTATTATACAAGCAATCTAATGCTAATCTTAGATCATTAAATATTGCTTTTGCTGTGCTCACTGACTCACAGTATTCATGTTACTAGGCAACTGACATACAGTTTCTTTTTCTCAGTCCTGAAAACTTTAAACTCCATAACCTCAACATTTTCAACATGGTTGCATTTGTATAAAATATGAACATATAATCAGGTTTATTTTGATTGTGAGTTTTTTTTTTTATCTTACTCAGAATGTGTACAGAATATTTATACAAATAATTATGAACACACATCTGCTAGTAGCATTTTAGCCATGGAGATAGTGACCTGCTGTAGCAAAGTTGGTCTTTCTAATACTTATTTTATTTTGGCTTGAATCCTTTAAATCACTGCTGGCAGTACCTCTAGAAGGAGGCCTGTGCAGATTACAGCTTGTTCAAAGCTTAGCTGCCAGAACAATAATTGAACACAATGTTCACAATGCATTTCTGCTACTTTTAGGTACTTGGCTGAGACCTTCATTTTGTTGCTGTGTTTTTTCTTCCATCTTTTCAAAAGCATTCCTTGACTTTCCATGCTCTCACAGAGAAAAATATCCAAATTAAACATAATTGGTCTTATTTAAAATTGAACATAAACAATACTATTTGCTAAATTGACTTTTGTGCAAATCTAGTATAAAATGTCTATGGAAAGTGTAAAGTAAACCACTTCATTTATTTGAATTAAAATAATTTGCAACTTGTGCTCTTTAATAAACAAGCAACTTTTTGGCAGTGTGGGTCAAAGTATACAAAATCAGCATCCAATTAATCTGTCTAGTGACACAAGAGTAAAGTAGAATAAAATATATGTCATAATGTAACAATCTGAGGACAATCTAAAAAATTACATAACTAGCTCCCAGTGGCAGTGCAGCAGGTCAATGAAAAAAATGATTAGCTTTTAGTTTAGGGTTGATGATCACCCTTTTGGATGAAATCAGTTTTTTCTTGGGTTAACAGATATTGTTATTTGAGACTTCTTACAAAGTTTTTTACTCTATAATGTATTGCTTCTTCTTAGCATTTATCTTGAGCAGATTTTACTTTGTTCCAAGATTACATACATGGTGTCTAGATAAGTTGTATTTGAGCTATGCCCACTTCATTCCAGTGGTTGTCACATCAAAACACAGACAGAGTAAATTCCTACAAAATAGTGCCAATTGTAATTGTAATAAACACGATAACGTAGCTTAAAAAAGACACAGTACATCCCCGACATGTCCAGTACACGACTGGTATATTTTATGATTGAAGGAAATTCTGGCACTTGCTATTTACGACACTGATCTGCGCGACAGTCACATTTCCTGATTTAAAGTGGCAATGCAATCACTCGCCGCATCCACAGGTGAGGGCACTAGCCTAGGTACCAAAATTCTTATCAGTCAGATGCACCTACAGCACCCTGAGTACTGCAAAGTGGGTTCTTTTGGATTCCACACTGGTACAAAAACCAACAGATGGGTACCACATGTCCTTTCCAGGGATTAGTGGGTTTATCCTGATAATACAGCTGGCCCTTGCTAAAACAACTGCCAACAACATCAACATCAACTCAATACACTCTTGTCTATACTGGGTATGGCTTTAAACTCTCCCCATTCCCCACGTTCCTGCCTCCTGGAGGTGAAGTGATGTTGCGCCTGCTGTCGGTCCAATTGGATGTGTAACTTGCAGGAGGCTAGCCAATAGTGATTGGTACTGTATACCAACCCAGAAAAGATCAGCTCCTGTAAGTTTGAACAGATACGCTCCATGAAAATAGAGAGCACATGCAGAGAACAATGTCCTGTTAATCATGATAGGTGGAGAGGACTGAGTTACCTCTCCAAGTTTAATCCTGTAGATGTTAAAAGTTCACAAATTACCCACCTCCTGTTACACATAAGGGCACTGAGGGCTTAAAGTACTCATGGACACATTGTAGATAATCAAGATGCATCTTTTCCACTCCCTCTTGATAAGGGCACCCACCAGAGTTGCCACCTCTTTCCCCCCTCCACTATACACTTGCTTCTTATGAGAAATATTTATTTTTTATTTAATAAGGTGGAGAACAATGTTTTTGAGTCATTTATTCAATTGAATGTTTTTCTTTTACTATTTTGGTATAATGGGGTCGGGTCTTAGAAAGTCCTGTTCATTAAACTGTAGTCACTGGATTTGCAAAGTTACTACTTCAGGTATCCCGTTCTTGCTAAATGCTCTAGGCACTAAATCCGAGGGCTCAGATTAGCCCCAGTGGGGCTATTTTTAGCATAGAGCCAGCTTTGAGAGGGGGCACACTGTTTTTTGCCCCCCTCATCCCACAGATGTACCAGCCCTTCACTGACTAGTCTGGGGATGTTTTTCGCTATAGCAGGGGAACATCACTCTAATGGTCTCCTTGTTATAGTGAAAACTATGTGTGTGTGATTTAAATTTACATTAAAATTAAGTGTTTAATGTACTATAGTTAGTATCTGTCATTAAGTATAAACTGCGGCTCTCATCATGACCTCATATATTTACAATGATCCAACCATATGGATATCCATGGTTTCACAAGTAAAACTTATTAATGGTGTAGTATTTAACATTAACATACAGCAAAGTGAACACAGCAAATTTTTCAAAACTCACTTAATAATTCAACTCTTTAGAAGTGATGTTTCCTATCTCTGAATACAATGAACACAATGTACATCAAAACACAATTTAGCCAAGTATACCCATACTCTAATGTTCCCTGGCATTGTAATTCTTAGTTTACAGAAGTGCAACTAAAGTTTAATATAACCACCAAACTATGGACATAAGATGCAGGTAGCACCGCAGCTGGGATTAAAACTGCACAGGATGCTAAATCCTACAAATAAGCATACAGTAAAACAAACATTACATAGATCATACCAAAAACTCAACTTTCAAATCAAAAGTTTCTCGATAACAACGTAATATTGTTTTTTGTTGTTTTTTGTTTTGGGATATTCAACCTAAAATCTTTCCACACCTACATGCACCTATGATAAATATTTGTAAAATAAGTTCTGCTGACAAATGAAAAGGCCGTGTAAAATATTATAAAATTCTCAAAGCCTAACATTCAGCTTAGTAAAACACAAAAATACAAGTTGCATTAAATGATTTTATCGCATCACACCATTAATGTGCTACAATTTTGCCATGTGTTATACTATAATGTCATATTTCAGAAATCATTAAATAGTTTGGCTTGCAGTACCAGCATACTTGCCTTCTCTTCCGGAATTTCCGGGAGGCTCCCGAATTTCAGGGGTCCGGGAGGCAGAACTCCCGGATCCTAAAAAAATACAGAAATTAACGTCATTGAATATCGGGGGCAGAGCTTATTAAGCCCTGCCCCGCTATTCAGTGCTGTGAATTTCTGCATTTCATAGTGGGGGGATGGGGCAAAAGGATGCAATTTTTAAAGTCCCACCCCCACACGCCCACCTCTTCTTCCCCAGCTCCCGGAAGCCAGCTTCAAAAGGTTGGCAGTATGAGTACCAGTACTGGCTTGGGTTTGCTCATTGCAAAAATATCATTTACAAGTTTCAATTTAAAGCTGCTTAGTGACATAACTAATTTATTTACTGCTCTAGGAGTGCTTAGTGCACCAATGCAGTCACTCACCACACACAGTGCTTACCAGTGCATGAATAGTGAGCAGGTCATAAGTACAGATAAAATAAGTTATTGTAAACCTAGTTTTAATAAATAAATAACCAAGGAGGGGGGAGGGCACTGCACAATTTTACATTAGCTGTTTTGAAATACCACATGGGTGGTAAAATACTGACTGTGCTTGTATATTATTTAATTAATCCTCATTCCTACCTTTGTTGTAGTAATGCAGATCTAATGGAGGTGATTAGTCTTCAGAAATTGACTATTAAGCATGCAGATTTTAGTATACAGAATACCATACTCAACTTCTGAAACACAGCAATTAAAAGCATTGTTTTTTTTAAACTTTTATGTAAGAAAAAGATCAATATGTCGAATCTTTATTTATCCTGGTAAAAATCATTGAGCAAAGCTAATTTACAAGATGGATGTAGTGTCCTTTAAAACACCCTAACAACCTCCTCCTTTCAATATGCTGTAATTGTCATTGACACCAGCAACCTGCAAATGGAAAAATATAACAATAGAGACTTTCAATATTTAAAGATTTCATGCATAATGAGGTCCAAATTCCAGGTAGTAGTTTACATACTATTTACAGTAGGCTTTTTCACTGGTGAAATCCTAACATGAGAAATGGAGGAGCATCATCCTTAATAATGTACTTGTTTCAGACTCTACCAATTCAAGTACCCAGTAGAGTACTGTATTTTTCTCAGGCTATTTTTTACTATATTTTCACATATGAACATATTTATGGCCCCATAGTGCTGGCACATGAGAAGACGCATGTATAGTTTTCTATGTAGGCCATTTATTTCAATGGCACCTTCATTTCAATGGTGTTTCCAGTGCACTCACAGATTGATTGGCAGCATAAACAGAGTAAATCATGTTAAAAAAAGGTAAGACCTAATACTTTGGGAAAGACGCTTGACGCAATGTGCTTCCTTAAATAGTCAAGGTGTACTACATGCATGGCAGTGTGAGGTGTGATATGTCCCTTTAACACTTGCTACATCTATAGGATATTTTAGAATTTTTTGTGTAGAAGTATTTGTGTAGTGTAGCATTTTTATCTGGGACACTTTTTGCCTATTCAAACAGACTTCTTCAAACCTATTTCAGGACATTGCAGGAAAACCAATCTGACCCTAAACATTTGCTAAATTGTAGTGAAGTAAAATAGATAACTGAAGTATATAAATGTTAATTATATCACTGGATTAACTTTATTAAATGTACCTCTTGCATTATATAGATTATTCTGGTTTACAGCCAGTGGTCGAAGTGGGCTGGTATATGGTGGTATGCCATACCGCCACTTCTGTTACTGCTTTCATTGTAAAACTATCAAATTCCAATCACTTAAGCCGGGTACACACTACAGAAATTTCAACCAACTTTTTATGCCGAGCGATTTTAAATGCGATCGATGTTCCGATCGCTCGGTCCATGGACTGCATACACACTAGCCTTGTTTAGGACAATAAAGGGAAGAGCGGATGTCCATTTAGCGACTTTTTACAGCCATGTTGTTGTGAGCAATGACTTTAATTTCGTACTCACTGTTGTGGATCGGTCGGAAGTTTATACACACTACACAACGGAAACTAGATTGGAACGAAAATATTTAACGTTAAGACCAACCAAATGAGGCGACAATCGTCCATTTGGGCAGACTTTTGACCGTCGTGTCACTGCACACACTGACCCAACTTTTGAACGAGCGGTCGTATGTCGGCTGATTTAGCCGATTATTGGATGAAAACTCTGTAGTGTGTACCCAGCTTTACATTTACCATTCCACCACTTCTAAATGTCCACTTTAACCAGTGATTACAGCTTTAAATAGTTAATGAATTACAGAAAGCAGCAACATGCATTAAATTCAATTACTCAATTTGAAATACTAATTGTTTTTTTCTTTATGGATTAACAATCATTATTCTGGTATTTGACAAAACATTCACATAAATGGTCACCTAAACCACTTTTACATTGCCGCCCCTACAATATTCCGGGTTTATCAAGCTGGGTTTTTGCTGAGTCACAGAGCATCCCGGCTCAGAGACCCCATTCACACTGCATCTTGGACCTGGAAATTTCCCGGGTCAACCAGGAACATTGTAAACTACAAATGAGAAAAAGAAAGGAAATACATTAGAGACACAGAGAATGAATGAATATTGCTGAAAAATTAAATAGCAGTGTTGTAAGCTGATATGTGCTTGAGGCCTCCTCCCTCCTGCACACTAACTTCACGCTGCAACAATATATACGTGTTCATGTGTTAATATGTTTTTACTTTTAGTTTTGTAGTTTTGTAGTTTTGTTTAGTTTTTAGTTTAGTAATGTTACACTTTCATATATTTATTTCATTTACTTTAAAAATTTTAACATTAATAAACTTACTGTTTGTGCCGCAGGCAACGATTGTGTCTCTTGCAATGCTTGGGTGACTGGTGAAGGTTGTGCCACTGGCAAAGGTTGTGAGTCTGCCAATTTCTCAGCTGACATATTCATGGTTTCTTCGTTCACATTTGATTACTCCAAATCACCATGTTCTTCCAGCGAATCATCGCTAATCATCCATTATGGCACCCTTGACTGATTGCTTTCAGTTGTTGGGCTTTAAACATCATGGCAGCTTGATGATGACAATGCGATGGGATTTGCGGGGGCAGAGTTGACGAACACCAAGTTACATTGGTCATAAAATTGCCATTCCATGCGGGCAGCACCACTCTTTCTCTGGTCGTAGTCATGGACTTTGGAGTATTGTTTGCGAAATGACTTCAATTTATTTACCACCTGTTGTTGGCTGTGCTTTATCCCACACTGTGTTAGTATTTTAGATATGTTATTGTAAACTGTTGATTCCTTAACAGTGCCTGTGATCTGTATTTTGATTTCCTCTAACGGCCACCAGCTCCCGCACCTCGTTATATAGCCAGTGTGCCATATTTGCTCTTACTCTCTCTTCTGCAGCATTGAAATGACATCATCCTCCAGTGTCCCTAATCCCCCAATCAGCTTCTTTATGTGAGACCCAGGTTAAAAAACCTGGGTGGCACCGTTCACACGGCAGGTGACCCGAGACTGACACGGGAAAACCCCTCCAAAAGTCCCGGGTCATCAGACTTGGGATTTTGCACTGACCCCCTTTCACACTGAGCCTTGACCCGGGTCATCAGAGTTGCCCCAGCAAAATCCTGGGATTTTTAGGCAGTGTGAATGGGGTACTAGTTAGTATTTTTCACATGGCTAAACTAGAATGAATCAACATGAAATAATAGATATATAATATCGGAAGCAGGAATGTTGAAAGACTATTGAAAGACTATAGATCATCACAAGGATTTTAAAATCTATATGAGGGGTAATGCCTTGAAGTTGTCAAATGTGTTAACATATTGCACATTATGGTTATAATCACTGCTGTTTACAGTTTGAAAATATTTGCAAAAGTACATTCATATAAACACAGGTACAGTGCTTAAAAAGCTTTTCCTTAAACATTTTGATGGGAAAATTTACCATACAATAGCTATGAAGAATCAAAGTGCAGAATAAGATCTATTGGTAATTCTTTTTTTCTTTGAATCCATTTTGACATACAAGTCCTGATTTAGAGATGGACATCAGTTCATTTACTGCGCATGAAAATGTGCTTTACCACACTGCACATGTTCAAAAGCATCCAGATTTAGATTCTAATGTAACACATATACAATACAATAGAGATGGGCATATGTAAGTGTAGCACACATCCTGGAGGTGTGTCCTAGTTAGACACATCTGTAGATAAGACTTGAGAGAAACATATATTTTGATTGTCCCTAAGGACTGGTTTATAGATATATTTTGATAACAATGATGATAACATAAATAAATACAAGTGGATGCCTCTCCCTGCCCTAGATTAATAACCTGGACTAGCACTATAGCCTGGAATAAATTCACACTATAGCAGGAGGACAAGAAGTGTGTGATCCTCTGCAAGAACCAGTCTGGGCTGGACACACAGGAAGAACCACAGTGTGCTGTCCCCCTGTCACAATGTGAACCAACCTCAGTCTGTTAAGCATGGGGCTAAAGACACCAGGGTTTCCAGGAGAAGCGAAATAGTGGTTGTACGGTCATTCCCGATGCTGTAACTTCCGACAAGAGTTACAGTGACATTTTTACACCAAATTTTTATGTCACCTACAAACTATTAATTCCAAATGTGTAAAAAACTTACCTGCAGTAAACTCGATCGATTAAACAGGCGGGCGGCACATAATGACGTGCCTCTGTATGCCAACAGTAATATTACTACATTTAAGGGGGAAGTTATGCATTTGCTTAAGGCTACATATTGTAAGCCTTACTAATAAACATTGAACAGATGGTGCCTCTTTTAACTTCCCCCATAAGTGTAGTAATATTACTGTCGGCCTACACAGACGTATCTTTTTGTACTGCCAGCCTGTTTAATCAATTGATTTTACTGCAAGTAAGTTTTTTATACATTCGGAATTAGTAGTTTGGAGGTGACATAAACATTCAGAGTAAAAATGTCGCTTTAACTCTTGTCGGCAGTTACAGCAACGGAAATTAGTACCCAACCCGACCGATGAATAGAGTTGCACTGGGAGTGGGTGTCTAAACTACTATCCTGGACAGAATCACACAAATCTCTCCCAATCTATAATATAAATGTCTAGTGGCGTGTGTTAGTCTGTCTGTGTGTGTGTGTGGAAAATATAAAACCAAGCTGCAGCGCCACCTGCTGGGCGGAGTTATGCAGTGACCTACTAAATTCTTAGTGTGTGTGGAAAAAAAAATTCAGAAAGGGCTGAAATTTGGTATACTAAGATGTTTTTAATTTGTTAATTTAATTTGTTAATTGTTAAAAGTGTTTATAAAGATTTTTAAAAAATATATATATATTTCTTGAAGGAGAAGTGACAGTTGGGAGTGGTTGGTGGTTGCCGTGGGTGACAGTGGGGAGTGGTTGGTGGTTGCCGGGGGTGACAGAGTGAGAGGAGTGTGATACTCAGGACCGCTGAGAGAGATCCCTGTGTCTGGATAGACATCTGGATAGATGTGGCGATAAAAATGAAGGATGAGGTGATGGAGAAGAATGATGAGGTGGTGACATGTGGACAAAACCACGTTAAAAAAGGGCGCTTACGTCGGGAAGTAACACTCTTCCCCTGAGGAGGCCTGGGCTATGGCCCAAATGCATGACAAGAACCTTTTTAGCACCTTAAGTAGCTTGATTTGACTAGAATGAATGAGTATCATGCATGGGTTAACTTGTAGAAATATATAGATATACTTGTTATACATTCCTATTTATGACAAGTAGGTAAAGATTGTTGTAACATTTTTTTTATTTTCTAAATGAGATCTGAACATACTGTCGGTTATAAAAATCTTCTCTGTCTAGAATGTGTCATCAGTAACATCATTTAAAAGAGTGATGACTGCCTTTACTGAGCTTGATTTAAGATCAGTTCCTTTTTGCGGGGTAAAAATTGCGAAGTAGAAAATACCTTCAGATTTTATATTGCTCCATCACTTTTATTTCTTTTCAATTTTTTGTGAGAATGGAAAAAAAAACTTTTTTTTATCTCTGACACAACATTGTGAGCAGATCTTTATGCACACCATGGGCCTGATTCATTAAGGAAAGTAAAGCAAACAAGAAAAGGAACTATTGACCTTGGCAAAACCATGTTGCATCGGAGGGGGAGCTAAACTTTAAATGTGGGCACAGATTTATATTTGGGGTAGGGCATGTCCTAGATAAACTTCACATTTCAGTGTAAAAATAAAGCTATCAAGTATTTATGTGCTACATGAAAAAACAGCCAGTATTTAACTTATGTGAAAAATAAAAAAAATAATTTGCACCCCTTGCATTGTAACATGGTTTTGTCCAAAATAAAACTTACTCATTATTTTGCCTTACTTTATTTAATGATTCAGGCCATATATATTTAAATCTGTACTCACTTCAAAGTTTAATTCTGCTATTCCAAATAGCCATGTTGGCTAGCAAAGCCCAGTGAATAGACAATAGAGAGAAAATGGTGCCTGTACTCTACTGAACTGCTCTCAATCATTTTTAAAAGACCATTAATATTGAAATAAGATTCCATGCTGACTAGCACAAAGAATGTAATCGGCATATTTCAGCATACTTTTTCTATTAAACTGTTTCTTACGGTAATCACTTAAATTTATTTATTTTTAAATAATTCTATTTATAGTATGTTATTTTTTTTACATCTTACAGAACCAAATAATCCCTATACACAATTGATCTATTACATTTTGTATAAGGTAATGTAAATTATTTACAGAGTGGAAATGTTACCACAAATGTCCTAATATATGTGAATAAAGATTCTGGGAAACTAAGGGCTCACCTCATTACCTGATGCAGATTATATACATTACCATAAACCTTTATTTTAGCAATCAATGTAAGAGAAAATTGCTTTTACCAGTAAGGATAATTCATATTTAAAATGAGTTATGTTCTTTTCCCTGCACTAAAATGAATTATAAATCATGTTTCTTTTGGTGAAATACTTGATGGAGCGGAGTGCTTCACTTTGAAACTTTTTAACACATTTCTTTCTTTTTAAATGAATGAAAGTGTAGAAAGGGAGAAGGAGTAGATCACTTGTTAAATTCACTGACAAGTCCTTCTTACCTTGTACAAGTCACTTGCTCTCTCAGGCACCAAGCTTCATTGGACAGAAGGAATGTGTCTTGATAATTTTATTTCAAATGCTTCACAAAAAATACATGTGATGTACAAAGAAATATAAAAAAAATAATTGTTTTAATAAATGTTTGCCAAATATAGGAAACACTTTTGTCAGATCCAAGAACCAAGCTCCGCCCATCTGCAGTCTATCATGACTTAAGTTAGGTGCACACTACAGGAAATTACAGCAGTTATTTCAGTAATGTTTTTATCAACGTTTGAAAGTCCCAATGAGCATACAGATTTATGTGTACACACCTACACGATTTACCTTCAGGTGTGTGCTCTTCATCTCTCATAACCAGGGCCGCCGAGAGGGGGGGGGAGCGGGTACTAATTACCCGGGCCCGGCATGTCAGGGGGCCCGGCCCGGGCCCTTGCGCTGCTGATTTTTTTTAATTTTTTAATTTTTTTTTTCAAAACGTTTTTTTTCCTTTCCTTTTTTTTTTTTTTTTTGGCGGGGGGGGGGGGGGGGGGTGGGGGGGGGCTCGGTCGTTGGTGGGGGGAGCAGGCTAGTTTAAAAAAAAAAAAAAACATACTCACCTGATCGCGGAGCCGGCATCCCTCCTCTCTGCTGCTCTGTGCTCTATTCAGACTGTCTGAATGCTGGGTGTGATGTCATCATGTCATGCCCAGCATTCAGTCAGTCTGGAGCAATGGAGCACAGAGCAGCAGAGAAGACCAAGAGAGGAGAAAAGGTAAGTGAAGGGAGGAAAACGAGGGGGGCACAGAGGGGTTAAAAAACGGGGGGGGGGGGGCAGCATGACAGAGGGGTTAAAAAATGAGGGGGAGCACAAAGGGGTTAAAAAACGGGGGGGCAGCATGACAGAGGGGTTAAAAAATGAGGGGGCACAAAGGGGTTAAAAAACGGGGGGGCAGCATGACAGAGGGGTTAAAAAATAAGGGGGGGCACAGAGGGGTTAAAAAACGGGGAAGCAGCATGTCAGAGGAGTTAAAAACGGGGAAGCAGCATGTCAGAGGGGTTAAAAAATTAGGGGGAGCACAGAGGGGTTAAAAAACGGGAAAGCAGCATGTCAAAGGGGTTAAAAACGGGGAAGCAGCATGTCAGAGGGGTTAAAAAATGAGGGGGAGCACAGAGGGGTTAAAAAATGGGAAAGCAGCATGTCAGAGGGGTTAAAAAATGAGTGGGGGCACAGAGGGGTTAAAAAATGGGAAAGCAGCATGTCAGAGGGGTTAAAAAATGAGAGGGGCACAGATGGGTTAAAAAATGGGAAAGCAGCATGTCAGAGGGGTTAAAAATTGAGGGGGGAGCACAGAGGGGTTAAAAAATGGGAAAGCAGCATGACAGAGGGGGTGAAAAAATGAGAGGGGCACAGATGGGTTAAAAAACGGGGCAGTATGGCACAGTGGGGTTAATAAACAGGGGTCAGCATGGCACAGTGGGGTTAAAAAATGGTGGGCAGCATGACACAGTGGGGTTACAAAGGGGGGGGAGGCATGGCACAGTGGGATTGAAAAAGGGGGGGAGCAGCATAGTATAGTCTGATGAAGGGGAGCCAGATGAAGGGGGCAAAAACAGCATGGAGGGCACAGTGTGATCATAAGGCATGGCGATGATGAAGGGGCACATTATTGTAATATTGGAGCTGGAGGAAGGCCTAATTATTAATCGTGGGTGCTATTGATTTAACGCTGGGGCTGGCTGTAATTTTCTAAATGTAGCCATTTTTTTTTCAAAATAGGTCCTTCAACATTTCTGGATCCGGACAAGCCACAACTAAAGAAAGCAGCAGCCACAGGTGGAGAAAGTGAGAAGAACAGGTAGGAGAGAGCAGCACAGTGTGTGAAATGTTGTGATTCTAGTAGGGACAATACCAATTTTTGGTGAATGTTGTGTCCAATGTAAGGTGTAGGCCAAGACTGAACTGTTTGTGTACACACTGCATTGTTTGTATACTACCCTGTGGTGGTAGATGTCCTGAAAGTCAGGAGTGCTTAAACATATGTGACGCTCCGGCGAATTGAGAGCCTAGTGGTTTTTATGTTAGCCACGCCCCAATGGCACGTTTGCCACGCCCCCAAATGCATGACCGCACCTCCCAAAATTTTTGCACTGCCGTTTGGCTAGCGACGCCCCTGAATATATGACCATATACCAAATCTTTTTTGCGCCGCCGTAAGGCGGCGCAAAAAAATTTTGGGGCTTACTTCACTATGAGGGGGGCCCCATGAATTTGTTGTACCCGGGCCCTGAATTCTTCTTGGCAGCCCTGCTCATAACCATATGCTGAAAAGATCATGACATTGCACACTATAGAGATCTGCCTACACTGTTGGACATAAGTGCATACACACTTCCACATTTGCCTGACATCATTCCATCATTGAATGTGATTTTTAGGAAGTTTAGGATATGATTTGGTGCGATAAAGCATGATTGTCGAAGAGTACACACTGATGCAAAAATATATGACCAAATGGTCGTTTATCATGTGATCTGCACGATAATTGCATGAAATTACTGCAGTGTATATACCCAGCTTTAGTTTGAAGGGGTTTCAAAGTCAGGAATAAAACAAAACAGATAGTGTTTTAAACATCTCCATATGAAAAATATATATAATACAATAAAACAATAACCATTAAACCAGTGTATTGTCATCTTTAAATATTGACCAAACTAAACAAATTATAAAATAACCTAATTGCTACACTATACTATAGATGCATGGTGAGACAAGCACAACACTAAAAGATGTTAGAACCAGAAAATAAAAATATTAACAACGGAAGAGCACATGATATGGCAGTTTTTGGGCATTAGTGGAGAATAGACGAATATTTAAACATACAAACTTCTATGTATCATCTTTTTCTTTGGTTCAGATGTGTACCAGAAATGAAAATCCGAAATTGTACAGAAGAAGTCCAGACTCTGGATACACAATACAAATAACCATAGTGCTAACTAAATAACTATCCCATTCCTTCCTGTTCCACTAGTATATAGGATATATATATATATATATATATATATATATATATATGTATATCCTATATATATATATATACATATATATACATATATATAAATATATATATATGTATATATATATATATATATATATATATATATATATATAGATATATATATATATATATATATATATATATATATATATATATATATAAAATCATCATCAACATTTATTTATATAGCGCCAGCAAATTCCATACGCTTTACAATTGGGATATATATATGTGTGTATATATATATATATATATATATATATATATATATATATATATATATGTTATTTAGCTTGTTATTAAGGCAATTTACAAAGAGCACTTGATAGAAAATCTTGTATCAAAGTCCAAACTCCAACCACTTCAGAATACACCCCCTTTCAATAAAATTTACTGTTCTATCTGTCATCAGAAACACTGCTTAGCTTAGGCTTATTTACGACCTACACTACTCATGAAAATGAGGGGACATTGGGACTGTCCTTTTTATATATAGCAAGTGAATGTTTGCTGTATTTTCATTACAGTACTTTCTCAAACTGCACCTAGCATTACAAATCTCTAATAAAGTCCAACATAGAGGTGCCAAATGTGTTCTATTAAAGGTATGGGTTGAAACCTGAAAATCCACCAGCTCTAAGATGGTACAAAACTGAAGTCATTTTGTGGAGTGGAAATGACCATCCAAACCTCCATATGACAACAAATGGCTCTAAAAATGTGCACTTTCCACTCCTTTATCTTACTCTGCTAAATGAAATCTGATTTCTGCACTTGTTTGTGGTCACTTCCACTAATCATGTCGCATAGCAGCTGCTTTTGCATGGAGCAGCAGACATCTTTTGCTTCAAAAACTACCTCAATAAATGTTTTTTAAAAGTGTATTTTAACTCTAATAAACCACATAAAACCACATGCAGGCAAAGAGAAATGCATTATTTGAGATGCATATGAGTGACAGTCTACAATGTTTTTTAAATAAAGAAGATTTTTTCCCAAAATGTTTGCCATGCATTCACTAAAACGTTTTAACACAACTGTCTTATTAACTGTAGTAAAATGTCAGTTTAACTTTGAAACTAGTAATTTGCAGAATTGATGCTGAAGTTAATGTCAAGAAAATGATACATCAGATATATTAGAGAGATCAGTTTGCTATAGTTTTTATTATATTTTTGATAACTTTCAAGAAATATTGATGCTTACCTTCAAACATGACCCATTTCTTTATGGTGTGTTCCTATTTTATACACTTAGCTGCCCTGTCACTAAACTTTAATACATTGCATCACTGCATATGCCTTTTGCTAAATAGCAATACTGACAATACTGACTGATTGATGTTTTTAGGTTATTTTATTATCTATTTGTGCATAAAGCACATGGATTCTATAGGTCCATTATACATGGATTTCCCATTTCTGTGGTCGCACTAACTTTTTAACCTTTACTAGAAGAGTTCCACTACTTTTTGCAATTTAGATTGCAGGGAAAATCACACCTTTTTACCCATGCAAGTGTTGGCTAATGTTATTATGATTTGGGTAATGTGAATTGTATTGCTATTATTTTTAGAGACAGGAGGCCTCATCTATAGTTAGGAGTACATCCAGTTAGAAGGTTCAATTTTTCACATTGTGGGGGTCAAATTAATATTGTGCAGATAGATATAAATTTTGGAATGAAGCTCAACTATAAATGGCAGTGTTACAATAAAGTTGCTCAGTATTTGCCTTTTTAACATGCTCATTTTAGAGGCTTCTCTATGAGACTGGATAAGAACTATTGATAAATTCAATGTAAATAAGATGTAACTATAAGCATGGCATACAGGGTCCAAACTTTCCTCCCACAGAGTAACTTGGGGCAGCTTTCACTTAATAACTTTGTAAACACTTCGGGCAGCTGCATAATTGTTAGAGATGTTCACTGACCGCCATGTTTTGGTTTTGGTTTTGGATCTGGATTAAGTTTGTGTTTTGGTTTTGGTACTGGTTTTGGCAAAACCGTCCTAGCTTGTTATGGTTTTGGTGTTGGATCTGTATTTTTTTTAAAAAATAGCTAAAATATGCTAAAATCCCATAATTTTGCTCTTTCTTTGTTCTTACATTATTATTAACCCCAATAACACTAATTTCCAGTCATTTCCAGTCAATTTTGACCACCTCACAGGTCACAATATTATTTTCATAAACTTTCAGACAAAGACTGCAGCGACCTGGCTGGATGCTAAGCAACAGAGCAATGACACAAACACACGGCAGATCATAGCACATCTAGTAAACATTGCCACATAGCAGTGGCAGAAAAGAAAAGTGGTACAAGATGGAATTGTCCTTAGGCCCTCCCAACCACCCCTATGTAAGATATTGAAAAGGACATGTACATTTTAACAAAGCAAACACTCCAGCGACAAGCAGTGACACTTTTGTGGCACTGCTTGTGCCACATTTGTTTGGAACCCCACAAAACAAGCTACCAATAGCTTA
This sequence comes from Mixophyes fleayi, assembly GCF_038048845.1. Taxonomy (NCBI): domain Eukaryota; kingdom Metazoa; phylum Chordata; class Amphibia; order Anura; family Limnodynastidae; genus Mixophyes; species Mixophyes fleayi. The sequence continues at coordinate 290,182,240 of NC_134405.1, read as the reverse complement.
GCTGCCTTAAGCCCAACAGTGCTGTCAATGAACTCTACTAGCTCAACAGTGCTGTCAATCAACTCTACTTTATTAAACCATGTCTGCTCGTGTTGCATCTTTAATCTTCTTCTCCTCTCTGGATACCTCCCTCTCATCCCTGAAAAACTGGCAAGCTATTATAGACACAGGAATTCATATTACAAATGGAGCGGCATTACATCTGCTTCAGACAGACTGTGACATACTTAAACTAAAATATGACCCACCGGATGAGATCCCAGATTTAAGAGAGTTTGTACACAAGAAATACACTGCACTTCAGAAGAATAATACAGAGGAGGCCTTGAGGCAGGATAATAAATATGTCCAGTTTACAGAACAGCTAAGAGAAAACAAATGGGTGTGTCATCGGCCCCTGCAGACGAAGATCTGGAAGATTAAGACGAGGAGATTGCTATCACCTAGAGCACTCCTATAATACAGCTGGAGATGGTGAACCCAGTGAAAAACAAAGTATGTGGTCACACGCACGAGAGAGAAGCAATTGAAAGGATGATTTAAAACAAACTTCAGCACTTATAGTACATGTAGGTAACACTGGCACACAGTGGTAGCTGTAGGAAAAGTGATGCAAGATGGAATTGTCCTTGGGACCCTCCCACCCATCCTTATAATGGATCTTAAAAAGAACATGCACACTTTAACAAACCAAGCACTTCAGCAACAAGGAGTGTCACTTTTGTGGCTGAAGTGTTTGCTTTGTTTGGGCCCCCCACAAAACAAAGTAACAATGGGCTTAAGGCAGCTAAGTTAACAGTGCTGTCAATGAACTCTACAGTGGCAAGATGTTGTTGTCATCATCTTCAGCCTCATCCTCACCCTCATCAGTGTATACATCATTCTAACACAATGTTAATTCAACCCCGCAGGAAACCACCATTACAGAAGTCTCTGTAACATAAATGTCAAAAACAAAAATGTAAAAAAAAAACTTTAACCTTTTAAAAGAAAAAACACATCTTTAATAAAGGTGAAAATTTACTGTAGAAAAGCATAAAATTGCCAATATGCCATTTTATCCAAATATTAATAAGCATTCCAGCATCAACTAGTATCCTTCTCTCAGCTAGATCCCAGCACTTGCAATCTACATTGTCATCATACTCAACCTCATTAGTGTGTACATCATCATCACTCAATACTAATTAATCCCATCTGAAATCCACTATTACAGAAGTCTCTGTACTTTTATCTAAATTCCAGTAAAGGCCATCGTCGTGGAATTTGTAGTTCATTTTACGACAGAGCTGTCATGATTTTTAGGCAATTCTTTTAGACCAGACCAAATGTCAAAAATGTTCTGCTTAATCATCTGCATCATCTTTGGGTATCTTAGAATAGCCAAGCTTTTTCTAGCAGCAGTAGCCTGAGAAACTGAAGGAGGGGTTGCCATCGTGTCAGGTACCACTTCAGTTGTCAACTTGTTCACCATGAGCTCATTGCATCTCTCGTGATCTGGGATAATAGGAAATAAAGAGAAGACATAGCTCTTAAACCTAGGATCAAGCACAGTCGCCAAAATGTAGTGATACGACTTCAAGATGTTGATAACTCTTCCATCCTGGTGAAGCGATTAAAGAACTTCATCTACAAGTCCGACATACTTAGCGTAATTTCATTGTTTCATCTCCTCCTTCGTTTTTTCAAGGTGCTTTTCCAAAAGTCTAATTAAGGGAAACACTTTGCTTAAGTTATCAGTGTCTGAACTCAGTTCACAGGTGACTAATTGGAATCGTTTCAACATCTTGCGCAACACGGAAAGTATGCTCCACTGCGCTGGACTAAAATACATTCCCTCTCCTTTCCCGATGTCATGGCTTGTGGAGTAAGCGTGGATGGCTTTTCGCTGTTCCTCCATCCTCACAAGCATAAAAAGTGTGGAATTCCACCTTGTTACCACCTCTTGCTTTAGTTGGTGGCAGGGCAAAATAAATTGTTCTAGCAGCTTCTGCAATTTCATACATGCAGTTGCAGAATGCCGAAAATGTCCCACAATTTTTTGGGTCACAGACAGCATCTTCTGCACGCCCCTGCTATTTTTCAAAAAGCTCTGCACCACCAAGTAGATTGTGTGAACAAAATAGGGAATGTGATGGATTTCACCGAGCTTTAATGCTCTCACAATATTTTTGGCATTATCTTAAATTACATATCCTCAGGAGAGTCCAAACGGGATAAGCCATGTTGCAATGACATCCCTTAGTTCTTCAAACAGGTTGTCAACGGTATGCCTCTTAGCGAAGGCTCTGATACACAGAGTAGACTGCCTCAGAATAATCTGACGCTGTTGGGTACATGCTTCTGCTGCTCCTGCTGCTGAAAGCAATTCACCAGTGGGCTGTCACAGTCATATAATCTTTAGTTTGCCCAGTTATGCTTGTCCCCATATCTGTGGTTAAGTGTACAGTCATTAGAATGGCATTTTGCAGCCCAATAATTACATTTTATAGAACCGTCTGGAAGAGGTGAGGAATTGCTTTTCTAGTAAAATGGTGTTATGATTGAATTTGGTAACGGGGACACAGAACCTAAATTAACTGTCTAAAACCAGTTGCATTAATTGTGGATATTGAACACAGATCTAATACTAGCATAGTCGCCATGGTGTCTGTGATCTGCTGTGCGAATGGGTGACAGCTTTCATACTTGATTTCTCTTGTAAAGGATTGTTTAACAGTCAAATGTTGTAAACTACTAGTTGTCTTCTTCTTGGTCTACTTCAAGGTTGAAGATCCACCGCCGGCAGCAGCAGCAGTGGGACTAACGCTCAAGAATTCTTCAGAGAAATCCTGGATAGTTGCCAAATTGCCTTAGCAACTTGGATGCAGGATTAACTCCAATCACTAGTGAGGATATTCATGTGGAAGGTATTGTCGGTGTGGTTTTATAAACACTAGAAATGGCTAGACAAGTGTTGTCAGGATTGGGTAAAAATGTTTGCACACATAACCAGTGTTGGACTGCGGTATGAACGGCCCACCAGGGGATTGCAACGCCAGGGGCCCAACATATGGGGTGTGGCCAGTCATCATAGAGGCGAGACCAGACACTAGAGGGGGTATGGTCAGTCCATGAAGGACAGCTAGCACCATAGTGTAGTATGTAAAGAATACAGTGTGAATATAAAGAGTACACATTCTTGACCCGCCCCTTAGATTGGGCAGAACAGTCACCAAAAATCTGGATTGTCCCACTAGAACCAGAACATTTGACAGACTGTCCTACCTGTTCTTGTCACTTTCACCACCTGTGGCTGCTGGTTTCTTTAGTTGTGGCTTTTCTGTATCCTGGAATGTTGGGGGCCCTTCTTGGAAAAAAAAATGGGTAAATTTAGAAAATTCCAACCAGGTCTGGCGTTAAATCAATAGGGCCCACGATTAATACTTAGGCCTTCCTCCAGCCCCAACATTAAAGTAATAGTATCCCCATTTAATAAATCTATTTCCCTCCCTCCAGACAGTCCCTGCAATAAATTAATAGCATTTATGTATAATACATAGTAACATAGTAACATAGTTGATGGGGTTGAAAAAAGACACCAGTCCATCAAGTTCAACCTATTTTGGATCTCCTGCGATCCTGCACTTATATTTGAAATTGATCCAGAGTAAGCAACCGCCAATCTGTTTCAATTGTGAAAATCCCCCCAGACTCAATATTGCAGTCCTATTTTTACCCTATATCCACTACTATCCTTCATTTTAATTAACGGTCATATCCCTGAAAACACTTTTCTGCTAAAAATTTGCCTAACCCTTTCTTAAACATATCTATTGAATCTGCCATCACAACCTTCCCTGGCAATGAATTCCATATCTTGACTGCCCTTACTGTAAAGAACCCCTTCCTTTGCTGGATGTGAAATTTCCTCTCCTCTTACCTTAGGGGGTGACCGCGTGTCCTGTGTATAGTCCTTGGGGTAAAAAGTTCCCATGAAAGTTCTCTGTATTGACCCTTAATGTATTTGTACATAGTAATCATATCTCCCCTTAGACTTTTCTATAGTAAACATGCCTAAACTGGCTAACCTTTCCTCATAACTTAATGACTCCATACCCTTTATCAATTTTGTCGCCCTTCTCTGAACCCTTTCTAGTTCCAGATTGTCTTTTTTATAGAGTTGTGTCCAGAACTGTACTGCAAAATTACACTATCTTCCCGTGCATCTATGCCCCTTTTTATGCATGCCAATACTTTGTTTGCCCTTGCAGCTGCTGCTTGACATTGAGAACTATTGCCAGGTCTACTGTCTACGAGCACTCCCAAATCCTTTTTCATTATAGATTCCCCTGAATTAATTCCATTTAATTTATAGATTGTGTTCTTGTTTTTGATCCTTAAATGCATAACCTTACATGTATCTGCCCAATCCTCCAGTTTATTTAAGTCCCTCTGTAGAGAAGCTACATCTTGCTCTGATTTTATTACATTACAGAGTTTAATGTCATCTGCAAAATAGAAACTTTACTCTCTAAACCATCATCAGAAACCATATCATAAGAAATTGTTAGTGCACCTACAATATAACTTCTTTCCCTCTCCTTTTCTAAATACATGTATTATAAGTTAAGGTGGCACCCCCTAGTTGAAACATAATACATATACATGATAACATATTTATTGGGGATACAATTTCTGATGATGAACTAGTGCGACAGAATCTTTTTCTTGTTCTCTAAACCATCACCAAGGTCATTAATAAATATATTAAAAAGGAGTTGCCCCAGCACAGAACCTTGAGGTACTCCACTTAAAACTTTTGACCAACTAGAAAATGTTCTATTAATTATAACTCTCTGTTCCCTATAACCAGATTTCGATCCAAGTACAAATGTTGATTCCTAGACCCAGTTCCCTTATTTTGTAAACCAACCTCTTGTATGGCACTGTATCAAAGGCCTTTGCAAAATCTAAGGAGTTATAATAAATATACCTATTTCCCGCAACCGTCACATTAAATCATTCATATTCACATTAAATAAATAGACCTCATGCTCCACAAACTCAGCCCCACATTCAAATAATAGCCCCCAAACCACCCCATCTTAAATTAATAGTCCCCACTATAAAATTAAATTTCCACACCATCACCCCACAAAGAAAATAGCACCCATTTATTAGCCACCACCTACCTCACACACATTACCTTGCTACAAGCCCCCTGTGCCATCACACACACACTACATTACCACAAGCCCCCTATGCCATCACACACACTACATTGCCACAAGCCCCATGTGCCATCACACACACATTACTGTGCCCCTTTATCATCACTGAGCTGTGCCCCCTTATGATCTCACTGCGCCCTCCATGCTGCATTCCCCCTTCACCTGGCCCCCCCATTATCACTCTGTGCCATGCTGCTTCCCCCTTCATCACTCTGTGCCATGCTGCTTCCCCCTCTTCATCACTCTGTGCCTCCCCCCTCTTCTTCGTCACTCTGTGCCTCCCCCTTTCTTCATCACTCTGTGCTCCCCTCTTCTTCATCACTCTGTGCCACCCTTCTTCTTCATCACTCTGTTTCTGTTTCACCTCTTCTTCATCACTCTGTGGCTTTCTGCCCCGTCTCTTAATCACTCTGTGGCTTTCTGCCCCCCCCCTTCATCACTCTGTGGCTTTCTGTCCCCCCACCTCTTCATCACTCTATGGTTTTCTGTTTCCCTCCGCTCCTCTACATTCCTTTACTTACCTTTCTATTGGCTTGTTTTATCTCTTTTCTTCTCTTCTTCTCTTCTCTCTTCTGTCTTCTTTCTTGTGTGCTGGGTCCTCTCTGTGCTGTTCCTCACTCAATGTCAGGCATGTCGTGATGACATCACGTCCGATATTCAAAGCAAACGGAGCAGAGAGGAGGGAGGTGGAGCGCCGGTGATGCAACGTGGTAAGTATATATTTTTTCTAAAAGTAACGGCTTCTCCCACCAACGAAAGGTGGCAGAGTTTACAGGGGTCGGAGCCTACCTAGGGATATCCCGGCTCCCCAGCAGGTCAGTCCGATCCTGCACGTAAGAGGTGGATTTTTTGGTCTTATGTCCAGATATGACAATGACCTTCTTCTTATCACTGGCAAGAACTGTTTCCACTGAGCAGGACTTACACAAACAACATCATCCTCATCATCCTCATCAACATCATTAACGCCATCAGCTACACTACATTTGTGTATCACCAGCTACACTAAGAGACATACCGCTGACAACCTGTTTTAAAAACTAAGGGATGTCATTGCAACATGGCTTATCCTGCATGGACTCTCCTGAGTATATGTCATTTGTGATAATGGCACCAATATTGTGAGAGCATTATAGTGGGGAGCATTCCATCACATTCCCTATTTTGCTCACACAATAAACTTGTTGGTACCAAGCTTTTTAAGAAATGACAGTGACATGCAGAAGATGCTGTCTGTGTCCAGAAATAATTTGGGTCATTTTCGACATTCCGCAACAGCATGTAGGATATTGCAGCTGCTGCAAGAAGATCAAATTTAAGGAGGAATGCACTTTAGTCCAGCGCAGTGGAGAATATTTTCTGTGCTGTACAAGGTGCTGAAATTACCCTAAGTAGTCACCTGTGACGTGAGTTAAGACACTGTTCGCTTAAGTCAAGTGATCCCCCTAATTAAACTTTTGGAAAAGCAGCTAGAAATATTGAAGGAGGAGATGAAACTAAGCAATTCCGCTAACTATATAGGACTTGTAGATCAAGTACTTTATTCGCTTAACCTGGATCCCAGAGTTATCAACATCTTGAAAACAGATCAATACCTTTTGGTAACTGTGCATGATCCTAGGTTTAAGAGTTATGTCTTCTCTTTCTTTCTAGCTGACCCAGATCTCAAGAGATGCAATGAGCTCCTGGTCAGTAAGCTGACAGCTCAAGTGGTACATGACACGATGACTCATACTCTGTGATTCTTTGGCAACTGCTGCTAGGAAAAAACTTAGCTTTCCAAGAAACCCAGTGGTGATGCAGATGAGTCAGCAGAACATATTGACATTTGGTCTGGTGTAAAAGAATTGCACAAAAATCGTGACAGCTCTGTCGTAAAATGAACTACAAATTCCACCGGGAAGGCCATTACCAGCAATTACATCAAAGTACAGAGACTTCTGTAATGATGGATTCCAGCGGGGATGAATTAGTATTGTGTGAAGATGATGTGCCCACTGATGATGGTGAGGATGATGACAGTGTAGATTGCAAGTGCTGGAATCTAGCTGAGAGAAGGGAGTTAGCTGATGCTGGTATGCTTGTTAATATTTTGGGTAGAATGGAATGTTGCCAATTGTATGTTATTCTACAGTAAACTTTAATCTTTATTAGAGAGGTGTTTTTTTCTTTAAAAAGTTGCAAGCTTTCTTTTTACATTTTTGTTTCCCTGACTTCAAACCACTATGCACTTGAGCATAGTAATCAGAATAATTACCACCACACTAAGTATTCACATTCTCGATATTAATTTATAGCTGCCTAAAATATAGCAGTGCCTTATATCGGATGGTGCACCCAGGACATGTATATTTAATGTAACAACAAAAAGATCAAAAGAAAAAAAAACATGTTTAGATGGGGCACTCAGTGATAAGTGTAAGTTAAACTAATATTAAAACGTTATCTTTATTAATTCCATTAAAATAATTATATATAGAGTGTTCCCAAAATTGATCAGAGTATTGCTAGTAGCAAAATATTAAAATAAAGCAGTGATAAAGAAATATTTTTTCATAAAACGGCAGCTATGGCACCAAACCAAGCTGTGTTTGTTATATAATAAGTATATACTTTGTATCCACACCTATATGTTACTACATGGTAGTCATATATTAAAGTCCTTAAGCTGTAATCAATATAATAACTTTAATAACCATATTTACTATATAACAAACACAGCTTGGCTTGGTGGCATAGCTGCCATTTTATGAAAAAATATTTTTTTAATTCTATCTTTTTTCACCACTTTATTTTAATATTTCGCTACTAGCAATACTCTGATCAATTTTGGGAACACTCTACTTATTTTAAAGGAATTCATAAAGATAAAGTTTTAATATTAGTTTAACTTACACTTATCACACATCTAAACATGTTTTCTTTTCTTTGGATCTTTTTGTTGTTGCACTTGAACATAGGCACATGACGTAGAGGGATTAGTATCATCATGACTGAGACTGGAGAGTGACAAAAACAATGTGACTGAAGCAGGGCCAGACTGGGACTAAAAATCAGCCCTGGCATTTAAAGCACACAGGCCCACAAGTTGTGGGCTCTATGAACTATATTGCTGCACACTGATGCTGGCGCAGTGCTCGATGCTGGTACAGTAAAATATGATGTAGTATGAGTGTGTGTGTATGTGTGTGTGGGGGGGGGTATTTATTTCTCCTAATGACCCTCAACATTAAATTGTTAGCACCCCAATTACATCAATAAATACCATGACAATACATTATTAGTACCCAAATTACAGCAATACTTAACCCCCCACACACACTCATACTACATCAATACCCACCCACATTACAGTAACCAGCATTACCCACCCCCACATTCCAGCAACCGGCATCACCCCCACATTACAGCAACCAGCATCACCACCCACATTACAGCTTCCTCCCGGCTCCCTCACCCGTCACCCAGCACCCCCTTCCCCCCTGGCTCTCTCACCCCTCTCCCTGCACCACCTAGCCCCTGGCTCTCTTACACTCATGACCCCCCTACAACTCCCAGCTCCCCTTTCCCCCAGGGTGAGAATCGCGGCACCCCTGCAAACAACCCCCCCCACGCGCGAGAGTCGCGGTAGCTCCGCAACACCCCCCTGCGATCCCCTCCCCCATTCAAGAAAAAAAATCTGGAAACTGTGTCCAGATTGCATGGAACAGTGGAGAGCTTAAGGGGGGAGGGAGCAGAGGAGCGGGCAACAGAGGTGGCTGGTTCCTTGGGAGGAACCAGCCACCAGGATGCCAAGAAGAGTCGGGCCGGCCCATCTAACCAGCGGCCCTTCTGGCATTTGCCAGATTTGCCAGTTGGCCAGTCCGGCCCTGGACTGAAGACTGGAGAGGGACAAGGACACTGCCATCCCTCCTGTTTCTGTATGAGCTATGGCATAGTAGAATGTCACTGGAGACTTTTAAGAACACTGCCAGCCCTATTATTACAATTTCAGGAATGACAATTAGCAATGAAGCAATGGCACAGTAGACTGTAGACTGGCAACAACACTGGCACCTCTACTGTTTCTGTGTGAGCTATAATAACACAGTACAATGTGACTCCAGATTTTGAAGTACACTGACAACCCTATTATTTCTATTTCAGCAATGAAAATTAGCAATGGATCAATGGCACGTAGACTGTAGACTGGCAACAACACTGGGACCTCTTCTGTTTCTGTGCGAACTATAATAACACAGTACAATATGACTGCAGATTTTAAAGAACACTGACAGCACTATTTTTTCTATTTCAACAATGACAATTAGCAATAAATCAATGGCATGTAGACTGGCAACAACACTGGGACCTCTCCTGTTTCCGTGTGACCTACAACTCATTAGAATGTCTCTGGAGACTTTTAAGAAAACTCCCACCCCTCCTCTTTCTGTTTTAGATATGACGCTGCCCAACTGTACTAGAGACTGCCATGAACTGTGCTTCCCCTTCTATATCTTTCTGTGTAATGGCGCCGGATCGCAGTTAAGGACGGTACTTATAGAATTTAAAACTCGCAGGATACGACGATGCAACAATGCGTTTAGCCTCGATTTCACGTCCGAGGTCGCTCAAAAAAACCAAGCCAAGCCGGATCAGCAAAGTTTGGGTGGGCTTGTTTCTCGGAGAACCGAGCCCGAGCATCTCTAATAATTGTGTACTGGCCCTGCTTACTGCAATAGTTGTACCATGCTTCCCTGTGCACACACTAATAATCAATTAAAATTCAAGTAATCATTCAAAATATAACTATATAGCTTTGCTAGAGTGGTAAAAGCATAGGGAAACCGTTTCCCTATATTCTATCGATCATATTTTCATGTCATGAGCTAGGGTATTTTCTGGTATTGCAGTAGTCAAGGGTTCAGATTCTTATTGCACAGTGGAGTTAAGTATTACAGGCATACAGAGAAACGCTGATGCGCGTTTCGCTGTGCTTTTTCAAGGACTACTACTTTTAAGGTCCTTGAAAAAACACAGCTTTAAAAGAATATAGGGAAACAGATAGCAGAAAATTGACTCTGTCCTCTCCTCAATGTTTATATAGTGATACTAATAGATTAGCAGTCCGATAGGACGGAATAACTATAAAAACAATGGGGGAAATGTTCATATGAGGAATGGATATAGATGGGAATGTATTGGATATATGAGAACTTAGACTGAGGTATTCTCAGAAGAAGTTAACCACTCATCCCTGTTTAACCCTACAACTGCCATTCCATGATATTGGAAGTAGTAGCAGTGCATCCAGAGAATTTTAATTCACTTAATTTCATGTAATATCACATTATATTTTGCTTATTTTAAAAATGTTATATTTTCTCAATAAAAGTTATATTTGAGATATATCTGATGTTCAAAGAATGATTCTAATATTTACAATGTGGGAACTCTAGTGCACCTAGCAAATAACTTCTAGTCTTTCCTTTTACTTGTACTTCATTCAAGCTATTGGTAGCACCCCTCTTACATTGGGATAGAACTTTTTAGGATTGTAATAACAAAGAGGGTTATCCCTAAAATCAGTGCGATAGAAATATATTTCTTTTCATGTTCTGTAATGCACCAAGCCTTGCATTATGCAGACAGGTATCATCATTTTAGGATGGATTTACCTGTCTTTTCCAATGGGATTCTGCTAAAACCTCTCTGGCCTTGCGGAATCCGGTACAGTGGAGGTGCTATGCTCATGCGCACAGCACTTCTTCCTATCAATGGCAGAGCTAAGCTGCCGCCGGTAACTAGGAAAAAAGATCGCAGCACAAGGGTCACTTTGCCCATTTTCCACTGTCTGAATGAATGTTGTGTGTAAATAAGATATACTGTACAGTGTATAATTTAATTACTTGCTTGCCCCTTATATGATAATTGTCTCCAAGCAATCTAATTAATGCTTACGAAAAAGAGCAAACACAATAGCAACAAAAATCCTTAGGCTTGCTGAACTGCTGTATATACAAGTGATGTCTACTTTGCTAAAACAAACACAGCAGCACTCATTCTCTTTTTGCCACACCTTTGAGACATTATGCACTCTAACAAGTTCAGCAATAAAATGAAACGACATTCTTTTCCCATTCTCAAGACCACTACACAGAGGGTCAATGAGAGGAAAACCTGCCAAAGGTTACCAGAACAAATAATTCCAGATTAGGCAACATGTGTTCAGATAGTCTGTGTTTCAGAACAGTATTACAAGTTTATTTATGTCACATGACAGGTAGGCTTACAGAGAGCAGAATGTCTCTGGGAAATCCTCCCCTTTGTCAGGTGCAGGTAATAGCAATATTTGTGACATGTAAAGCTGAATTAAAAAGTTGATGGGTTGTGCTAATCTAGCAAGTTTACTTAAATCTACAGTGGGACATAAATCATCAAACATTTGGATATTAACATATTAGTTTTTATGAGCTACAATACTTGTGACCTTTTTGTTAAGCAAATGGTTAAAAAAGTATATTTCCAGGCCAACAGCTATGTTGTGACATATTCTTAGCCCACAAAATGAGGTCTAAGAAAAGTAAAAATGATTCATTAATTTATAGAAATCTATACAGACTCTATGGCAGGACATCCAAGCAGGAGTTCTACTGCTTCTTGGGTGGTGCCCAAGCCTTATTATATAGATACATTGCAAATGGCAACATATTAAGCATCAATAATTTTACAACAAGTAGTAATCAAGTAATCAATTCACTGAATTACCAATTTTTTTTAAAAAAATGCACTGTAACTTATGATTTCATGACTGGTATCCACTTCCTTATCTGTTTATTTTTTAATAATTTTAGTAATTGACTTATTTCTCATGATATTACTGGAAAATAAAAAATAAATATCAAAATGATAAAGCTTTAACTATTTTTGAAAACAACATTGAAATGTCTAAGTCTTTTAACCCTTGCAGAGTTCCACATTATCTGTCATCTGAAGAATTTAATACATAACCTTCCTTATACTCAAATACTTCATCCACAGTACAGACATACAAAATTGACAGTAGAGAAGAAAGTATACAATAAATTTAAGAAGATAGGCTATAATGATAAAATTCTCCAAACCTATTTAAATAGGACTAGAAATGGTCTGGGTATGAAATCCCAGCTATGGAACTGCCAACACTTCCTTTCTGTCCACAGTATAAAAAGGTAGACGTTGTGATTGTCAACAGTAGAAATGTCAAGAGTAACAATGTTGGTATTAAACAAGAAAAGCCAGATTTACAGCTGCCAGACCTGCTGGCACAAAATAGTGTTAAAAAAACTAAAACAGTAATAAAAGTTAAACCTACCCACCTCCTTCCCAAAACACCTAAAATACTTGTGTTGCCAGCCGGCATACCTTATACACAAACAGCTAAAAAAAGTGCGCCTCCTTTCCTCAGTCATATTAACCCTAGTGCTGTCAGCCTAGTGCTGGTGAGAGGAAAATCTGCTTTAACCAGCCCATAGTATGGTTAATGTAAGTAAGACATTATTCAGAGTTGGTGAACTGCAGATCCCAACAAGTCCAGGCTGTCATAAACAGTCTGGGCATACTAGTACTTGTAGCACTATAAGCACCAGCATACCCATGGCAGCCAGGTCATGCTGGCACTTGGGGAACAAATGCCAGCATGTCCTAGCACCCAGGGCCTGCTGTGACCTGAAGTGTCCCAATCCAAAATGCAAATAAACCACACTTCTTGTTGGCACCATAAATTGTATTTGCAAATAAATAGCCCCAGTAATACCTACCAATATCTCTGTTCTTTATTTATAAAATATCCATACCTTGTAAGCTTTAATGGTTCCAATTCTTATAAGTTTTAATGGATCCAGTTCTTCTAAATTTTAAACCCCCAAACTAATTCCAAATATCCTGTAGCTGTCCAATAAAAAAGCCATAGCATTTTTCCAAAGGTCCTGTAGCTGTCCTTAAAAAAACCCTAAATAATTTTCCACACTTGTTGTAAAAAAATCTTCTTGTCTTACGCTTGAAACCACCAAAATACTCCTCTGGAACATGTTTAGCAACAAAACAAACCATACGGATGACATAAGCTTGCTTCTGTATACTGAAGAAACCCATTGGCATAATTAAAACATGAAATACGCTAGGTTTATTCCTAACCTAGGGACTTTCTCACTGATACCGTGGGAATTCCCTAGGTTATAAAAAGATATTTTGTCTGCTGGGTGCCAACACAAGTTTCTAAGTGTTTCGGGAGGGGGGAGTATTTTTAAACTTTATTACTCTTTTTGTTTTTCTAGAAGTGTTTTGTGCGTAAGGGGATCCACTGGCATTTCTTGTTTAATAACAACATTGTGACAGTCGACAGTTCTACTGTCGAGATTCACAATTTCTACCTTTTTAGCCTGTAGACACAATAGAAGTGCCAGTATTTACCCTGTCAACATTTTTATGTCAACAGGATAAGTGTCAACATTTCCACCGCTGCAAATATGACTACCACTGCTACAGATTATATGTTCTCCCAGTGTTATATTATACTGTGTAATAATATGGTAATGTAACATTTCCATTTACTACTAACACTATTAAGTCACATATTTATGCATTCTCTACACTACACTTGTTGTTCTTTACATAAACCTGGTACATATGCTAGTATTGTAGAGCTGGACACATTGTATGATATGCCCGACCGAACGTATGCACCTAAATGTGATTTTATTTGTGTGCTTTGTCTATAAATGTAGCAGATTTAGCAAAAAAATTTAAAATAAATTAAAATAAAAAACTGTATATCTAATTCCAGCAATAATACAAGGGAAAGTGTAGTGTCAGAAGCAGTGGGACAAACAGAAATGGCACCAAATTACAGTCAAAACTTTAGCAAATCTGTCAACCATCGACACTCCCTTCTGGATTCCTACATGAACTGTCCAATTGTGCTTCCTAACCATACAGACCTCATAGAATATTGGGTTTTCAAAATTCACATTAGCTTTCTATGCTACATCCTTACTTGTAGAGATTGCCAAATCAATTCAAAGGATTCTCAAATTTAGCACATAAAACTAAATAACACCAATTGAAGAATAGAGCTACCCTCTATTCATTTACATTTTTTTTTTCCTTTTTATGCTGCTGATTTTAAAACTTTGTCAGATCGGGTATTAAACAATTCCCCCATCAGTGTGTGTGTTGTTGTATGTTCATTGTGCTTTGAAGTGTATGACATGCTGTTCAGTATCGATGTGTTTTCACCCCTCCTTTACAGCATTATCAGGTAATCAGTGAGCATTTCTTGCAGTGAGTGTAAGAGTAATGTCAGCTCAGTGGGTGTATGTAACAAGTCCTATTTTATCATCACCTAGAATATCCCCTTTGAAAAACTCTGATTTCCCTTTCTATTTTTAGATCGTTTGTTCAAACAACCCCCCAAACACTTCCCAAGCATTCAGTCATTTAAACACCTCATTCTGTGTCTGCACTAAATCACTCACAGGGGTTCACACAACATTTTCTTAACAGAATCTCCTTTTAACACACATTCTTGCATGCCTTCAGATTCTATGTTCCCTATCGAAAGTACAAATTTAATCACTTGCTAAATAAGTCCCACTATCTCCTGAAATACCTTCATGGGCGAAACAAAACCCGTCTCATTCCAGAGAAACGTTCATCCATAGAAGCAACATATTCACACAGACTAAAACTGTATGCAATATCTCAAAATAAATCACAGTCTTTGCACAGATTAAAACTCTCTCGAATGTCTGCATGCAAAAGCTCACTCCCTTTCAGCACAACATTTTTTAAACATTTCTACATTTCTACCAAAGTTTACAATTAATCAATGCAAGCATTTTGTTTGCAAATTCACTTTTTTTCTTTGAAACATGTTTCATATAACCAGACAAAAAAAAACAATCAGTGTGATTAATTAAATCACAAATCTCTCTTATAGCATGGTGAAACAAATAGATACTTACAGCATAATCCACAAATCACACACCTCTCTTGGCATCAGCAAGACAGAAACACGGAGACACATACAAGGTCATCTGGACAGATCACAAGTCTTTCTCACACAAAAAAACAACATGTTCACAGATTAACCTCTTTGTACTATTTCTTAAATGAGGGACTGATGTATTCGATTGTAACTGTTCCCCTACAGTGAGATTAGCATTGCACATTTGCTCCTCTACTTCATCTAATTCTAATTCATATAACAATCTCTCTGCAGTTTTATGCCACTAATCTTTGTTTCATATATATGTCAAATGACTCCCTCTGATATTTCTTAATTTATCTGGATCCATTGTCCCTTGGAAGGGAGTCCAGCCCTTTTAAATAATTAGTCCATTCCCTTCAGAACCAACTGACCATATAGGGCACTCATTTTATACATGGCCCTCTGAGGGGTTCTCATCCAAGGGATGGCTATCTGTATTCTCCATAGTCAATAACCCTTGACTATATCAAAATCCGGGATCTAAGGAGTCCTCTAAAATTATACTGTGAAGTGATAATTAACTTCTGTCAATATAGCTATCCACCTCCTCCCTATATCCTTCATCAGTGGCACAAAATGACAGCAAAGTGGTAGGAAAACAAGAGACCCTATTTGATATGCATCTATTGGAATAACCTGATGCCAGATTTTGCTTAAATAGACTACGGAGTATGAGCATTTTTCCAATAAGTCTGTACATACACAAGCCTCACAAATTATGGAACAATCACTACAGTGTACAATCTGCCAGGAAGTTAGTCTCTTGCAATATTTTGTCCCACTTTCTGGCCAAATTTATTTTTATTGGCATAAAGTGACAGCAAGAACTCATATAAATTTCTGTGCCTATTTTATATGATTTTCCTACTACTATACCAGGTTCACCAATGTGGTATAAATACATTTCTGACCGTGAATTGTGTACTAAGATTACTCCACAAATACAATTCTGACAGGTCATGAAGTATTTAAATCTCACTGTCTTAAAAAATAACCTAGGTGCTGTGTATCCCTTTCTTGCTCTTGCTTCTATCCAATATGCCAGGACTATTGCAAATAGTATTATCAGGTCAATTAACAAGAGAGAATCTTCAGTACAATCCATTTCCACCCACTTAAAATCAGTCTGACATATATGACTAGAATTCATGAGGACAGACAAACATGTAACAATCCAAATTTCAACTTATTTTTCAGTTAGTCACTCAATCATATGCCTAGTAACCATAAAAAGCACATTAATAAGATTTGAAACACTGAGACTCATGAATTCTGATAGTTCCCACAGTACTGACTGATCACAGGACACAAGAGGACAGAAGATGTATAGAGTATACAAAGTTCTACTCACCATGGTTTTGGATTCTGTCGTCCAGTGACCAACGGAATGGCCTCAGGATGTTATGGATATCTTGAGGGGACCTCCAAGTTTGTCAGCGATATTTCTTGAGTGGTCAGTGATCAGATAAGGTTTATCAATATGGCCAGCCCATTCTTGCTTAATCTATGTTTGGAGTTTGATTAGGCAAGAATGGGCGACTATCAGTCAGTATGTGGCACAGAATTTGATTGACAACATGCCAGGGCGAATTGCAGAGTTCTTCAAAAAGAAGGGTCAACACTGCAAATAGTGACTCTTTGCATAAACTTAATTTAATTGTCAATAAAAGCCTTTAATGCTTATGAAATGCTTGTAATTTTACCTAAGTATACCATAGCAACATCTGACAAAAAGGTCTAAAAACAGTGAAGCAGCAAACTTTGTGAAAACCAATATTTGTATCATTGTCAAAACTTTTGGCCATGACTGTACATCAGCAGTTGCAGTCCTGGTTTGGCTTGAAAACATTTTCAAATTCTGTCAAATGAAGGACTGCATTTTCTAACTTTTACATATGCGTTTACTTCACAAAACATATATCTGTATGGGGTTTAATTCTCTCAATACTTCCTTTAGAAGTGGTGGTGCTACAAATCTGTTTCAAATACCTCCAGCCTGAAGCAACTGCAAACAAATGTATCAAATTATATATTACGGAATACATCTTCAGACACCCAGGGTCTGATTTAAGGAACATAAATCCTGTTGTGTGCTGTATTTTGCATTTATTTGCACTACGCCTACTCAGAAATGTATCACATGCCATTAAACGCAACTACATGCAATTCCTCTTCAAACACAAATGACACTTCTGGCAGCCTACAATTTGAAGGGCGGTACGTCAAGGGGCATATGCACACAGGCAATGTACAGTAAGAGTGTTCTAAGGTCCAGCCGACACACATTCGTCCAATTCAAAATCAGGGAATCTCTAACATGGTATGTAATTTTTAGCCCTATCACTTGCATCAGCTGCAAGGCAGGTTTAAGTGCTGATTGATAGTGATGATGGTCATGAATGCATGCCAGAACATGTATTTGCAATTAAGAGCAACTGTAAACAATCATTTCATGTACAGTAGTTATTAATCTTATAATCTGTATAATCATGCAAATAAAGAAATGTAAATAAAAATATTTTTAACTGTATACTTTTTAATGATTATATTAAATAACAGGTGTTGATATATTTAAGATTTTCTTCACATCTGCTTGTACTTAAATAAAGGCATATGTGTGTAATTTTCTTCTGTTCTTAAAAAAAGCAAATTGCGTTCACTTTGTGTTCGTTGATGAATCAGGCCCCCAGTGTTTCAGAAGAGCTCTTACAAGCTATTTGGCTATTTCATATGATAGGTAGAGTTACAAAGAGCAAAATGTTTTAGGGGGCTCTATCTCCTTTAACAAGTCATCAACAATAATAAAGACAGATGAAGAACTATATGTCACACGCCGGACTCTTGGTTTCACCACCTGAGGTCTGAAGCGCTTACCTGGCCCCCACTCCCTGCTCCATTCAACCGGTTCTGGTGGCCATCCTCACGGGGGTTCTGCGCATGCGCAGAACCATTCACCTCTTCCAGCCCTCTCCTGTCAATAGTGTTCTACTCATTGCCCGCACTATTTAAAGCACCTCCTTTTTCTCTTCCAGTGCCATTTCTTTGTGTCACTTTGCTTTAGCTTTGCTTGCATTAAACTGGCTCTACTAATCTCCCTGCACCAAGTTTATGCAGAACATCCCATCAATCCTACTCCTTGTGTCAGCCTGCAGAACATTGCACCAAGTCTATTCCTTGTGTCAGGCTGCAGAACATCTCACCAAGTTTACACCTTGTGTCAGCCTGGAGAACGTCACATCAATCTTACTCCTTGTATCAGCCTGCAGATCTTCGCACCAAGACTAATCCTTGTGTCAGCTTGCAGATCATCTCTCTAAGCGTATTTCTATGCCCGCTTATCGACCTTCTCATTCAGCGTTCTTGCTCCACTATCCTAAGTGATAACACACAACAGTTTACAGGTCATCGCATCAAGTCTATTCTTTTCCGGTCCCGCTCTCCAGGATCTCACAGTGTACTCCTTCCTGGGGACCACAGCCTGCAGTAGAGAGGCAGCAAAGCCTATATCTCCACGCGGGGATCCCTGGGGAAGACCCTCTGTGCTGTTAGACTCCATGCCTCTAGGGGGAGTAGTGTCAAAATCCCAGCAGATCAAAAGGATCCAACTAGAGTCTCAGTGAACTGTGATACTATACTCCATTTGGCCAATTTACCTTTCTAGTACTAGGTAGTATCATCAACATCATAATCAACACTTATTTATATAGTGCCAGCAGATACCGTAGTGCTTCACGATTGGGAACCAATAGTAATAAAACAATTCTGGGTATTACATACCGAGCACTAAGAAGGCACAGATCACAAACTTACAATCTATGGGACAATGGTTTAATACACAAGGGTAGGTGCTACATCATATTGAATATTTGTCCAGCCAGAATGCAAAGGTTACAACAGATTTAGTGGGCTGTATGCTCAGTCACACAACTATGTTGGTCAGAGGGTTGTTGCCTTATGCTAGCTGTGTAAAAGGTGGTAATAGGGTAAGCTAGAAAGATTAAGTGGGTGGTTGAGGAATATTATAAGCTTGTCTGAAGAGGTGGGGTTTCAGAGAACACTTGAAGGTTTGAAGACTAGAGGAAAGTCTTGTGGTGCGAGGGAGTGAATTCCATAAAGTTGGTACAGTCTGAAAAAAGTCCTGTAACCGAGAATAGGAGGAAGTGATGAGAGTGGAAGAAAGACATAGATCTTGTGCAGAATGGAGTTGTCGAGTTGGGAGATATTTTGAGATAAGTGAGGAGATGAATGTTGGTGCAATTTTGTTGATGGCCTTGTATGTTAGTAGAAGAATTTTACATTGGATTTTTTGAAAACAGACAACCAATAATGAGACTGACAGAATGACTCAGCAGAGAAAAACTGATCTGCAAGAAAAATAAATCTAGCCTCTGGTTAAAAAAAAGATTGTAGGGTCTCGAGTCTGATTTTGGGAAGGCCAGTAAGGAGGGAATTGCATTAGTTATTGCCGGAGATGATGAGTGCATGAATTAAAGTTTTTTCAATGTCTTGTGTGAGATATGTAGATATCCAGGAAATGTTTTTTAGATTTATGCAGCATGATGTAAATATAGAGTTGATGTGTGGAACAAAGAATAGTTGTGAGTCAAGGATTACACTTAGGCAGCAAGCTTGCAGGGTTGGATTTATGGTCATGTTATAAACAGAAATCGAAATATCAGACAGGAAGCTTCTATTGTTAGGTGGGAATATATAGTTTTTAAAGATTGAGTTTGAGTTGGCGAGAGGACATCCAAGATGAAATGGCAATAAGACAGTTAGTAACCCGACACAACACAGATGGTGAGAGATCAGGAGAGGATAGATAAAGTTGTATATGATCTCCATAAAGATGATACTAAAATCCAAAGAACTTATTAGTTTTCCATGTGAAGTGGTGTAGATAGAGAATAACAGAGAACCTACTACTGAGCCTTATGGTACTCCAAATGATAAAGGAAGTGGAGGGTGTTCTAGAGAAAGTAACACTGAAAGAGTAATTAGATAGGTAGAATGAGAACTAGGATAGGACAGTATCTTGAAGACCTAGGGGTTGTAGCATTTATATGATGAGAGAGTGGACAACAGTGTCAAATGCAGCAGAGGGATCCAGGAGAATTAGAAGAGAGTAAAGACCTTCACGTTTAGCTGTGATCAAATCATTGACAACCCCGGGCAGCTCAGTCTCTGTGGAGTGTTCAGAGCGAAAGCCTGACTGAAGAGGATCCAATAGGTTGTTTGCAGAAAGGGAACATGTGAGGTGACTGTAGGTAATTATCTCGAGAAGTTTTTAAGGGGCAAGGGAGCTGAGAGATGGGGCGGTAATTGGAGAGACATAATTTTTTTTTTGTTCAGAATAGGAGTAATCATTGTGTGCTTGATCAGGGATGGAAAGATATTGGAAGTGTGTTTGTTTAGCAGTGTCCAGAGCATTTCAATAAAAGAGGTAGATAGCAGCATATGCGCTGAAATCATTAGAGGTACAAGATTTACGCCAGTGACAAACAGCTTTACGAGAACGTTTAGAATGCCATGGTTGGCAACGAAGTCTATGGGGAGTATGAAGAGTTGCTGGAGCCACTTGATCAAGGGCAGTTGCTAGGGTATGGTGAAAATGAGGAATTGCCATATCATGTAGAAATTGGGGAGAGAAGGTGTTGGAGAGAGTGGGAAACTGTTAAAAAATAAAAGATTTAATATTCCTGTGGGTATTAGGAGGCTTGGAAGAGTTTGATAGCAGGGAGCAGGGAGGTTAAAGAACTGAGCAAGAAACTAATAAGGTGATGATCCAAGAGGGAGAAAAGAGTGTTAAGGAAATTAGAAACTGAGCATATTCTAGAAAAAACAAGATCAAGACAGTGGCCATCCTGCTGAGTAGCAGATTCAATCCACTGGGAGAGGTCAAGTGAGGAGGTTAGAGAGAGCAGTTTTGAAGCCCTGGAATAAGAATGAGCAATAGGGATGTTGAAATTGCCCATGATGATGGTGGGGGTGTCAGAATATAAGAAGTGAGGGAGCCATGCATAGAAATTTTTAAGAAATTGTTGGTGTGGTCCAGGGGTGCAATATATCACAGTGAAATGCATAGAGAATGGGTATAAAATCCTAACAGTATGTACTTCAAAAGATTTGAATGTGAGTGATGGGACATTTGGTAAAACTGTGAATGTGCATTGTGCGGAGAGAAGTAGTCAACCCAACCTCCTTGTCTGCCTCCAGGTCTGGAGGTTTGGGTGAAATGGAGGCCACCATCTGAAAGGGCTGCAGGTGAGGCAGTGTCTGATTGCGTGAGTCGTGTTTTAGCTATTGCCAGCAGGTTGAGGTTGTTTGAGAGGAAGAGATCATGTATGGAGGTAAATTTGTTATAAACAGAGCATGCATTCCAAAGGGCACATTTAAAGGAATTTGCAGACAAGTGATGCATTTGAGGTTTGCTGGATTTTGGGATTTAGAGGATAAAAAAGCATGCCCTTTTGCCTCCAGAACAGCTTGAGTTCTTCATGGTATTGATTTATCAATGTGTTGGAAACATTCCTTAGAGATTCTAGTCCATGTTGGCAAGGACATGCAGTTGCTGCAGATTTTTCAGCTGCACATTTTTGCTACAATTCTCCTTTTCCACCGCTTTCCAGAGGTGCTCTATTAATTTAAGATCAGGTGACTTTGGCAGCCATTGGAGTATACTAATCTCGTTGTCATGTTTATGGAACTAACTTGATATGGCATGTGCTTTGTGGATGGCGCACTATTCTGCTGGAAATACACATTAGAAGATGAATAGACTGTGGCCCTAAAAAATCGTGTTTAGAGTTCTTGTCAGCTTGATCCAGTTTTGCCATTCTCTTCTGACCTCTCTCATTAACAACGCATTTTTGCCCAGAGAACTGTGGCTCATTGGATGTTTTTTGTACCATTCTATGTAAACAATAGAGACAGTTGTGTATGAAAATCTCAGGAGATAAGCAGTTTCAGAGATACTCAAACCACTTCTTCCCCATTCTGGTGTTTGGGCAGAACAACTACTGAACCTCTTGACCATGTTTACATGCTTTTATGCATTGAGTTGCTGTCACATGATTGGCTTATTAAATGCTTCAATTAATGAGCAGTTGTACAGGTGTACCCAATGAAGTATATAGTCTGCCAAACATTTATTGATAATGGGCCTGATTCATTAAGAAAAATAAAGCAAAAAAAAATTCGTAACTTTGCACCTTGGCAAATCCATGCTGCATTGGAAGGGGATATATATTTAAAATGTAGGAACAGATTTATAGTTGGGTAAGGACATGTCCTAGATCAACTTTAAATTTCATTGTACAAATAATGCTATCAAGTATTTGTGTTCTACTTGAAAAAACAGCAAGTATTTAACTTATGTGCAAAATAATAAACTAATTTGCACCACTTGCATTGTAACATGGCTTTGTCAAGGAGAAAACTTTTTTTGCCTTACTTTCCTTAACGAATCAGGCAAAATACATTTTACTTGAATAATCTTAGTTTTGAATTTTAAAAATGATTGAAATATTGATATCTACTTTTCAGGTGTTTTTACTTAATTACTCCTATCTTGATTCATCTCTAGTTTATCTGTAGCAGTGGTAGTCATATTTGCAGTGGTGGAAATGTTGACACTTATCCTGTTGACACGAAAATGTTGACAGGGTAAATGCTGGCACTTCTATTGTGTCTACAGGCTAAAAATGTAGAAATTGTGAATCTCAACAGTAGAACTGTCGACTGTCACAATGTTGGTATTAAACAAGCAATGCCAGTGGATCCCCTTAAGTACAAAACACTTCTAGAAAAACAAAAAGAGTAATAAAGTTTAAAAATACTCCCCCCTCCCGAAACACTTAAAAACTTGTATTGATACCCAGCAGACAAAATATCTTTTTATAGCCTAGGGCATTCCCACAGTGTCAGGGAGAAAGTCCTTAGGTTAGGAATAAACCTAGCGTATTTCATGTTTTAATCATGCCAATGGGTTTCTTCAGTATACAGAAGCAAGTTTATGTCATCCGTATGGTTTGTTTTGTTGCTAAACATGTTCCAGAGGAGTATTTTGGTGGTTTCAAGTGCAAGAGAAGAAGATTTTTTTTTTTTACAACAAGTGTGGAAAATTATTTAGGGTTTTTTTAAGGACAGCTACAGGACTTTTGGAAAAATGTTATGGCTTTTTTTTATGTACAGCTACAGGATATTTGGAATTAGTTTTAGGGTTTAAAATTTAGAAGAACTGGATCCAATAAAACTTATAAGAATTGGAGCCATTGAAGCTTACAAAGTATGGATATGTTACAAATGAAGAACAGAGATATTGGTAGGTATTACTGGGGCTATTTATTTGCAAATACAATTTATGGTGCCAACAAAAAGTGTGGTTTATTTAAATTTTGGATTGGGACACTAAAGGTCACAGCGGGCCCTGGGTGCTAGGACATGCTGGCATTTGTTCCCCAAGTGCCAGCGTGACCTGGCTGCCATGGGTATGCTGGTGCTTATAGTGCTACAAGTACTAGTATGCCCAGACTGTTTATGACAGCCTGGCCTTGCTGGGATCTGAAGTTCACCAACTCAAAATAGTGTCTTACTTACATTAACCATACCATTGCCCCACACCCACTGCCCAGTGGTGTGGGAAGAGCACAAGTGCTTTCAGCACGGGGCTGGGTATCACTGGTGGCGGATTTTTTTTACGGACCCCAGCTCCCTAGGGAATTCAGCATCTTTCTGACCTTCCTGGGGCTAGTTGGCATCATAACAGGTAGAGCTCCTGCTGCATGTCCTACTGCTATAGTGCCACCAGCATTGGCTGGCTAAGCCTAGGGCTGGTTAAAGCAGATTTTCCTCTCACCAGCACTAGGCTGACAGCACTAGGGTTAATATGACTGAGGAAAGGGGGCACACTTTTTTTTATCTGTTTGTGTATAGGGTATGCTGGCTGCCAACACAAGAATGTTAGGTGTTTTGGGAAGGAGGTGAGTAGGTTTACTTTTATTACTGTTTGAATTTTTTTAACACTATTTTGTGCCAGCAGGTCTGGCGGCTGTAAATCTGGCTTTTCTTGTTTAATACCAACATTGTGACTCTCGAAATTTTGACTGTTGACAATCACAATACAATACAATACATTTTTATACTGTGGACAGAAAGGAAGTGTTGGCATTTCCATAGCCGGGATTTCATACCCAGACCATTTCTAGTCCTATTTAAATAGGTTTGGAGAATTTTATCATTATAGCCTATCTTCTTAAATTTATTGTATACTTTCTTCTCTACTGTCAATTTTGTATGTCTGTACTGTGGATGAAGTATTTGAGTATATTGAAGGTCATGTATTAAATTCTTCAGATGACAGATAATGCAGAACTCTGCAAGGGTTAAAAGACTTAGACATTTCAATGTTGTTTTCAAAAATAGTTAAAGCTTCATCATTTTGATATTTATTTTTTATTTTCCAGTAATATCATGAGAAATAAGGTAATTAATAAAATTATTAAAAAATAAACAGATAAGGAAGTGGATACCAGTCATGAAATCATAAGTTACAGTGCATTTTTTTTAAATTTTTTGGTAATTCAGCGAATTGATTACTTGATTACTACTTGTTGTAAAATTATTGATGCTTAATATGTTGCCATTTGCAATGTATCTATAAAATAAGGCTTTGGCACCACCCAAGAAGCAGTAGAACTTCTGCTTTGATGTCCTGCCATAGAGTCTGTATAGTTTTCTATAATTTAATGAATCATTTTTACTTTTCTTAGACCTCATTTCGTAGGCTAAGAATATGTCACACCATAGCTGTTGGCCTGGAAATATACTTTTTTAACCATTTGCTTAACAAAAAGGTCACAAGTATTGTAGCTCATAAAAACTAATATGTTAATATCCAAATGTTTGATGATTCATGTCCCACTGTAGAATTAAGTAAACTTGCTAGATTAACACAACCCTTCAACTTTTTAATTTAGCTTTACATGTCACAAATATTGCTATTACTTGCACCTGACAAAGGGGAGGATTTCCCAGAGACATTCTGCTCTCTGTAACCCTACCTGTCATGTGACATAAATAAACTTGTAATACTGTTCTGAAACACAGACTATGTGAACACATGTTGCCTAATCTGGAATTATTTGTTCTGGTTACCTTTGGCAGGTTTTCCTCTCATTGACCCTCTGTGTAGTGGTCTTGAGAATGGGAAAAGAATGTAGTTTCATTTTATTGCAAAAATTGTTAGAGTGCATAATATTTCAAAGTTGTGGCAAAAAGAGAATGAGTGCTGCTGTGTTTGTTTTAGCAAGGTAGACACTTGTATAAACAGCAGTTCAGCAGGCCTAAGGATTTTTGTTGCTATTGTGTTTGCTCTTTTTCGCAAGGATTTATTAGATTGCTTGGAGACAATTTTCATAGAAGGGACAAGCAAGTAATTAAATTATACACTGTACAGTATATCTTATTTACACACAACATTCATTCAGACAGCGGAAAATGGGCAAAGTGACCCTTGTGCTCTGATCTTTTTTCCTAGTTACCGGCGGCAGCTTAGCACTGCCAGTAATAGGAAAAAGTGCTGTGCGCATGAGCACAGAAAATAATTGCATCAAGAATTATTTCTAAAACAGTGCATTACTTCTCCTTTTCTGAAGCTATAACGGTTTGGACTTCATGGTCAATTCCATGACCATGTTTTAAATGCATTGTCTAAAGTCCTCAACTTAAATAATTTTGACTAGGATCAGGTGAGTTTTCGTGTTCTCCTATCTTGGGGTTTAAATACCTTCAATCACAGAAGCCTTTCTGTGTTTTGCAATGTTTGTAGTGTATGCTAATTAGAGATGAGCGCACTCGGATTTCTGAAATCCGAGCCCACCTGAACGTTGCCGATCCGAGCCGGATCCGAGACAGATCCGGGTATTCCCGCCAATTGCAAAACTGAAACCGAGGCTCTGAGTCATAATCCCGCTGTCGGATCTCGCGATACTCGGATCCTATAAATTCCTCGCTAGTCGCCGCCATCTTCACTCGGGCATTGATTAGGGTAGAGGGAGGGTGTGTTAGGTGGTCCTCTGTCCTGCTATATCTCGTGCTGTTCAGTTCTGTGCTGTGCTCTGTGTTCTGCTCAGTCCAGTGGTGCTGTGTCCTGTGCTCTGTCCTTCTGAGTTCAGTGGTGCTGCTGGGTCCTGTGCTGTGTCCTGTTCAGTCCAGTGGTGCTGTGTCCTGTGTTCTGTCCTTCTGAGTTCAGTGGTGCTGCTGGGTCCTGTGCTGTGTCCTGTTCAGTCCAGTGGTGCTGTGTCCTGTGCTCTGTCCTTCTGAGTTCAGTGGTGCTTCTGGGTCCTGTGCTGTGTCCTGTTCAGTCCAGTGGTGCTGTGTCCTGTGCTCTGTCCTTCTAAGGGCATTGTTATTTCCCCATTATTCCCAAATTATAAAAATTTTCCAAAAAAGTTATAAAAAAAATTACAAAAAAAGTAATTATAAAAAAAAAAATATCCCAAAACAATCCTGCAGTATAAGTCCATTGGTACTGCTATATTACAAAGTTCACTGATTCAGCAGTATAAGTCTAGTGGTACTGATATATTACAAAGTTTAGTCATTCTGCAGTATAAGTCCAGTGGTACTGCAATATTACAAAGTTCACTCATTCTGCAGTATAAGTCCAGTGGTACTGCAATATTACAAAGTTCACTCATTCTGCAGTATAAGTCCATTGTTGTTACTGCCATATTACAAATTTCACTGATTCTGCAGTATAAGTCCAGTGGTACTGCTGTATAACTCCAGTCCAGTGGTACTCTCCTGTGCTGCATATAATTTTTAAAGGCTTTGCCGAGTGTGTGTGGCTTCGGGGTACACTCTCTTGTGCTACATATAATGCAGAACAAAAATTTGGAGGATAAAGTAGGGAAAGATCAAGACCCACTTCCTCCTAATGCTGAAGCTGCTGCCACTAGTCATGACATAGACGATGAAATGCCATCAACGTCGTCTGGCAAGCCCGATGCCCAATCTCCTAGTACAGGGCATGTAAAATCCAAAAAGCCCAAGTTCAGTAAAAGTAGCAAAAAGAGAAACTTAAAATCATCTGAGGAGAAACGTAAAGTTGCCAATATGCCATTTACGACACGCAGTGGCAAGGAACAAATTAGGCCCTGGCCCATGTTTATGACTAGTGGTTCAGCTTCACCTAAGGAACTAAGCCCTCCTCCCCCCCCTACAAAAAATTTAAGAGAGTTATGCTGTCAGCAACAACACAGCAAACAACTCTGCCTTCTAAAGAGAAATTATCACAAATCCCCAAGGCGAGTCCAAGGGTGTTGGTGGTTGCGAAGCCTGACCTTCCCATCACTGTACGGGAAGAGGTGGCTCCTTCCACCATTTACAGCATGCCCTCTGCATATGCTGGAAGGATCACCCACAGTCCAGTTACAGATTTGGCTAATGAAGGTGTGAATGTTGTACACCGGGAGGAGGATATTGATGTAGCTGGCGCTGAGGAGGATGTTGATGATTATGATGCAGACAGATACCAAATTGCCGTTCTCAATTTCTATTTATATTCTAGATTATATAACGGCTGAATAGTTTTCTATTTTACTCCTAGTGGACAGGGGATCTGATGCAGACAGATACCAAACTGCCTTTGTCCATTTCTTTGTATATTTGAATTTCTAGTTCTACAGTCTGTGCAGCCTGCTTTTTTTATCTTCAAAGTATTTACAAGCCTTGCAATCTAAATTAACAAGAGGTAGTGACGTGCTAGAACTCCACCCTCTATATGCTGCAGAGGATGGAGGAGCATCAAAAGGCCATTCAAGCCTACACAGCCACCTACTACATAGGAAAAGGAGTGGGGATGCGCCTGAGTCAAGCGCACTGGAGAATGATTTCCATGTTGTGCAAGGTTCTGCAGCCATTTGAACTTGCCACATGAGAAGTCAGTTCCGACGCTGCCAGCTTGAGTCAGGTGATTCCCCTGATCAGGCTTTTGCAGAAGCAGCTGGAGAAAGTGAGGGAGGAGCTGGTACACCATTGCGATTCCACCAGAGCATGTAGCTCTTGTGGATGAAGCCCTTCGTACGCTTTGCCAGGATCCGAGGGTGGTCAGTCTTTTAAAGTCAGATGAATACATGCTGGCCACCGTTCTCGATCCTCGGTTTAAAGCGTATGTTGTGTCTCTGTTTCCGGCGGACACAAGTCTACAGCGGTGCAAAGACCTGCTGGTGAGGAGATTGTCCTCTGAAGAGGACCGTGACATGCCACCAACTCCACCTTCATTTTCATCACTGTTTGTGCAGTTCCAAAAAAGAGGAACTGCCATTTCTATTGCTACCTTCTTTCTTTCTGTATTTCCTGTGTCCTGTGGTCTGTTCTGCTAAGGGCATTGTTATTTCCAAGTTATCCAAATGTTCTAAAAAAAACATATTTAAATTTATAAAAAAAAATATAAAAAATTAATTTAAAAAAAAATAAAAAAAAAATTTCCAAAAACAATTTGAAAAAAATATTACAAAATTTTAAAAAAGCTAGCTTATACTGCTAAGTCTAACTACAATCATTCACTGTTGCTGTACCCAAAAATAATAGGTACTGCTATTAAAGTACAGTCCAGTGGTACTCTCCTGTGCCGCAGATAATTTGTAAAAGCTTTGCCGAGTGTGTGTAGTTATGTATCACAGGTTTTAAGAAGAGACACAACACTGACAACCTGTTAGAGAAACTGAGGAAAATAATCTCTCTGTGGCTCACCCCACTTAGACTCTCCTGGGGATTCGAATAACTGCCATTTCTATTACTACCTTCTTTCTTTCTATATTTTAAAAAAAAAAACCTGTCATTTCTATTACTACGTTAATTGTTTGTGCAGTCACAAAAAAGAGGAACTGCGCCCTTAATTGCTATGTTGGTTTTAGACGTCCATCCGGTGTCCGCCATCTGTGCACTGGAATTCAGACCAGTTGAGGGTTTTATTATTATATTGTGGGGACCACTCAACTACGCAGTCCAGATACTTGTTTGGTGGAATTCAGACCAGTTGAGGGATTTTTTATTATATTGTGGGGGCCACTCTACTACGCAGTCCAGATACTTTTTTGGTGGAATTCAGACCAGTTGAGGGATTTTTTATTATGTTGTGGGGACACTCCACTACGCAGTCCAGATACTTGTTTGGTGGAATTCAGAACAATTGGTTTTTTTTTATTATATTGTGGGGACCACTCCCCTACGCAGTCCAGATACTTTTTGGTGGAATTCAGACCAGTTGAGGGTTTTTTTTATTATATTGTAGGGACCACTCCACTACGCAGTCCAGATACTTTTTTGGTGGAATTCAGACCAGCTGAGGGATTTTTTATTATATTGTGGGGACCACTCCACTACGCAGTCCAGATACTTGTTTGGTGGAATTCCGAACAATTGAGGTTTTTTTTTATTATATTGTGGCCCCGGTATCAAATTGGGTACCGGGGCCAGTACACTATGCAGTCCAGATACTTGTTTGGTGGAATTCAGAACAATTTTTTTTTTTTTTATTATATTGTGGGCACCACTCCACTATGCAGTCCAGATACTTGTTTGGTGGAATTCAGACCAGTTGAGTGATTTTTTATTATATTGTTGGGACCACTCCACTACACAGTCCAGATACTTTTTTGGTGGAATTCAGACCAGTTGAGGGATTTTTTATTATATTGTGGGGACCACTTCACTACGCAGTCCAGATACTTGTTTGGTGGGTTTCAGAACAATTGAGGTTTTTTTTATTATATTGTGGCCCCGGTATCAAATTGGGTACCGGTGCCACTCCACTACGCAGTCCAGATACTTGTTTGGTGGAATTCAGAACAATTGTGTTTTTTTTTATTATATTGTGGGGACCACTCCACTACGCAGTCCAGATACTTTTTTGGTGGAATTCAGACCAGTTGAGGGTTTTTTATTATATTGTGGGGACCACTCCACTACGCAGTCCAGATACTTTTTTGGTGGAATTCAGACCAGTTGAGGGATTTTTTATTATATTGTGGGGACCACTCCACTACGCAGTCCAGATACTTTTTTGGTGGAATTCAGACCAGTTGAGTGTTTTTTTATATTGTGGGGACCACTCCACTATGCAGTCCAGATACTTTTTTGGTGGAATTGAGACCAGTTGAGGGATTTTTTATTATATTGTGGGGACCACTCCACTACGCAGTCGAGATACTTTTTTGGTGGAATTCAGACCAGTTGAGTGTTTTTTTTATATTGTGGGGACCACTCCACTACGCAGTCCAGATACTTTTTTGGTGGAATTGAGACTAGTTGAGGGTGATATATTGTGGCCCTGGTACCAAATTGGGTACCGGGACCACTCCACTACGCAGTCCAGAAAGCTACCTCGGTGAAACGTTTTGGACTAAAAACAATATTGTGAGGTGTGAGGGTGTTCAGAATAGACTGGAAATGAGTGGAAATGATTGTTATTGAATGTTATTGAGGTTAATAATAGCGTAGGAGTGAAAATAAGCCCAAAAACTTGATTTTGGAACTTTTTATGCTTTTTTCAAAATAAATCCGAATCCAAAACCTTAAATCCGAACCAAAACCTTTCGACAGGTGTTTTGCAAAACAAATCCGAACCCAAAACATCAAGCAAATCCGAACCCAAAACACAAAACACGAGACACCAAAAGTTGCCAGCGCACATCCCTAATGCTAATGTATTTCCAAAAAGCATACAGGGAATACAAAGCACATCTCTCTGCAATTCTGAATATATAAGTCATATTCTCTCTACTATTTCTCCATTCGGTAGTGTTTTAATGAACCAATCATGACTAAGGGCTATATTTACTAAGCTGCGGGTTTGAAAAAGTGGGGATGTTGCCTATAGCAACCAATCAGATTCTAGTTGTCATAAACTGCTTATGGTGGACCACATTTTATACCATCTTTAACCTTTACCAGAGTTAACTTAACAAACTAAAATAACAACACAGAGACTTGAATTGGCGTTTGAAAGGTCAGGAATTTATTAGAGGCAAACCTGCTGTGGAAAAATTGGTGGACAACCTAAACAGACCAATCAGCATCCAGGCCACACCTACCAGTTGTAAATTCCGTCCAAACTAATTTGGACCCGACTAGGCGTAAAATGCCAAACTCCCCCATTTGGCATATTAGCTGAGGCCCGCCCACCTAAGCGGAGCCCCTTAGCCCCAAAGGGCTATTCTGACTAATTGCCCAATCCCTTTCAGAGGAGAGTGCCTACTACGCCTTCAATGTAACAAAATGGCCGCTGATTGGGCTGCTTACCGCCACTTGTAAACACAAGCACTATTACCAATACTACCAATAGGGGATGGGTGGGTGGGTAACAAATCTATCCGGCAAGAGGAAGTCACATCCTTTTCCTATATGTTATAAGCCCCCTCTGGAAAAACTAACCCCTCCCCTTCTGGCTCTACTGATTGGATAGCTCAGGTTTCTACCACCACCCAGATAAGTTAACTCCTGGTATGCCTGTACTTTTTCCTCTGCCTGCCCCCTCAGCGTTTATATCACCTCGGTCTCATTCAATCCCTCTGTTGTATTAAACCGCTTATGGTGGACCACATATACCATCTTTAACCTTTACCAGAGTTAACTTAACAAACTAAAATAACGACACAGAGACTTGAATTTGCATTTGAAAGGTCAGGAATTTATTAGAGACAAACCTGCTGGGGAAAAATTGGTGGCCAACCTAAACAGACCAATCAGCATCCAGGCCACACCTACCAGTTGTAAATTCCGTCCAAACTAATTTGGACCCAACTAGACGTAAAATGCCAAACTCCCCCATTTGGCATATTAGCTGAGGCCCGTCCGCCTAAGCGGAGCGCCTTAGCCCCGAAGGGCTATTTTGACTAATTGCCCAATCCCTTTAAGAGGAGAGTGCCTACTACGCTTTCAATGTAACAAAATGGCCGCTGATTGGGCTGCTTACCGCCACAGCTAAGGTTCCCCACCAGGAACCGCAGCCCGCCACCAACTGACCTCTCATAGCCAAACCAGAAAACCAAATATCTGCTCTATAAAGTATGCCATACCCAAATCAGACAAATGTACACCATCGGGCCTATAGTACCGCGTCAACACCGCTCTTATGGAAGGATAACTAATGCAGCCACCACCTACTCCCTGAAAGATTTTCCGAACCGGCCTATTTACCTTCCCACGAGCTTTCTCAATCCGAGCTGGTTTATCCGCCCCTCTCCAAATGCGCCTAGGGATAATATCGGACCATATAAGCTGAACTGTTGGCCAATGTAACTTAATGGCCCCAACATCAGATCTTATCTGTTCAATGAGCTCTAAACTGGACCACTTAC
The DNA here is from genome assembly GCF_038048845.1 of Mixophyes fleayi. NCBI lineage: Eukaryota > Metazoa > Chordata > Amphibia > Anura > Limnodynastidae > Mixophyes > Mixophyes fleayi. Next base: position 290,149,655 of record NC_134405.1, on the reverse strand, counting down.
CCAGGTCATTCCCCCCAAGGTGAATAATAAGTTCTGAAGGGCGCCCAAACCTACTCTCTGTGTCTATAAGTATCGTCAACAGAGCTGCCCAACGCATACCCCTAACACCTATCCATCTTATTGACTCTGCCCGGGGAAATTTGCTCAAATCATGAGCAGGGCCGCTCTTACCGGCCCAAAAAACAAATGAATGGCCGACCAGCCAAATACTCCTCCGATCCTGACGTACACCTGCAACATGGAGTAACAATGCATGTAAATTCAATGGCAAAACGTAATATGATTAATACGGAAAACAAAAAATTGCCACATTCGCGCAAGATGCAGGGTGACCCATGCAGAGGTAAAACTGGAAACCCCGGGGTGCCACCGCCAATGAGGCCCCCAGAGAAAAGAAATGGCAAAACCCTCCGCGCTCCCTTTCAACAAGGTAAGCAACGCAACGTCATGGGTCAGCCTTACTACATCGCACTGTCTAAGCCTAGAGCGCCACAGCTGCCCTAACATACCGCTTAAAACACTTAGACCTCCATCTCCCCAAAGCCATAATGCTCTGCTCAGACACACCTTCTTCTGCCTCTACCGTAGCTGCCCCTATCCTAAAGGAATGCGTACCATAGTCCGCTGCACTCATACCAAGCTTAACCACGCAACTTTTGAATACTGCTGAAAATTGAAACTTAGTAAGGGGAAAACCATCACTATGTCTAAGCCAATTACCACCAGGAGCAGGAGACATATCCCTGTACAATCTTGTCAATTCTACTGGACAAACCGCTATATCCTGGTTCCGCTGCAAAGTGATCCACTTCCCTCTACCCAACGAATCAGTCTTTTATCTATGAATTTTACAAGCAATACTCTCATCCTGAACCACAACATTCCTAGAAAGCAAGCCCGAATCAACAGCCGTCCTAGACGAGGCTACCAACTCCCCTATTCTAAAAGCCCCGAAAAAAGCCATAACAAACGCCAGCCGAAACAAGGCAGCCTCAAACTCATCCGTCGCCACAACCGTGATAACATTTACCAAGTTCACTAACATTCTCTTATCAATAGGTCTACGTTTATCTACTAACGGGGGGGAAATTCTAGCCCAACCTCTTAAAACCTTATGCACCAATGCCTGTTTGGTAACATCCCGACTACCTGTGATCTGCAGAAAAAACGAAATACCAGCCAAAGCGGACACCATATATGTTTTAGATCTACCCGCCTGAAAACAATGCCACACAAATGCGAGCATGCGCTGTTGCCCCGTCTTACCTCGAGCCTCATCAGATCCACAAAAACCCTCCCAGGATGACCAAGCTTCCCGATATTTCTTCAACATCCCAGGTGCAACCGAACGCTTAGCAAGATCCTCTACGCCGGCCTTATAATCTGCCAGACAAAATCGGGGCATGAAACACCAGACACATTAGCATGCGGAGCTAACAAACAAAACTTATTCCAATCAAACCTAGACAAAGCATCCGCAATCCCGTTATCTACCCCAGGTACATGCCTAGCCCTGAAAGTGATGTTGAGAGTCAGACACCTAAAAACCAAATGTCTCAATAGCCTCAGAGCTGGCGGGGAGGTGGCCCTCTGATTATTAATAGCATGGACTACCCCCAAATTGTCGCACCAAAAAGATATACTCCTATTATGCAGACAAACACCCCACAACTCAATAGCTACAATGATGGGGATCAACTCAAACAGCAAGAGATTCCTCGTGAGACCCTCCTGACGCCAAGTACCTGGCCAAGCTGCTGCACACCATTTCCCATCCAGGTAAGCCTCAAACCCAGAAGACCCAGCAGCATCTGTAAACAATTGCAACTCCACGTTATTGGCGCCAGGCAGGGGCCACAAACAAACTCCATTAAAACTCTCTAAGAACAAATGCCACATAGCCAAATCATCCCTGATCTCTTTGGACATTCTCACAAAATGCTTTGCCTTTGTAACACCTACTGTAGCCCTCTCCAGCTTCTGACAAAACACCCTCCCCATGGGAATGACTCTACAGGCGAAATTAAAAAGACCAAGCAGTAACTGTACCTGTCTCAACTGCACTTTACACTCACACTGAACTTTTTCAATTACTCCCCTCAACTTAGCCACCTTTTCTGCTGGAAGCCTACAACAACCCGCACCCATGTCAATCTCAATACCTAGGTATGACAACCTCACAGTCGGGCCTTCTGACTTGTCCCCTGCCACCGGAAGTCCCATCACCCTAAACAACGCCTGTGCAGAAAACAACAAGTCCTGACACACTGTTGTACCCGCTGGACCAATAAACAGAAAATCATCAAGGTAGTGGGCCACACTCTGATGCCCCGACCCGGCCACCACACACCAGTGGAGAAAAGTGCTAAAACATTCAAAAAACGCACATGACACCGAACATCCCATAGGTAGACATTTATCCACGTAATACCCCTCTGATGTCACGGTTTGGTATTTTGGACTCTGGATCTGTTGATAGATGTTGTGGGAACAGATCCTCGGGGAGTGAGAATATGGTAATACACTGGTAAGTGGTAATGATAGCCTGAGGTTCAAATAGATGCCAGATGCAGGATAAAAGTACAATTAGAGGTTTAATGATGACTGGATGAATATACAGGAAAGTCTTGATATATGTATATATATACACACTAGGAGCATAGGACAAGGTGGGCGGAGCCACCGGCAATATCATATGCAATATGAACAATCAGCATATAATTAGATATGGTTTTCAATGCACAGTCCAGCAACAAGGTGGAAAGCAACCCACATCAGAGGAGAGATTAACTGTCCAGGTAGCAGTATATGCACAATAGATGCGGCAGCAATCAGGAACCAAATAATGCCTTAATGCTTTCAATAATACATGAACAGTTCAGCCAGAGAAAAGAACAACAAGCAGCTTGATGATATGACCTGTGGAGTGTCATACAGCAGAGATAGTTGCAGCATGAGCTGAATAGTCTGTGGAATAGTACACAGCAGAGACAGTTGCAGTTTGATCTGTATGGTCTTTAACAGCAACACAAGCAGCTTGATAATACGACCTGTGGAGTGTCATACAGCAGAGACAGTTGCAGTTTGATCTGTATGGTCTTTAACAGCAACACAGCAAGGCACTGACGATCCAGGTGAGAGCTCACAGAGTAGGTAGGAACCTAATCAGACTGGTAACATGATCAACAGGCCCAGAGGAAAGGAAGGAAGTGCCTTTTCAAGTCTGGAGCCAACGCAGGAACCAATAGGAATCTTAATTAGAAGTAGACAGGTAATCAGTCTGCACCTGTGCAGATCAGAACTTGGAGGTTTGAAGTCTGTTAATGAGACACCTGTGAGTGTCTCAGTCTTTGTCTGTGGAAGCCAAATGAGCAGCGTGTGACATCTGACAACCGAAATCCCATATACCGAAATGAAGAAGGATGCAGGGGCAACAACCTAAACGCAGACTCAAAGTCCAACTTTGCTAACAGCGCATCCGCGCCACATCCCTGAACGAATGCAAATGCATCCTCAAATGACTGGTAACCAACCGAACATTCAGACTCCGCAATCGCATCATTCACAGATGTACCCTGTGGGTGAGATAGAAGCTGGATTAGCCGAAACTTTCCCACCTCCATCTTTGGCACCACCCCCACCGGGGAAAGAACTAAATCCTGCACTGGGGGAACCGAAAAGGGGCCACACATTCTTCCCAAAGACACCTCCTTACACACTTTCTCGTGCACTACCATCGGCAATTCCGTAGCCAATTTCAAATTCCGGAGCGTACCAGTCTGCACCACACCTGTCACCGGCAATATGAACCCAACATTGAAACCATTCCATAAAAACTCAGCAGCCCCCCTATCAGGGTACCAACCCAGCCATTTCCCAAGCTCAACCAATACAATGGGCGACGTCGCCTTACCGAGCCACGCCTCCAGTGGCGGGTCTATCAGTAGCGGCGGGACCGCTCCTCCTGGGGCACTCTCTCCTTGGGTGACCCCCACTGCATGCCGAACATACATGCCTGAATCTGCAGGCCGCACCTCTATCACATTAGCCCCCGTTGAAAGCGAAACACTTCCCTCGAAAAGGCTGACCAAACCGCATCGGGTGCTGTCTCTGTCTTGCCACACCCATGTCATTACCAGCCATCCTTGGCTGTGTCACATCCAACCACACCTCCACATCCTTACACCCGAAATCGGGCCTCATCGTACCGCCTTCACATAATAGCCCTGGATCGGGTAAACATTCCTTGTATTAAGTAAATGTACTTAATCACGTTCATGTGCTTAGCTGGCCTGCTTTCAAGATAACATGCAGAAAAAACTAGGAAGCCCTCCAGCCAACTCTGAAAATTCCTGTATGCTTCCTCTCCCACGCCAGAGCGTGACCGTGCTGCTATTAAGCCATCCTTAGCCCTCTTTGTGATGGCAAACACGTCCACGAACCGACCAGCGCGTATCTTACTGCGCACACTGCTCCTGATATCACGCAGGACCGCTGTATTAGCACAGCGCACAACATCACCCCCACGGTACCGCTGTCCTCCCCGCCTCCAACCTCCACCCTATGGCGGGAACTATTCAACTTCCTCCTCAGGAGCCTCACCAACTTTGCGTCTGCACTCTCAGACCTGGCCGGAACCTCACTCTCCGAGGCTGAAGAACTGAAATCGGAGCTAGAACCAGACCCCCCGCTGGCATGCTCACCGATTACACGGCCACCTCCTTCCACACTAGATGATGGGCCCACCGTGGCCGATGATGCGGCTTCCGCAGAAGAAGCACGCCCAGATCTCCGACCCGATCTCACACGCCCCGGCAAACCTGCAGACGGGGGAACAGAAGAAGAACCCTCTGGCCTGGGACCCCCGGTTCCCATGCTCACCGGCAGTGCCAAACTCTGATGTCTGAAACTCTGGCTAGATGCCATTACCGCACCTGTCTGACTACTCCGTGTACTTGGCGTCGCCATGCAAGGAACAACCCGAGGGCCCGCCGGGGAGGACGCTGAACCCTGCCCCGAAACCGGCCCCCCAGTCATCAACTGCACATCGCTATGCCCTAAAAGCACTGACGGTGAGGAAACGGGAACCCGAGAACCCTCCGATCCTGCCGCCCCGAGGGTGACGGCCCGTGTGGAAGAAGCAACAGAGGTTACAACATTTCCCGGAAAGCCGGGACCAGAGAAATACGGCCCATAAGCCAGTGGAGGGGGAAAATAAGTCGGGGAGAATCCCCAAGGTGGGTATGAGAATGGAAAAGGAAAAACCGGAAACCCTTGACCTTGTGGCCCCCTGTCCGAACTAACCCCTTGCCAATGTAAGGGGAACTGATGGAACCCTGTATCCGGCACCTGACCCGGGCCCATATCTCATTGCCCATGGAGGATAAAACCCAGCCCCAGGAGGAGGAAACATCGCTGTGGGCCCTACAGCGGCCTCGGGGTTGCACCTAAGGGGAAAAGACGTGCGACCCCTCCAGATATGGAATGCCCGACCCGTTGAACAAACTGTAGTGAAACTCTGTGTAGCAGAAACTGCCGCACCTGTAGGAGTTACATGCAAGGGAAAATAAATGGGACTAGGGAACTGGGGAAAAGGGGGGTAAATGCAGGGAAAGAAATCACAGGAGGAAAAGATGCCCCAGGGGGAGCAGGGGTAGGGAAAGTAGGGAGGTGGAACTGCTGTGACTGGGTTGATGGAGAAAGGGAAACTTGAACAGGGCTGGATGTGACAGAAGGGGGGGCAAGAGGGGGGCACTCGCTGCTTGAGAGGGGGGACAGACCAGGGAACTTGCTGTGATTGCCTGGGGAAAAACTGCAGCCGGAGATAGCTGACAGCCAGGAGATATGTGGGAAGGAGGGGGTTGTGACACCTCAAAAGAAACAGCAGAGGCTGAAGCATCTCCCCCCTCCGCACAAAGGACCACCGGGTCCCCGGCGGGGGAAGGATCAACAGAGACACCCAATGCATTGGTGTCAGTGGAGGGACCGGCGGGCGCTCCGGGAGTGGCCACTACTAAGATGGCCACCGGAACCTCCGCATCACACTGCGCATGCATGCATGGCCGGATGCGCGCGTCCGTGTCTGCGCGCTCGCTGCCGCGCATGCTCAGAAGCTTTTTTCGCCGCCGCAACGGCGGCAGAAGGACCCTGCCTACCCGATACCCCTGAGGGGGGGGCATAAACCTCCTGTGGCGAGTCCCGGAGCTGGGCTCGCCACTTGGAAAGGGGGGCAGAGTGAATGGCAGCCTTGACCAGGCAGTGGGGGGGAACGCGGACATGCTTGGCCCTAAGCATGGTGGAGCACAGGAACAGGGAGGGGGGAAAGAAGGGGGAAATAGCACTAAGGGGACCCCGGGAAAGAAGCTAAGGACAAGGAAGGAATAGGTAAGGAGCCAGGGACAAAACCAGAGAAAACTAAATTAAAATAAGAGAAAGAAAAAACACAGACACAGAATGACAAAGCACACTGGAATAAACAGCTATAAAAAACAGCAAAACACAGCATATAACAGTATAAAACAGACTAAACAGTAAGGCACAGTATGATGCAGTGTAAAAACAAGTTCTTTATAGCAATACTCACCAGGACAGCAGGGCAGATACTCACTCTAACAAATCTATCCGGCAAGAGGAAGTCACATCCTTTTCCTATATGTTATAAGCCCCCTTTGGAAAAACTAACCCCTCCCCTTCCGGCTCTACTGATTGGATAGCTCAGGTTTCTACCACCACCCAGATAAGTTAACTCCTGGTATGCCTGTACTTTTTCCTCTGCCTGCCCCCTCAGCGTTTATATCACCTCGGTCTCATTCAATCCCTCTGTTGTATTTTTGTAGAAAGTACTAAATAAATGAAAGCTAGAATCTGATTGGTTGCTATAGGCAACATCCCCACTTTTTCAAACCCGCAGCTTAGTAAATCTGGCCCTAAGTCTCCTCCCATCACTAGAGGTTGTGAGAGTGAAAAATGTTTCTGTTGCTCTGGTCCAAGATTCAATAAACAGCACATCAATTTATTTTATGTTAGGCCAAGAATGTGCATCTTTAGGTAAGTCCCAACATTTCATTATCTACATAGATAGTTGTGCGGTCAGTCTCAATTTTTAAATTAGGGTCCATGTCAGTAGTTCCACTCCTGGCTTTAAGCTCTTCCAGATCCTCCAGTTCAGAATTAGAAAAGATAAAGGCATATTACAGATTATTGAAAACTGTATACTGCAGAAGTCTAAATATAGTTTAGTTGGCATAAAAGCACATAATAGATCGTACATAAAAATAATAAAAACTTAAATGCTTCAACTGGAAACCTGGTAGAATAGCATGGCTGTATTAGGTGAAGCAGTTTTGAGTAAAAAATCCCTTGTTAAAATATAACATGCAATTAGAGTTAATTAGCAGGGAATATGATGGAAGTAGAACGGAATATACACGGCCCTTCCTTCTTAAGTAATGGTAAGTATAGCCAGTATAAGTTTCTCATCAGTCCCACAAAAGATGAGATGTCACTCCCCAAGGAACAGGAAAAATAAACAGTCGTAAAATATTTTTGAATCTTGAAACCAATAGCAGTATTTTTATTGAGTATGGTCCAGAAAGGTGCAGTTACTTTTGCGCAAATAAATAAGATAAATAGCTGAACATGCATAGCACAGTTTCTAACTCTAGCCTGATAGTGTGGGCATCTCCAGGACTGCTTTTATTTTCTTTTATCTGCTTCTATACCCTTACCTATTATGTGGCTAAATTATGACTCCTGTTATCACACTAAAGTTTGAGTTATTTCTCCCTACAGTGTGTACAACTTTGCCTTGACTTTAGCCCTTATTTACCCACACACCAGGATGTAGTCAATGAAGATTTATACCTTCTATTATTTAATTTTCCTTTTTTTGATTACTTCCTTATTTGATGGGATTCAAAACTGCATGTGTATATTATTCTAGCCTGATTTAGGTCTCTTAGATTTACGCAGATTCTCAGCGTATTATTTGTTTTATTGTTTTCACTGCTGCCATTGAACTCACCCACTCACATGGATGTAATAGTAAATGTCACGTCAATGTCATGTATCCCTTTACATGACATTGATGTGACATTTACTATTGCATGCAGTTTTTCCATACGTGTAAGTTCTTTTTGAATTGTTTATCTAACTCCCATAGAAATTTATCTCCGTGGTTATATAGCTTGCATTGCCCTAAATTATAATTTCATGGAATATATTTCTGGAAAACAGCCCAAACAGTAAAATTTTCTCTAATAAATGTAAATGACAATGACAAATGACAATATGTTTTGCTTGATTTTGTTTACAATATAATCACTCAAAACAGATGCACTCCTTTTATATTTAACCGTAAGCAGAAATTTTACCTGTGATTTTGCACTGAAATGCTTATATTTCTCATTATTAGGAGTGATAACCCACACTTTTTGATCAACAGCATGAGTTTTGTGGTATTATTTTATAATCAGTGCTTATTGTGAGACATACAACCTGTGAGCTTGTGTCAAGCTTTACATTTAAGTATTTCCAAATGTACTGTTTATGAAATGTTTTCGTTTTGCATGTTGTTTAAATTCTCTTTTGTCACATAAAATATTTACGGTATTTTGTTTTTTTTTGCTTGACAGCTTTAGTTATAATGGAATTATTTCAGTATGTGCTGCCTGCAGTGTCTGTTAAGACTGTCACACTGCGTCTGCTTGAGGACCATCACCATTTTCTCCTGTCTGCTGATGCTCCTATCAGTTTATTAGGAAGCAATATGCTGTGCAAACTAGGATGTGTCATTCATTGTTCTGAACAAAGAATTGTTCTTGATATTTCTGAAAGACATCATACATTTGTACAGGATTTGCTATGGACACTTGAAACCAAATTGTGCGTGATGCAAACGCAGATTGATGGAACACTACTCTCATAAGTTGCCTCAATATCCTTTGAAGCCTCAAGCTGAAAAGGACATTTTTCCAGTAATATAAAAGACTGGTAAAACAAGGGGTGCTGATTAAAACAAGCAGCAGTGCCAACACTACAATTTCCAAGTTGAAAAGGCCGGTAGACGCAGCAATAGGTTGGTTCAAGATCTAAGGGCTATTAATGCTGTGGTGCAACCTCTTTTTCCTGTTGTACCTAATTCAGCCACAATTTTGATGGAGATACCAGAAAATAGCACTCATTTTTCTGTGATGGATTTTTGTTCCACTTTGTTAGTATTTTTTTGCATATACCTACAGGGGGCAACTATATACATGGACCAGATTGCCCATGGGGTTCATTGACAGCCCCACACTATTCAGTCATGCTTTATCATAAGATTTAGCTAATTTTCACCACCAGGTGGCATCACAATTATACAATATGTGAATAACTTTTTGCTGTGTTCAAAAAGCTTAGAAGTTTTACAACAAGATACAGTGGCCTTCCTCTGCTTCATGGCTGAGAAAGTATACAAGATTTCCAAAGACAAATTGCAGTTGTGCCAGCAAAAAGTTGAATAAATTGGTCACTCTCTTTCACCAGGTTACAGACACCTTACTACCAAGAGAGGGGAAGCTGTACAGGCAGTCTGACTCCCCAGAAACAAGAAATAGGTGAGATCCTTCCTAGGGATAACGGGATATTGTCGACAATATATCCAATATAATTTGAGATAGCAGCCTCACTGTATGACCTCACAAAGAGTACAGCACCTAGCCCCAGGGGAGGGCTGGCAGATTCCAGCCCGGGGGACAAGCACACAGCAGCAGCCCATCCTTAAAGGGTGATTTTTGGTACAATATATATTTATCTATATAAAAAGAGGCTATTGTAGTGTTGCTTAATCCATATATATATATATTTTTATGCCCCCCCAGAGCTGCATTAAAGCTCTGTGGGGCCTGGTCACTTTAGACTGGGTAACCCCCTATGATGTAGCATGGTTATCATTTTAGACAAATACACAGGCACTACTGTTCGGTGCACACAGTTCTGCCTTCACGAGCAGTACACGGTGAAGCGGGACATACCTCCCAACTGTCCTAAGCGAAACAGTCACCCAAGTTCGGGGTTGTCTCACCAGATTCAGGATAGTTGGCAGACTGTCCTGCTCTCTCCTACCTGTTTTGTCATTGTCACCACTTGTGGCTGCTGGTTACTTTAGCTCATTTGCTGGTTGTCTGGATCCTGGAATGTTGGAGGCCCTATATGGAAAAAAAATGGGTACATAAAATTTAGAAAACTCCAACCAGTCCCGATGTTAAATCAATAGCACACTCATTTTATAATTAGGCCTCCCTCCAGCCACAACATTTAAATAATATTCACATTTTCTAAATATTTCTTTCTCTCCAACCAACCCTGCCATTACATAGCAAACACATTTAATATATTAACCTATTTCCATCCCTCCAAACAGCCCCAATAATAATTTAAATAGCATTTACATTTAACAAATATTACCATTTTACACAACAATCACAGGCATTAAATAATTCATAATCATATTAAATAAATAGACCTCATTTTCCACAACCAGCCCACAATTAATAAACAGCTCCCAATCCACCCCAGCATTAAATTAAAGCTATAATTAACCCATTATAAATTCATAGGCCTCACTATTGAATGAAATTGCCCCACCATCACCCCACAAATAAAATAGCACCCAATAATTAGCCCCCACCTGCACTCCACAATTATAGTAATAACCTACCTCCCACATTATATTAAGACCCCCCTGCCTTCCACACTACATTCATTTACTGCCCCCCCCCACACACTACATACACTACATTCATTTACTGCCCCCCCCCCACATACAGCATTCATTTACTGCCCCCCCCCACATACAGCATTCATTTACTGCCCCCCACACACACAGCATTCATTTACTGGCCCATCACACACACATACACACACACACACACACACACACAATATACTGGCCCCATACTTTTATATATATATATATATATATATATATATATATATACAATATGCTGCTGACACTGACACACATACATACACAATGCTGCTGACACTGACTCTCATACATACAATGTGCTGCGGACACTGACACACATACATACACAATGCTACTGACACACATACATACACAATACTGCTGACAACCCCCCCCCCCCCCGCACTTACCTTGTTCTATAAGCGCTGCACACTCTGACATGGGACGGCACTTATCACGTGGTGCGCGTCCCATGTCACAGCCGGCCTATTGGGGTCCTCACACAGAGACATGGTGACAAGCAAAGGCCCATGGTCTATCACAGTGCCCTCCTAGATCCCATTGCTAGGGCTCTACCAGTATGTCTCAGAGCTGTCGCAGCAGCTACACTGTTGAAAAATCTGCAGACATTGTCCCGGGACCAGGACCGCTAAGAGGAATTTGGGGCCATGGTAAAGCAACTTTCTGGCCCCCCCCTCCACACAGATTAGGAGAAGGGATGTTTGCCGCCGCTGCACTGCGGCACCATTGAAGGGGGCATAGACACGTAGTGATGGGGGCGTGGACAACATGGACTGTGGCTGCGCCTTTTTACACATGACATTATGGGGGGAATTCAATTAGCCACGAAGTATCTCTGGAATGTCTGTGAGACACTTTGCGGCAAATTTCGTCAGAAATGTCCGCAAGCCAGATCACCATAAGTGTATAAGAGAAATGGCTGCTTCTAGGGGCTCTGCAACCCCATACAAAGATAAATGCACAATAAAAATTAAGGGGCCCAGGCAACCGCTGCACATTTCTCCTTATGAAATTATTTTTTGGAAACTCCCTAATGTTGCCCTTTACCAGACTTATCTACAGGAAATGGCTTGGCTGTTAAACACTTGGCTCAAATGAGCAGAAAAATAAAGCAGATCTATGATGCACTGCTTTCTATTCATCCGTGTGATATTGATAAATGTCATGATCTAAATCCAGTTGACCATGTGATGATAAAGGTGTTCCTAAGAAAAGGAGGATTGTTTGATCGGAGGGACGGTCCCTTCCAAGTTCTGCAGACATCTTTAACTTCAGGTAAAGGTTGGAGAGAGGTCAACATGGACACACGCCTCACACTGCAAGAAGGTAACCGAAAACTGGTCGAAAAAGAAGACATCCTAGCAGACACTTCCCACAGTCATTTTGCGACAACAACTCCAGGTACACCAATTTAGACTCGCAAAATAAAGCCCATCCTGGGATTGCATCAGTCAGTACCAGGTAGCTCTGAGGAAACCAACAAAAAAGGTCCCTGTTGTGAAGAAAAAGTGCTTTTCTTCACAATGTGTGGGGTTCCCCTGTCTGAGCACTATTAACCCTAGTGCTGCCAGCCTACACCTGGCTGTGTGAAAATCGGGAAAGAATTTGCATGGGACCCGATTTTTACGTATCCAGCACTAAGCAAAACAGCCGGGGTGGCTGCCACTGTAGCAGGAGGAGACGCGGCAGGGGTCTCCTGCCATAATGTCAAACCAACCCCAGGCTTTTCAGTGCTGGACTGGATTCCCTAGGGAGTGGGGTCCACACAAAAAATGAGCGGGCCACCCTTCTTGGTATAACCAGCCCAGTGCTGAAAGCACTAGGGCTCTTCGTACACCCCTGAGTGGTGGATGTAGGGTAATAATAGTGATGAAAGTGTTAAAAAAAAAAACAGATGCAATTTTTGGTTTGTGGAACTACAAGTCCCAGCCAGGCTGAGCTGTGCTAAACAGTCAAGCACCAGCATACCCATGGCAGCAGCTGGCACTTGGAGAACCGCAAGTGCCAGCATGGCCTTACACCCATCGCTGGCTGCAACCTGTAGTTACAAAACAAAAATGTTAAAAAAAACCACAACACCCATTTTTAAACCACAACATTTTAATAAAAATAATAAAACCCCAATAAATACATAGCAAACCTTCTTTAATACCACATCTATTTTTAAAAAATAATAAAACCTCATATACTCACCAATATGACGTCTCCAACTTTTGTAAGCAGCTTTTAATCCAAAAATGCTTGTAAACCATATCCACAAATATTTGTATTCCAAAATAAGGTCTGTGAAGATGTCCCTAAAATATTTGTAATTCCAAAAGTCCTTGCTTGTAAACAATCATCTGTTCTTCGGGGTCACATAGACCTCCATATTTGTAATTCCAAACGTCTATGCTTGTAAGCAATCTTCGAATCTTCGGGTCAGGGGGACCCCCCATTTGTAAATCCATTTTGATTGAAGTCTTCTTTCTTCGAGTCAGGGGGACTCCCATCTTGTATATCCAAACCGGAACATGCTTGTTAAAAAAATAAACCCAGTGAACACACGATGGGAACTATGTTTGTACAGTGTACAAGCAATGTGACGTTAATGAGTATTACAGAGTCGCAAGCTCTATTTAAAGTCTAAGGGGCTTCCCATGACAGTGTGGAAATTCCCTTTAGACTATAAATAGAGCTTGCGGCTCCGTTATACTCATTATTGTTGCATTGCTATTACAGTGTACAAACTTAGTTCCAATCATGCATTTACTGTTTTTTGTTTTTTTTAACAAGCATTATTCCAGAAGACCTCTGAATCTGTCCTGTGGTATCTGCCACCAAGGCATTAGCAACAGATCCTTTAATTCCTGTAAGTTGGATGGTGGGGCCTCCATGGCTCAGACTTGTTTTATCAGCACATCCCGGAGATGCAAGATCAGATTCAGATCTGGGGAAATTGGAGGCCAAGTCAATACCACATACTCTTTCTCATGAAGCTCAAACCATACTTAAACTATTTTTGCAGTGTGGTAGGATGCATTATGCTGCTGAATGAGTCCAATGCCAACAGTGAATACCATTGCCATTAAGGGATGTACTTGGTCTGCAACAATGTTTAGGCAGGTGATATGTGTTAAGGTAACATTCAGATGAATGCCAGAGCTGAAGGTTTTCCAGCAGAGCTTTGCCCAGAAGATCACAATGTATCTGCCAGCTTGCCATCTTCTCATAGTGTTTCCTGGTAACATCTCTTCCCTAGGTAAACGATGCATACACACACAGCCATCTATATGATGTAAAAGAAAATGTTATTCATCAGACCAAGCCTTCTTCTTCCATTGCTCCATGGTCCAGTTCTGGTACTCGCGTTCCCTTTGTAGGCACTTTTGGCAGTGGACAGGGGTCAGCATGGTCAGTCTAACTGGTCTGCAGCTGCTATGCTCTGTTTATTCTGACACCTTTCTATCATGCCCATTCCAACACATAATCTTCAAGAACTGACTGTTCACTTGCTGCCTAATATATCCCACACCTTAACAGGTGCCATTGCAACAAAATAATCAATTATATTCACTTCATCTCTTATTGATTTTAATATTGTGGGTGATCGGTATATATTGTAAGAATTGCTAAATGAGTGACACCTTACTTACTTTATTATAAAATAAGGTTCTCCCTTGTCTGGTCTCTCAGTCTTCCATACTCCATTTACTCCCTCCACATATTTATAAGCATTTTCCAAAGCACGATCACTAAGTTGGTTGATCACAAAGCCCTGGGGGTACATTTATCAAACTGCAGGTTTGAAAAAGTGGAGATGTTGCCTATAGCAACCAGATTCTAGCTGTCATTTTGTAGAATATACTAAATAAATGATAACTAGAATCTAATTAGTTGCTATAAGCAACAACTCCACTTTTCAAACTCGCATCTTGATAAATTTACCCTCTAGAGTGATATAGTTCTGGATATTGGGGACCAATCTTCTCCACCTGCTGACATCATTGCTGTTACATTCCAACTTTCTCCAGCCAGGACTTTTCTCTCCAGTCTTCTGGAATGTGAAACAAAGAAAAAAAAACACTTCTTTTTGTCTTGTTTTGTTTTTAAATGTCACACTTAGCTTTCACTCACCACAATTGTTTTCTGGATGGCTGGTCGGACAGCTGTGTTATGGCTGTTCATTTTAGATTCCATAATGACACCACTCTGTAAGAATTACCAAATAAGTGTCACCTTATCTGGTCTTCTTAACCAGTTGTTGTTTTATTTTGTCACACAATCAAAAGTTCCATGGCTTCCTGACACTAAACCCACCAGGCATCTATTTATCTATCGCAATAAGCACGGCAAACAGATGAGGCTCACAGAGATGTGCTGAACCACATTACTGAACTTTATTCACAGATGTCAGGATGACAAAAATCAGCAAGAGGTGTAGTTCCATCAAATCACTAAAAAAGTATTTACAATTTCCTGTAACCCTGCTTCTGGCTAAACATACTGTTAGCTCACTGGTCGCGGCCAACTAGTTCACCATCAGTTACCCTGTTCACAATGCAAAAACAGCTATTTATGCTACCTCCCTAGCACTAACTACTAAAATTGAAATTAATCACACCCATGAACATGTGATCTGTGTGCAAAGAAGTGCAAGTGATTAACCCAGTCTGCAGATTGAACCTGCATGACTCCCAGAAAGACTATCAGTCTTTCTTTTAACGATCTATGGCAAAATACCCTTTTTGACAGAGTATAAAACGCCACCTGATAACTCTGAAGGGCTTCAAGCTATATTTCCACTAGTCCTTTTTTTTTTAATCTTAATCTGCTACATGGATAATATTAAAAAATGTTGCTATTGCATTAGCAAGATACAGTTGGTAATTTTCCTTCTCTGGCATTTGCAGTACACCATCTTTTCTACAACTATTTACATAGATAGCAGATGATCAATGATCACAATGCGTAAGCAATATTCAGTACAGTTAGCTCACTTCATGTTCCATTTGGAACACAGCACTTTTTTTAAAATTATACTTTCATACCAATAATTTGTATTATACCATGTATTAACATGCAGTATCTTATACTTGGATGTCACAGATATGTAAATACATGCTCTACCACTAGTGGCATTGTGTGCAGAGATTATTTGGGTCATACCAGTCTTAATAGACCCAGACCTCTTTCAAGAAAAGTCAGTGATAACGTCACTTGTGTTTGCTGCTGTAACCGATAACGCAATAATGATACATGTGGATAATGAACGCTATACTCTCCTCTTGTGTTTATTTCACAAATGGGTGACGAGCAGGTTCACAGATTAATGCAGTGGGCGTGGGTAAAGTTGAATTTTCTTCATTGACCATCTACTGTAGATGTGAAACAGGGTTAATTTTGACAGATTCTATGTCATTTGCAGTGAAAGGATTAATGTGCTTAGATTATGACAATGCAGAATATGTTACACTTATTCTTCCTTTGTAAACAAATAAGGTAATCAATTTCTTCAGTTGATTATAGGTGGTCCAGTTGTGCCACGTTTGTCTATTTATGTACTTCCAAAACTCTTTCCAACTAGACTTATTGCTTCTAGCAATCTGTTTTTTGTTCCAGCTAAACTTTTGCTAATCTGATTTCATTCTAAATGATATCTTGAATTATTTACATATATTTTACTTTCAACATAAGAAATATTCTATATCAGCATTACTATGAATATTCTTTCAAGAAACTCCAACTCATTTTGAATTGTAAGGGCACAAAAAAGTTATTGTAAATGGTCAGAATTATGATCCAAATCCCAAGTTAATCAGCTACATATAGATTTATGAAATGTGATATCCCAGATGAATTTCCCTGTTTTATTCTTTGACACTCTGTGCCAGTACACAGCAGGGTATTTACTAGAGATGCTCAGGCTCAGTGCCCTGAGAACCGAACACACCCGGACTTAACAGATCCAAGTACTGAGCCGACTCGGTAATTTTGCGCTCCCTCAGAATTGAAAATTAGGCAAAACGTCATTGTTACGTCATCGGATGTCGCAAATTTTGAATTCTATAGGTCTGGTAGGCTTGGTCTTCTAAATCTGCAGTCACATTGTACTGTGCTATATAGGTAACACACAAAGAGGAGAGCTCCATTGCTCCATTGCTAATTGTCATTGCTGAAATAGAATTAATAGGTCTGGCAGGCTTGGTCTTCTAAATCTGCAGTCACATTGTACTGTGTTGCATAGGTAAACACAAAGAGAAGAGCTCCATTGCTAATTGTTATTGCTGAAATAGAAATAATAGGTCTGGCAGGCTTGGTCTTCTAAATCTGCAGTCACATTGTACTGTGTTAGTAAAATGGATTCACAGCAGTACATAGAAGACCAGGAGCAACAGGCAGCTGCTGGCACCAGTCATGATTGTAATCACTTTATGTCATCTGCTAAATCCTATGTTAAAGTGCATAATGTTTTTAAGTCAGGAAAAGAAAAATTTAAAAAACACCTTTTACCTTGTTAAGACCTATAATCCAGACAAAGTTATCTGCAGAAAAAAGTATAATCGCCAACAAGGAAAGAATGAGGCCTTCGCCTTTCTCTATGAGTGCTAGTTCTGCAACTGTTACTAAAGCATCTTCTTGTAAGGTCAGCAAGACCTTGTCATTCGCACTCCAAAAGTGGGGTCCAAATAATTTTACGTGTAAAAGCCAACCTGGAAGAAAACAAGAAAATGTATGTTCTGATTCAGAAATGATACAAATCCCTGAGGAGAGTCAATCCATGAGTGCTATGTCTAATCCTGACCTGTCTGATAGAGTACCCATAAAGAAAACTCCTTTCAGTATTTTTGCAGATGTGTGCATGAACAGCCCAAGTGTAGCCGGTGATACACAAATTGAGGATGCCACTTTGGAATTGCAACAGGATGAGGGGGATATTTGTGTAGCTGACGAGAGCGCTAATGAGGATGTTGATGAGGATGATGTTGTTTGTGTAAGTCCTGCCCCAGTGGAAGCAGTTCTTGCAGATGATAAGAAGAAGGCCATTGTCATGCATAATTGTTATGTGTGGAATTATTTTTACCCAAATACTGACATTGTCTAGCCATTTGTAGCATTTATAAAGCTATAGTAATGTAAGCATGAATGTCTAAATAGGTGTGTATATGTATTACCTTCCACTTTACTGCTGCTTCATCAGTATTGCACAAAGTGTTTGTGATCTGCCCTTTACGTCAAAGGTACCTAACTATATTATAAGTTTTTGGGAATTGGGGCTGATTCGAAGATTAGTGATGAACTTGCTTTTTGCTGTGATTTACATTGTCTGGCACCCTGGATTGGCCTGGGTCTGATAAAAGCATGCATCCAATGAGAGGGGGGGGAATCGTCAGCGCTCGTCGCCATGTATTAGCTGTGGAATTACCATAGTTATCCAAGGAACGGATGGAGTGATCAAATGAACCATAACTGATTTCATGATCCAAGGACAATTCCATCTTGCACTATTCTTTACTGACACTGCTGTGTGCCAATGTTTCCTAGATGTGCTTGGAACTGCTGAGTTTTTGAGTCATTGCTCTATCGCTTAGCATCCAGCCAGGTCCAGGTTAGTGTTATTGAGGTTAATAGCAATAATGTAGGGGGAAAAAAAGCAATAAAATGTGATTTTAGTAAAAAAAAATAGGGATTTTAGAAAAAAATTGGGATCCAATATCAAAACCAAAACTGGCAAGGGCGGTTTTGCCAAAGCCAAAGCCAAAACCAAAGCACAGGGGTCAGTGAACATCTCTAGTATTTACATGCACAGGATTTATCAGAGCTATGTTTTATCACTTGAGTAACTTTTTACACTTAACAAGACATCAGGCCTTCAAAGTGGGGCCTTCCTTCCACATGCAATGGAGATATATGGTGTAGGATCACATGGCTGCCCCCAATAACTTATATAGGGAAAATCTAATGTTTCCTAGATTTACCTCCTACTATTGATATTGACAGAAACCAAGCACATATTCCTAAATAGGAAGATTAACGTCCCCCATGCATCTTATACAGCTGTCTCTCATGCAGGGAATGGTAACTTGTGTTATTTGGTATCTGTACAGTGGTAAATTTATACTGGATTAATTTATGATAAAATGGGATTTTTATAAATCACATCAGAAAAAAAATCTGTTACTTATAAGCATTGGAGATTAAAAAGTTAGGTTAAAGCTGAGTTTGTAAAATTCATCAATCTAACTGACCAATCACAGACCAGCAGGGGTGAGGAGATTGAAAAGCATTCTTTAAAAAGAGTACAATCAAATTGCAAGATGTCCATCTTCCCTGCCATTCCCATGCATTGGATATATAACTTGTATGTAAGTATATTTTCTGTATTGTTCTCCCTTTATTTTATAATTGTTTTTACTGTATGTTATATGGCATCTTTATTCTGAAAGTATTGTACCGTTTTTTCATATATCAAATTTAAAAACAATAAGCTGATGTCCTTATTGCGGTCAACAAATCCATAGTCTGTTTAGACTAGGCGCACACTGAAGAATTTTCTGACCGATATGTACAACGACTTTCCCTTCCACTTAATCGTCTGATCGCTCAGGCGATTAATGCATGCACACTAGTCACATTTTAGACGATTAACGAAAGACTGACCATCTGGGAATCGACTTTTCACCGCCATATTTTCGTGAGCAAAGATTAGAAATTTATACACACTTAAACGACTATGTAGCGATATCCCCAAGAAATGTAAATAAGGGGCAGAGCATGTAACCACCCCATACCGCATAGAAAAGCTAAAGCAATACGTTTTATTCATACATTTGCTAGCACGTGTACATTGTACGTTTGTTCTCAAACACACAAATAAATAATTTTTATTAGTATGGATAATATTGATGAACGATAACCAACTGCTTTTTTTATTTTTACTGTGTCAAGAAGACTGCAAGTACAGACCCGAAAGGAAAAATGGAGAAAGAATAGATCTTGTTGGACCAAAGAGTGGTTCAAGAGTAGAGGCTCATTCTCTCATATGTCTCTGCTGCAGGAGATTCAGTTCAACGACCTCAATGACTTCATGAATTTCCTGAGAATAAATGAACCCACATTCCAGCCACTGCTCCAACTAGTCACCCCCATCATCCAGAGGGCGGACCCCCTTTTAAGGAGACCCATACCAGCAGAGCAGAGTCTGGTTGCTTCCCTAAGATTTCTGGCAAAAGGAAGGACACTGGCTGATCTGAAATATAACACTGCAATTTCACCGTAAGCTCTGGGTTTGATAATAACTGAGACCTGTGATGCTATCATTGAACTTCTCCATGAACAGTATATGAAGGTTGGTAAACATAAATAGTCTTTTTTAGATATAAATGTATAATTTTATTTACACACTTAAAATTTACAATATATATTACATTTATAAAGTACAAACCAATAAAACCAGGAAAATATACAGTTTATAGTTGTTCATATTGCAACACTTTGCTATTATCCATTTGCGATGACCTTCCACTGAAGTATTGCATGTTTGAGCTGGGTATAGGGGTAGAAGTCAGGAATGATTTAACTGATGATGATGATGATGATGATGGTTTTGGCATTAAATATTGTCCTCCCATACCACCATGCTGCATCTGTGTATGCCGATAAGTGTACAAAGGTGTCTGGCTGTGGTTTGCTGGTGTTATAATTGTATCCAGGTACAAATCATCCTTGGTAGCCCTACACAAGAGGTCGCACAACAAATGCCCCATTTCCACTTCTATCGGTCTACTAGCACTTTTCATTTTGCTTGCTAGAGTTTGTCCAAGTAGATAAAAAGTGTGTGGTTCAGGTTTTTTGGCCATCGAAGTGTTTGCACATTCCACCATCTTTATAGTTAGTGCATCACTTTCATCAGCCTCACGGAATTGAAACCTGAAGTACATCCTGGCTTTTGACTGTGACCTGGGTGCCCTGTGCAATAGTTCTAGTTGTCACTTCTTCGCCATCAAATCCCATCATGAGTTTTTTGTGGCAGGACAGCTGGCTGAGTATTACAAAAATTAGAAAAAAAAGAGTACAATATTAAATGCAGTTTCCTGCAACGCTTGAACAAAGGCAAATTGTTGTGGACGAATTTGAGAAACACTGGAATTTTCCAAACTGTGGGGTGCCATTGATAGGAAACATGAAAAATGTCCGAATTATGCCTCTATCCAACAGTTGTCTTTTTATTACAATTATAAAGGATTTTTCAGCATCATTCTAATGGCCATAGTGGATGCGAATTATGAATTCTTATTTGTGGACATTAGAAGTTATATCAAATATGGACTAAATTTTGTGTTTGTAAACTATATAAGACGTAAAATCTCCAATGTACACAGTTTACATACATATGAGGAAAACAATTGTGAGGAAATGGAGGTAGTGGGCTTGACACCACTAGAGTCGTGCCACCTTAGAAATGCAAGTGCCAGTGCAAAATTAAACAGTAAGGCATACCTTCAATATTTAAATGGGGAGGTTGCTGTGCCATGGCAGAATGAGTGTATGTGACTATTGTGCATACACGTTATGTGTGCAAACTTTATTGTTATGTATTTCTACTTTAATGAATCTGTTACCCAACAACAGTGTAATATATTTCACTTACAGTTCCACTAGGAGGTATGTCAGCTGCTTGGACCATATTAGTAGGAGAACTACTGTCCGTAACCAGGCTGAAGGTGGATTGGCATGTAATTTAATTTTCATAAATTAAAAGTAGGTGAAAGTACCACAGCTTTGGCACATAAACATCATCTGCACCTGTCCCTGATTTTTTTGAGGCCTCAACCTTATTTAGTTCTTCTTAGCATACAGTCCGAAGGTTCTCTTTTTTGCTCTTTGCCCATTCCAAAATTGCTCCAGGTTAATGTGGCAGTCATGCTTTCACAGATTCTTGCATAGCCACATTACGCAACATTATGTTACAATTTTCCTTTGATTTTCCACAAACAGTGGTGCGCCCTATAAGTCTCAATGAAATCCCTCATGAGCTCACATTGCGGTCATATGATATTTTCAGGTTCTGTTTAAAAAATAAAGAGTCATGGGCATCGTTTGTCCACTGATAATATAAAAAAAGCTACAATATATGGTACTATATTTATAAAATGTTTTCAGCATAATTTTATGTACTAGTACTGAAAATTATGCTGAAAACATTTTATAAATATAGTACTATAAATAATACTAATAAGTATAACCAAATTATTTTGCATATACACATACTAACAGTCACAAAATATATATGTATGCAGTTGTTATGATAAGCATAATGGTACAAGAAACAATTAATAATCACAACTTACCTTGTATGGCAATTAGGTGCAAATTGTTTGATTCATATTTCTATGACCACTAGGGGCTAATATATTTTTATATTCGCCAAACATGAGGTTATTAAACATGAATGGCCTTCACTCAGAAGGCTCCATTCTGTACAGGTACCACCACTAATTGGTCCACAACTGAAAAGAACGTATAAAATTACCAAGGTGCCTAGGGATGTAAGAAGATGGTGGATGAGGAGCATGTGCCAGTGGGGGGTGCAAGAAGTAGAGAAAAAGTTTGTAGAAATAGTGGAGGGGATGGAGAAGAAGAAGAAATACAATTAACGGACGTTAAAAGAGCAAAGGCAATGAGCCCGAGAGAGGTGGAGATGATGGTATAAGTATTTGACCAGTGCGACTGCCAAAAGAGAAAATACCGAAGAGTTAATACCTGAAATTACTAAAACAAATTAAGGAGAATCTTGGAAAGAAAATAAATAAATTTCAAGTATAGAAGCGTTGGTCAGACCTAAAAAATAAACAACAACGGAGACTGATGCAAATTCGTAGAAACATTAAAAATTGAGTTTGACTGCTTGAAGGACTTGTAAGTGAATTTGTAGATAAACGACTGACAATAGTTTATAGTATATTAAAAAATGTTGTATTATTTCCAGAAAGAAGAATGCACGATGAAATGTGCTGCGTAGGTACCGAAAATGGTAAAGCTGAACACGTGCTTATTAAAGCTGATAAAATAGATACTGAATTTGAAGAAAAAAAAGATGTATTAAAAGAAGGTATTTGAAGTCACATGTGAAAACCGCAAAATGCTTTGGCAAGAAACATATACTGTTATAATAACCAAAATGGCGCCTGTTTTACAGAACCTATGGAGGTAAAGGGCACATTTGCAGAGATGCAACAAGGTGGCCCACAACATGAAGTTATTGCAAACAGTGTAGCAGGTAAGCACATTAGGGCTTAACTTGGTGTTGGAAAGAATTAATCTTTAGTACAGATATAGAAGTTAAATGCTAAACTTTTTTTTCCTTTTCTAGTAGATATCATCGTCATATCGGACGAAAGTTCTGAGGGAGAAAAGAATGTTGGTAGTTCTTTGCAGGGTGTGGTAGAGTAGATGGAAAAGCTTATTGAATATTTTAAAGAATTGAGGACAAACATCAATGATGTAAAAATAAAAAAAAAGTAGAAAAAACTTCATGAAGATGTTTCAGTTTTTTCAGAAGCTTATGTCACAAAGCATAACACTTTCAGCATTAAAAAGTAAAATTTTATAATAATAATAATAATAAAAATATGTTGAAAAGTTTTATTTTTTTATTTTTACATGTTGTTTTTGGAAGCATAATTCAACAATAAATCTGTTGGATGTACAATGTGTGGTTTATTCTGTGTATTTTACACATATATGCATTAACAAGTAAATAATGGTTTGAATATAAAACATCTTATATGTACATGTAACTGGTTTTACAGAACACATGTGCAAGATGCAGAACAGTTTACATAGGTTTACTAATATGCAACCAGGCATATACAAAATACACATCTATATACATCTATAGGAAACACAAAAATGTATGTTATATAGAAGAATGTTGTTAATTATGCAGGCAG
Organism: Mixophyes fleayi; assembly: GCF_038048845.1. Taxonomy (NCBI): domain Eukaryota; kingdom Metazoa; phylum Chordata; class Amphibia; order Anura; family Limnodynastidae; genus Mixophyes; species Mixophyes fleayi. The sequence continues at coordinate 290,125,973 of NC_134405.1, read as the reverse complement.
ACAAATGTAATACACATATTTAACCTTTTTATTAATCTGTATTAAGTGTGCAATAAAGTGACACATAAAGTGACAGCTATAAATAAGGAGGTAGACATAATCAATACACATAAAAATAAAACTTTGTTTTTTATAAGACTACACTGATGAAGTGGCCTCTGTGCTCTGTGCTCTGAAAGCTAGCAAACATAATAATATTTTTTTGGTTACCCAATAAAGGTATCACTCCTATAATACTTTTGTCTTTTTTGACACGAAAGTATTTAACATCATATAGATTTTACTGGCTAACAAGGTACTGCAATAATAATTTTTAAAAATATTTTTTTTGCTACATATAAGACTACACTGACAAAGATTTATAATTAAACTGGCAGACATATGCTATACACACTATTGTAATAGACACCTGCTATTGCTATACCACTAGAAGCACCTAATTACAAAATGAGTGACGTGTAGACACGTCACACCATGACACTGGTAGAGGCATCAGAAGTTAACATACACATGACCCCAAAAGAGTCGCAGCTCAAGGAACTATCAGCATTTGGTCGTGGATCGATCAGAAAATTATACACACTGCATGATCGTTAGGTGGATTGGTCTGAAAATATTAAACAGTATGTCCAACCAAATAAGCCGACAATTGAAACTTTGGCACGACTTTCGACCATTGTGTCCCTATAACTTGACTTCCGATCGAACAGTCGTGTGCCAGTTGATTTGCCCAATTATTGCACGAAAACGCTCCAGTGTGTACCTAGCCTTAGGAGAGATAGACTGCTTGGCTGTGTTAACCCTTTAAATGCAAATGCTAAAGTGATGACTCTTTAAAGTTATCAGAAAGCAAAGTGTGCGCAATTAGGTAATTTACAGACTTTTACTGACACTATACAGTAGATGTTGGCAGCTTTAGGCATGAATGGAATGAGTGTTTGTGTTGGGGAGGATTCAGCATGATCTGTAGGCTATGAGAAAGGTGAGTGCAAGATTGAGTTTTGGAACTCTATGTGACCCATTACTAGCTTCCAAGTCAAAAGTGAACCGAGTGTGATTTGTGGCAGGTTAAAGTTAGCGAGGACTAGCTCTCCTTGACAAATAAAAGGTGCTAATTTAATAGCTCAGGACTCAGAAGAATACATGTCCTGATTTAAACTATAAAAAAAACTATCTTTAATTTACTGAAATTCCTATTAAGTTCAATAGTTTAGGAAGACATTAGTCATTTAGTTTATGATATAGGTAGACTTACCTAAGGCTGAATAAAATGCAGCAGGCTGTTCGCAGTAGAATCTAGATTTTCATCAGGACTAGACATTGATATAGAATTACAGATGCCTCATGAAAAAGATGAAGATGTTGTCAGTTGCTATAATGAAAAGAAATGCAAGCTACTAGATAGACTTGACTTTTTACTTGACCTTTTCTTTCTCTTTATTCTCCTGTTTTTTGTTGTAAAGGTTTCATCTCTGGCTCATTTGCAATTTACTATGATAAGAGAAAATGTAAATAAAATGTCTCTCAGCAAGTACATTTTCAGGGTTTGGATGGAAACAAGAAAAAAGGTGTGTCAATAGTAGCAAATTAATAAGTTTGAAATCTATTGTTTTTGCACATTTTATTGTAACATTGTTGCTTGAATATACAAATTAAGCTATAATACAATTTACAAAATGTATAAATATAACGATCAGCCCCAACATTAAAACCACCTGCCTAATATTACGTAGGTACTCCACATGCTGCCAAAGCAGATCTGACCCACAATATCTCTCAAGGTAGCAGTAGATCCTTTAAGTCCTGTAAATTACAAGGTGGGGCCTCTATGGCTTGGACTTGTTTTTGTCAGCAAATCCCATAGATGCTTGATTGGAATGAGACCTGGGGAATTTGGAGGTCAAGTCACCTTGACCTCTATCATGTTCCTCATACCGTTCCTGAACATTTCTTGCAATGTTGTGGGCCCATTATCCTGCTGAAAGAGGTCACTGCCAACAGGGAATACCAATGGTTAAATATTTGGCACATGTCAAAGTAACATCCACATGAATGCCAGGACCCAAGGTTTTCTAGTAGAACATTGCCCAGAGCATCCCACTGCCTCAGTTAGCTTGCCTTCTTCCCATAATGCATTGTGGTACCATATCTTGCCCAGGTAAATGACGCACACACACCTGGCCATGGTGTAAAAGAAAATGTGATACATCAGACCAGGCCATCTTCTTCTATTGCTCTCTGGTCCAGTCCTGGCATTCATGTGCCAATTATAGGTGCTTTCGACGCTAGAAAGGGGTCAGCATGGGCACTCTGACGCAGCCCCATACTGAGACGCATGTTGGTGTCAGTAGCTGAGGGGGAGTGCTGGCGCTGTATTGCCATTTGGAGGCTTCTGGGGTACCTCTTGGTAAGTTACCTCTCAATTTAAAAACACATATATGTATGGCCAAAATATATGGGATTCTCACTGTTTAGAGTTAGGACCACCGTATTAGCAAAAGTGCTGTGGAGTGGTGAGTGGGTTAAACATACATTTTCAGATGTGTGCAACTGATACTTTTGCATTTTTATGTACAAGTAGAAATGACAGCTCCTTTGATGGCTAGAGCATTGTGCTGGGGAATTTTTCTCTGCGTCTGTTTCTTTTTGGATAACCCCACTCTTTCAAGCACCTGCTGTGAGCCTATAAATTGATTGAGCAACTTCCACTTCTGTAGCAGCCCCATACATAGCAAGCTGTAATGCAGTGTGTGTTGTAAAACCTTTCTATCATAGCCAGCATTAACTTTTTCAGCAATTTGTGCTACAGTAGCTTTTCTGTGGGATTGGAACAGACAGGCTAGCCTTTGCCCCCAACATACATTAATGAGCCTTGGGCACCTATGAACCTGTAGTCGGTTCACAGATTGTCTTTCCTTGGTCCGCTTTTAATAGCTAATAACCACTGCATACTGGAAACACCCCACAAGACCTGCAATTTTGGAAATGCTCTGACCTAGTTATCTAGTCATCACAATTTGGCCCTTGTCAAAGTCGCTCAGATCCTTACTCATGCCCATTTTTTCCTACTTCCAACACATCAACTTCAAGAACTGACTCTTCAGTTGCTGCCTAATATATCCCACCCCTTGACAGATGCCATTGCAATAAGACAATTAATTTTATTCTTGTGGTTTTAATGTTGTGGCTGACAGAGTGTATGTGTGTGTGTGTGTGTGTGTGTGTGTTTGTGTGTGTATTTATATATGCATATATGTATAGATTTATATATTGTGGCAATGGGAGTGGTTTGCCACAGGCCTCTCAGAGTGGAATAAGCTATGGAGCTATAAGTCTTCAGGTAAAAGGCTGCAAACCAAGTTATATACAGGTGTAACACTGTGCTTAGGTTCAGTTATGTACAGGTCTGAGATATGTGATAAAGTAAATGTAAACTGTGGTTTACTTACATGCTTTAATGTGGTTGTATCCATAGCTAGCAGCAGAGCTGATAGGGGTGGCTGTATTGAATAGGCGTTACAGAGCACCTGAGGAGACTTCCTTTAAAGACAAGGTGGGAGGGTCGCCTGTCTGTCACCCAAGCCTGTGGGAGAAGACCTGTGTATTTAACCTTGAGTTGTGCTCTTGTTAGAGGTAACTGATGCTGAGCTAGCTGGCCAGTCAGTAGAGAGCTGTACTGTGTATAGTAAGCATTAGGGTCACCATGAGGTGCAAGCAAAAGGTATTGCTTGTTGGTGTCATCCTGACAGATGTATTGCCATTTATTGTGACGCAAACAATAAATATCTTTGTTTTACAACAAGAAGTTCTTTGTGTTGCTGATATCTGCTGGGTGTTCTTGCAACAGAAGGTGAAAAAAGTGCGACAAGAAGGGTGCGGTTTGTTAAAATATATATACACACGGTATATATGTATTTTTTAAGCTATTAAGGAGTGACGTTAATCAACACTCTGAACAAGATTTAAAACATTATCAATTAGTGTACTGGAAACAAATTAAAATCTGCTTACGAGCTCAATACTCTGCAAATAATACAGTTGCTCAAACAATTTATAGGTTCATTGCAGGTGCTTAAAAGGATGAGGTTTATCCAGCAAGGAAAAGATGGGGAGTAAAAATCCTCCAGCACACTGATATAACCAGTAAAAGAGTTGTTATTTTTATTTGTGCATAAAAATACAGAAATCTCAGATGCACACATTTGCAAATGCATGGTATGTCACCCGCCACTTTGCCGTGCATCTGCTAATAGGGTGGTCCTAAATCTATACAATGAGAGTCCCTATTTTTGAGCCATACAGAAATGTGTTTTTAAATTGAGAGCTAACCTACTAAGAGTTACCCCAAAAAGTCTCCAATGGCCCAATACTCTGCAACCAGAATATTAACAGATGCAGACTCAAAAATGTATACTTATATTTCACAGAGTGGAAACAAATATAAGAATAATATAAAATATTAGCACACATATAAAAACCTATATATAAAGAATCACGGACAAAAATACATTGTATAAAGAGGAAATAAAAGTTATTGGGTCACTAGATAGATAAATATATCAAGAAAAATCACTAAAAATATCCATAAATGTATCCCTGAAAAGTATATAAAAATATTTATATTAGTCTGAAGAAAGCAATTGAGAGGAGGAAGGGGTAACAAAGTAGGATTAATATTAACCATGAAGAAATGAGACTCACATCCCTCATTTAATCCAAAATAGGCTGTCACATCCATGAGGATGAAGATGGTGACACCTACCAGCAGTTGGTGCTACTGAGCACCAAGGTGTGGAATCTAACATGCCTCTGGTTTTCACCAGGGACACCCGCAAGGAAGTATGGACTCTGCTGCAAGAGGCATGTAGATCGCAGCCCTCAGTATTCTTAACCCCAGGTCGAAAGGTTAAAATGAGGTTAAAGCAGGCAAAAACAAGGACCAGTGGGCCCGTCACGGGTTCAAATATTGAGCTGTTTGCAGGTAAGTTAAATTTTTAGGGTCCATGTAAACAGTAACAGCATGCTCAGCCCCCTCTAACAACTGTCTCCACTCCTCTAAGGCAGTCTTAATGGTCAATAACTCTTTATCCCCGATGCTGTAGTTTTGGTCACTAGCGGAGAATCTTCTGGTACAAAAACCACAGGGATGAAACTTCCAATTAGAATCTTTCTGTGAAAGAATGGTTCCTATACCAGTGGAGGAAGCATCAACCTCAGCGTAGAAAGGCAGAGACAAATAAAGGTTGTTGCAAAATAGGGGAGGAATGCCCTTTTTAAGGACTAGAAGGCACTGAGAGCCTCCGGAGATCATGATTTAGATGCTCCCTTGCGGGTGAGAACAGCTATTGGGAAGATGAGCGAAGAGAAATCTTGGATAAAATGCCGATAATAATTGGCGAACCCAATAAAAGTTGAGACCCAAGAGCTGTGGCCAATTGTTTATAACAACAACTTTCCCCGGATCCATGGATAGGCCGGCACCAAACACGATAAAACCCAGGAAATTAACCTGAGAAACCTCAAAGAAACACTTCTCCAGTTTGCAATATAGATGTCAGGCGCCGTCTCCGCACTGACACTTGGTGCAGGAGATGGACGCCTGCACCTTCTCAGCAACCACATCCTGTTGCCTAGCAGCGGGACGCTATCTCTGCTCACCTGTCTGCAGCCAGCCTGTCTGCAGCCAGCATATCTTACTGCCAAAATCTCCCTAACCCTATCAGGAGGCACCTTGATGCATAAAGAGATCATCTAGGTTTGCAGGTAAATCCCTAGATGTCCATTCATCCTTGGTACGATCTCCCAGCCCCTGCCAGAAAGCCGCTACAAATGCCTCATTATTCCATTTTAGATCTGAGGCAAGAGTCCTGAACTGACCAGCGCTCTGGCCCACGGTGAGGCTTCCCTGACATAACTTCAGAATACTGAATGCTGCAGACGCAACCTGACCAGGCTCATCGAACACCTTTCTGAATTTCCCGATAAAGGAAGAGGAATTCTGCAAAAGGGGGTCGTCGCGAGGCCCAATCAAAAGCTTGATTCGTGAGCAACGAAATAATGTATGCCACCTTGGCTAGTTCAGAAGAAAAATTTCCAGGTGATAGTTCGAACTGGATGGCACACTGGTTGAGAAATCCTCTGCATCTCTTTGGATCACTGCCAAATTTGTCAGGAGGTGGAATGTGAATCCCACTAGCAGAATTGGGAGTAGCTGAAAAATACGTGCTAGCAACAGGTGATGTCACAGATACTCCTGGAGGAGTCAGAGTTGTCTGAAGGTTATCCAATCGTGTAGCTAGTCCCTATAATCACTGCAAGAGTTGCATCTGATTAACCTCTTGTTGATTGACACGACATGCTAGGTGCTGCAGGAGATCATAGGCAGACAGGTCACTGGTGCCTTTGGTATTTGACTTGACCAAAGTATACTGTCACATCTACGAGGATGAAGCTGGTGACACCTACCAGCAGTTGTAGCTACTGAGTACTGAGGCGCGGAATATAACACGCCTCTGGTTTTCATCAGGGACCTCCGCAAGGAAGTATGGAAACTGCTGCAAGAGGCGTGCAGGTCGCGACCCTCAGTATCAGTTAGCTGTAGAGGTGTCAAATGAGGCAGCAGTGATGGAACCAGAACACTGGATGGAAGCACCAATGCACAGTGTAGTCAACAGAGCCGGGTCAAAACCAAAGAGGCAATCACTGCCAAAATCAGTAGCAGGAGAATGGTCAGGAAGCTGAATCAGAACCAGGAAATCACTCTAAGTCACAGTCAGGAGTCAAAGGAGAAGTCAGGAACCAGCCAGGGTCAGAATCCAAATGATCAAGAGTGACACAGGAACAAATGCTGGAGCCAGGCAAAAAAATATATACTCTGGCACCCAAATGGTGTTCAAGTGATCTTTAAATAGAAGGAAGTGTTCCGATTGGTGCTGCAGTTTTTGACAGTAAGAACGCAACCAACCACTAAACAGGAAGGGAGTCAGTGTCTTGTCGCTATGCAACGAAACGCGACGCCCTCCACATGCATGCAAATCAGAAGCGGAGAAGGGGGCAGGCGGCCATCTAGAGGCAGAAGTAGGACGTGCCTGACAGAGGCAAAAGTATTTTGAGTATACATCCAAAAATATTCCTTTTAGGTTAATTTTGCTACTCTATCACAACCTCTCATCAGGCTATACAAATTCGATTGCTTTAAAAGTTTTTGCGGATAAGCTAAAATTTTCCACAAAATGTCTAGGAATACTAAGGTTGGTAAGTTTCTGTTTGATATGTATAATATGTTCCAGAACTCAAATTTATAATTGTTCTTTTGTGTTCCCAACAGTGGTTGAAATGGGAATTTAAAAGTGCAGGTATGGAGATTAGAAATGAAAGGCTAACCATCCTGCCCTTCCCTCCCAATCCTGTTCTTCCTCACTTCACCTTTATGCCTTCATTTTGACCCTTCCACTCTGGATTACTTGTTATCTGTCCACTCCGCCCGTGTGTCCTTATTGTCATATAAGGTAACTCCCTCTATCTCTGTACCTCCCTTCTGCTCCTCTTACCCTCTGCCATGGCTCCTGCTTCTCTCACCATGTTCATTACCCCCCACCACCACCTTTCATCTATCTATACTTGCATATACTGAAATGTTGGTGCCCTATTTGGAAAAAAACCCCATCAAGCCCTGGTTTTAAATCAATAACACCCACATTTTATAATTAGAACACCCTACCTGCAACTAGCCCTATCAAATTAGAAAAAAATAATGGTATTCACCATTAAAAAGTAGCCCTAACATTAATGTAATAGAATACACATTTAATAAATAATCCTATTTCCCCAAAACCAGACCCAAAATTAAATGGAATTCCCTTTTCATAAATTAATCCTCCCTCCAATTATCCCTGGTAATAAATGAATAACATTTGCATTAGATATTCCTATCAACCATCCAGGTAATTCATAAGTCCATTTAAATAAATAGCAATCCTTCTCCCCAAACCTAGCCCCCATACACAGTCCACAGTTAAATTAATAGGTCACCACTCATCCTCATTACATTGAGCCAACCCCAACTCCCTTCCATCATTTCATTCAGACAGCCTCCTCTTCTCTATTTACATAAGGAATCCCCATTCCCTTAATACCTAAAATACTTCAATTCTCTCATTACATTAAGACAAATCTTCCCTCCCTCCCCTTCCTTTATTATATTAAGACAACATCTCCTCCTCTCATTATATTAAAACGAACACCCCCTCCTCTCCCTTATTACATTAAGAAAATAAACCCCCCCTCCCCTTCGCTCATACTTACCTTCGTTTAGCCGTGGTATATAGAAGAGGCAGACTCCTCTGTTTGCCTCTCTTGCAGGCTGCACACATGGGACAGCACCTGTCATGAGGTGCACATCCCATGTGACTTGTCAGTCACAGGCACACATAGGGAGGGCAGGGATAATGGGCCCAGACACACATAAGGAGGGCAAGGAGAACGGACACAGATACACATAGGGAGGGCAGGTAGGATGGACAAAGATACACATAGGGCAAGAGAGGAAGAGGTACAGGATCATACATTTGCAGCTGCAGCTGCAAGTCTTATGCTCATATGCTCTGCAAGGGTAGCAGAGCATGTGTGCAGCTTAAATTAAATAGAAAGAATAAGTGCTGGTATGTCAAACCAGCACATACTGCCCCAATTTGAGCACTGGATTCCAATGTATTTGTTCCCACATCCACATATTAGGCATCTGACAATTCATTCAGAGCGTCTTACTCTCTTTTTTTTTATAGCTATCAAAATCTTTATTGTAGTATTCAAAGGTAGTGTTTAGAAAGCCAAATACCTTTAAAGAATGCAATAGTACCCAGTATGAAAAGAAAAGAGCATGCCAATCAGCAAACTGGTTGACTCAAGTAAAATGTTTTTACCCTTGCAACCACTGCCAGGTATGCGGATACTGCTATAAAGATAGAAAGTTTTCCTCATCAAAAATCAAGCTGCACTTTTGAAAATCAACGAGAACAGTGGGATTAAAGCTGTATTTTTACAGCATCTGTTTTGCTCTTCATAAAATTAATTCCTGGCCTACTTGCCCTACTTCTTCTATGACAAGATTTCAGACCCCAGGAATTTAGGGCCTGAGCATTTGCACAGTCCACTCAATTAAATGCCATCTATAAATACATGTACTATATGGCTTAAAATGTTGTTTGACAATGCAGTGATGTACAAAGGCCATTTCTTGTATTACAATAGTTTTAACAAAAATGTTTTTCAAAATATGTTTTAAGGGAGTAGAAGTCCATTTAGATTATAAGTCCCGTCTTGTTTTTCTGACTCTGCAGTTTTGTGGAACTTAACAAACAAATGATGATAATGATGATGATTTATAATATACATAGATTTTTTTTTTTTTACATTTGTTTGTTTGACAAAGGCAATTTTTTTAAAAATTATAACTTTTTAATGACCCATATTCATGAAATATTTTGATATTTTAATATTTTATATTGTTGAAAAACACTTGGTATTCAGACATTTTACAACATATTTTGCTGATTATTGACTTTAAGCATTGATATTTGTTTAATCATATCACAAATGCCTATGCTTGATTAATGAAGAAAATAGATTATGTTTTTATCAAAATTATAGCAGAGTATTAAAATAAAAGAAACTTCTAACGGCTTATAAACACAATATATTCATAGTCATTGAGTGTAAGTTCCCTTTATTTTCATTATACTAGACTCTTTTTCCACTGTGACCTTCTACCCAATGTCTTGTCTGTGAAGTTGGGAAATGTGGGAAGGTGTTTACAAGAGGTGACAAGCACATTTTATTTAACATTGTATACATAGAACAAAGCTTTAGGCACTTGTCATTTTGACTCCAAGTGTTCTACTGATTTAAGGCACTATTGCAGATGTGACTGTCTGAATTAGCTTTATTTAAAAATTGTTTGTGTTCCTTGTCAAATATAATAAAAGACAGGTTCTGGTTAAAGAGGCAAAAAAATTAAGATGCTCCCATTTAAGCACAGTAGATTTCAGTCTAATGCATTTGTCAAAAGAGTAATGCATTCACATTAAATTTAAATTGAATAACATGCTTTGTGATCTTTGTGTAGTATAAAAAAGATGAAACTCTTGTATTAGAACAGATCATTTATGGAATTCAGAATTCCATTTCAGTGCAATTTAATATTTCATATGTATTACTATTAAGCTGAGTAAGTCTCCTGTGACTTGCTCATTGTTGAGATGATCACGTATTTCTTGATATGTTTTGAGCAAAATGAAGGCTTGGGTTATGAAACTGATTTACAACTACTTTCTAAATTGTGCACAATAGTAGATTATGGTATTTACACTGTGTGTGTCTATTTTTCCTTATATTGCAGTATAATAATGATTATTGGGCATTACAATCTCTACTAAACTATGATCATCAGAGGACCTTGCCATGGTGGATCCCATATTTTTCATGGTAAGCCTTAAATGCTCACAAGCATTTCCAATCTTCTGGGTGAGCTTTTTGGTTTGGCGATTTCTAATGACTAATTCTAATAGAAGCAACATTTGCAAACATAATCATTGTAGATTATTGCAATCCAGATCTACATTTAAAGTTTAGTCAGATTATTCAATACTCAATAATCAAACATTATTCGTAGGGTAATGTACACTCTGTAGTGGTCAGCATGATTTCAAACATACTCACACAGTATATAGCCTAATCAAATAATAAATAATTGAACCTGTGGCTGGTTAACATGGGGCTAGTTGCTTATAGTCAGCAAGGTAGGGGAAGTGTTGAAAAAAAGTACAATCAGCTATAATCCTAAAATGTGCATGTGCTTTTATTGAGATCATTATTGGTACTGGCTAGTGCAGTGGTTCCCAAAGTGTGCGCCGCGGCTCCCAGGGGTGCCGCGGCGCTGTCACTGGTGTGCCGCTACCAGCCAGGGGAAAAAGAAAAAAAAAAGAAAAAAAGCTTACCAATCCGCGCGGTGCCAGGACCCAGCATCCTCCTCTCTCCTGCAGCGCGCCCGACAATCAGTGACAAGCTGCGGGAGAGAGGAGGATGCTGGGTCTCGGCGCCGCGCGGATTGGTAAGTTTTTTCATTTTTTTTTATTTTTCCTCTGGCTGGCAGCGGTGGAGGGGGGCAGTGTGGTGAAGGGGGGGAAGAGTGGTGGCAGAGTGAGAGAGGAGCATAGAGAAAGGGGCAGAGAGTGTCAGAGAGTGGCAGAGTGAGAGGGGCAGAGTGAAAGTGGCAGAGAGAGTGGCAAAGTGAGAGGGGGCAGCGGGGACAGAGTGAGAGGGAGCAGAGGGGACAGCGTGAAAGGGCAGAGTGAGAGGAGGCAGCTTGAGAGAGGGCAGAGTGGCAGCATGAGAGAGGGCAGAGTGGCAGCGTAAGAGAGGGCAGAGGGGCAGCGTAAGAGAGGGCAAAGGGGCAGCGTGAGAGAGGGCAGAGGGGCAGCATGAGAGAGGGAAGCGCTGAGAGAGGGCAGAGTGAGAGGGCAGATGGGCAGCGTGAGAGGGGGCAGAGGGGCAGCGTGAGAGAGGGCAAAGTGAGAGGAGGCAGCGTGAGAGAGGGAAGAGTGAGAGGAGGCAGCGTGAGAGAGGGCAGAGGGGCAGCGTGAGAGAGGGCAGAGGGGCAGTGTGAGAGAGGGCAGAGGGGCAGCATGAGAGAGGGCAAAGTGAGAGGAGGCAGCGTGAGAGAGGGCAGAGTGAGAGGAGGCAGCGTGAGAGAGGGCAGAGTGAGAGGAGGCAGCACAAGAGAGGGCAGAGTGGCAGCGTCAGAGAGGGCAGAGGGGCAGTGTGAGAGAGGGCAGAGGGGCAGCATGAGAAAGGGCAGAGGGGCAGCATGAGAAAGGGCAGAGGGGCAGCATGAGAGAGGGCAGAGTGAGAGGGCAGACAGGGCAGTGTGAGAGGGGGCAGAGGGGCAGCACGAGAGAGGACAGAGTGAGAGGAGGCAACGTGAGAGAGGGCAGAGTGAGAGGAGGCAGCATGAGAGAGGGCAGAGGGGCAGAGTGAGAGGAGGCAGCGTGAGAGAGGGCAGCGTGAGAGGAGGCAGCGTGAGAGAGGGCAGAGTGGCAGCACTGAGAGAGGGCAGAGTGAGAGGGCAGACGGGGCAGCGTGAGAGGGGCCAGAAGGGCAGCGTGAGAGGGGGCAGCGTGACTGGATGCAGAGGGGGCAGAGTTTGTGTAGATGAAGGAGGTCACAGTGTGAGTTAGTTGTCAATTATTCTTTGACAGAAATATAATTGAAAAAAATATATAAAAATATAATTTTTTCCTTGGATCTATGCCTATTATTTTTGCATACAACTAAATAAGTATTTCTGTCCTGACCTAAATACTTATTACATTTTTTTTACACAACTACTTCTAAAACAGGACTGCTCGGTAATTATTTTGGAGGGGTGCCTTGAAAAAATTGTGGAGACTCTAAGGGTGCCGCGAACTGCAAAAGTTTGGGAACCACTGGGCTAGTGTATTTAATTGAGACCAATACATAAACTAGTCAATACATTCCATGACAACATAATGATGTTGTCATGCACTGGACATGGAGTCAATTGTTACTTGCCGGAACCAGCATCTGGTGCATTCCTCATGCCCTTCTTCTGACACCACACACTGTCGCTGTACTACATATTCAGAGTCCTCATGATGTCCTCTTCTGTGTCGGGGTAGTCAATTTCGTTAAACAGACTACCACCATTTTAATGGGGAAGACAACTTATGTTTGTGTTTAATTTATTATTATGTACAAATTGTGCAATGTGACTTTACCATTAACATAGTGAAGTCACACCTCAGTACTTTTGTTATTCCTGGTGTAAAACGAGTTTATTACTGGAGACACATATAGGAAATATGTTTAAAAACTTTTTTTAAAAAAATCTATACAAAACTATTAACAAACCTATACCAGCATACATCTTTTCACTATCTTCCACCCCGATCACTCTGCTCAGACCAATATGTTTCTCACACTGCTCTTATTCCCGGTTACAAGATTTTTTTCAAGCTAAACCCACTATGTGGAATTTCCTTGCACATACAAGAAGACTTTTCACAAGCTTCCAAGTCTTCAGATGCTGCCTACAAATACACCTGCTCTGTAAAGCTTATGAAATAACCATAGCACCTTCTTCACCTCCTTAGGTTATCTGCCAAATTACCTTCCCTTATGACAGTCCATGCAAAACATAAATTCATTCTTTTTTTTCTATAAATGCATTTGCAAACTCTCAAACCAAAACTGCTGTGGGACTGGATCATATAGTTTCACTAAGCACTTTTCTTACTACACAACCTGGTGTGGTTTCCTTTACAATGATATGGGGTTCCCTTGACAAAGTGAAAACCAGCCCTGGCTGAGCATCCTAGGGCTTGTGCCTCTATAAGGATAGGACGGGACTAAAAATAGTATCTACACCTCTTAGAGCAGTCATCCTTAAGTTATGGGGCTCTCTATCTGACCCTCTTAGCCAGTTTAAAACAGATTGGGGTCCTGGAGTGACACATTGGCCTCAGTATAATGGACCTGTCCATTATGCCAAAACTGTAATTAAAAAATACACACACTGGGGCATATTCAATTCCAATCCCGATTCGCGGGATCGCGCTGGAACGGCCGCGAACGTAATACGCGGTACCGCAATAACGTGGATTTTCGTTCGCAGCCCATAGGGCTGAGTACGAAAATCCGCGTTATTGCGATACCGTATTACCGGCAGTACTACACATTTTCCGCGGTAACGCGCGTTACCACGGATCGGATCGGAATTGAATATGCCCCACAGAATTTTTAAATAAATGTTATTTGAGTAAAATACTTCAGACTTCTGAAATCTTTTTTCACCACTTTACTAAACTAAAAGTAAACTAAAAGTAAAAATATTTCCTTTTCTTTTTTGATCTGGAGTAATCAAAATGGAAAATAAAGATAAAAAATTGCTCACCAGCACACAAAATTAAAGGAAGCAGAGTGGGAAAATAAACATATAAAACAAATATACCAGTTGCTCCAGGATGGGTGCTGCAACTGTAAAGATTATGACATTGGCAAGACGTTTTAATTAAAAGTAGACTGGATAAAAACTGGATAAATTAAATAAAATTTATCAACGCTCAATGCATACAAAACATAAAAAAAGCAAAGAACAATGTACTGAGTATGGATCAAATAACCATATAAAATGTACTGATATTAGAGCTATAAATGTTTTAAAAAATACAAACTACAACAACCATATAGCATATACCAAAAGTCACAATAACAGGATAAACTTACAACAGCGATACAGGAAGTATGCAAAACACCTAAAGATTTCCTCTGTCGAGAATACATGTAGGAATTAAAGAATATGAACCTGTAAGGAACATTACATCCAAGTTCCTCACTCAGGGCCTGATTCATTAAAGCACTAAAACGAACATAAATCTGGACTTTTTTTAAAAGCACGAAAATCAGGCATATGTACATCCATATTCAACAAGATCTAAGGAAATATCTCTTACTGAATGTGAGTCTAGGTACGTTCTGCTCTGACAGACAATACACAGAAAAAAATTCAATAAATGTCAACTGTAAATAATATAGGGCCTGATTCATTAAGGAAAATTAAGCAAAAAATTGAGTAAGTTTTCTTACTCAAGTTTTATTGACAAAACCATGTTGCAACACAAGGTGTGCAAATTAGTTTATTATTCAGCACATAAGAAAAATACTGTTTGTTTTGTTCATATAGCACACAAATACTCTACAGCTTATTTGTACACTGAAATTTAAACTTGATCTAGGACATGTAATACCCCAAATATAAATCTGCCATCACATTTGTAATTTACCTACCCTCAAATGCAAAATGGATTTGCCTTAGTTACTTACTTTTGCTTCACTTTCCTTAATGAATCAGGCCCATAGTCATTAACAACAAAACTTTAAAATACATTTATCAGGATGCTATTAATGTCTACTGTACATAAAATGCATTTTTACAGTTGCTCCTGATTGCAAAAACGTGTTAAAACATACATACACGACCATCAAAACTATCACTCAGCACTCAGCACTATACCATTATAAAAGCACAATCATCTGGAAGCTCCAAAAGATATACATGTGCTATGGCTTTCTAGTAAGAAGTGTACCATGCTAAGGGAATTTACTGTGCGGTGAACAGCATTTATCTAGACCGCAACAATGTAACCCTGCAAATATGACATGGTCAACAAACAATCAATCATTGATTACAATCTCCAGCAATGTTCCATGTTGTTGCAATTCCATTTGTCAAACAATGTTGTGTATTTCATCACTGTAGTTTCACCAAATAATGCTCATAATAAGATGTGACATAAACTTCATTCAAATTTAAAGTCATCATGGGTTCAATTTCTACCAGGTCCATATCTGTGTGGGGATAATCCTGCCAAAGAATGCCATAAGAGTGATGGTTAATGTTCACAGTCCACCACTTAAGAAGCCTTGAATGCAGTAAGCTGGCAGTTAAAGCCTTCTGTACAAAGTTCAAACTGTTCAAAAAATATAAAACATCCTAACGTGTTTTATGCTTAAAGTGATTTTACCAGAGGCATCTAATGTGTAATGGCCCTCAGCCACAGTTTAAATATCTTAATTGGCCAATCAAAAGCCAGCATCACAGCCAGCTGAATAAATGGCAATTAGAGGATCATAAGTACAAAGTGAATGATTAATCAAACAATTGCATACCAATAAATGTGACACAGCATCTCACAGATTATTATATTAACAGGGCACACAAATAAATGATATGTATACAAAAACAATAAATATAAATCAATAAATCCATTTAAATTAAAAGTGGTTTGTCAGGATGAATATTCATACGAGCAATATATAGAAATAATCTCAGATATCTGATGGGCAGGAAACTTCCCTCCCTAAATCTCAACCAAACCCAGCATCACACATTCTGGGCATGTTTTCACTATAACAGAGAGACCACAAAATGAGGCCCTCTGCCATTTACACACACTGAATAGATATTACTTCAGTTAATTGTGTGTGCTCATCTAGAAAGTTTTTTTTCAATCATTTTGATGTTGTGGGAAATCTGCCTAGTAGTCTTAGAAGTCTCCTTTGCAAGTGTTCTGAATTCACATTATTTGAGACTTGGAGAGGGGAAGTGTGAATTTAAGTAAATAGCTTAACAATAGATTTAACCAATTTAGATGCAGAACCAAATCATGCAAACTTTATCAAAATGCCACATAATTAATATACATTTTACTACATTTGAAATCAAATTTTTCTTAATTTCTTCATGTCTAAAAGTGATGCTGCATATCAGCCAAAGTATTATTAACATTTTAAAATTATGGCTTATTTGAAGGTGGCTTCAGGGACACATAGTAAAGAAAAGAGACATATCCTCCAATAAAATAAAAAACATTATAGTTTAAAGTGTACAATCTTCATATATATATTTTTGAGGTTTACCCTTTTGTTGCTGGAAAAATTCATACCTAAGCAATGAAGAGCAAAATTTTTACCTCACCTGGAAGTTTAGCACAGACCCTTAGCTTTAAAAATCAAATAATTTGTTTTTGGCACCAAAAGTTTACAGTTCAATTACATAAATTTCCTGTGATCTTTTTTCAGCTGTATATTGCATTTTAGAATGAATATTTGCTGGAGCTGAATTGGTGAATGGATTAATTTGCAACTAATGCATTTTGACCCACAACATTTATATTAAATTATTTGTCTGATCTATCTGGAAAAAACAACAAAACAATACCTTAGTTTGAGATAAAGGAAATATAATTGTATATTTTTTATATATAGTTATCTCATATTCTACCCATACTGTACTTAATAATGGGCAACGTCACTGAATGAGGCACATTGTACCAAAAAAAATACTATTTTATTGATCTTGTGATGACAGAAGAATTAGACCTAATGTTAAGGACTCTAGTAAATAGAAGCCATCTATTTCTAGGCACCCTAATGCTTTTCCTCCTGATATGGTTAGTAGCATGCACTTGGTGTGCTGATGCAACACTGAAGAATAACACCCGAACTAGGGACCATAACCTGTCCATAGTTGGGGTTTGGGTAATATTTTACTTACTATCTGGTGCATTGGTGGTCAAAACAATAATATAGGTACCAGCATAATTTGTGTTGCATTGTTGTCATTTTCAAAGGGCTAAGTTGCACATAGTTAAGCTCTTCCCTTGAGCTCAACTGTAAGGGGACCCAGTTTACAACCTGACACTATATTAGGTACAGTTCTACCAGTCCCTACTCCAGCACTGCACAGACAGGCCAAGCATCTCACTCAGGTGCCATCTGCATTAGCAGGACCTAGAATATCTATGTGTATCACCAAGGTGTGGAATTGTTAAATTGTTCCACCAGTTAACACATCAAGATATTACCATAGTCACACACTACAACATATGTATCTGGACCCTCAAATAAGTATTAATATTGTGCTGCATTTTAGAGTCCCCAGCAATAGCACAGGGAAATTTGCTTTAGACTCCATTTAATAATTACTAAATCTCACCCAGTCCACAGAGCAGACTGATAAGATACAGCCTGAATAATCAATGCACCAGGGGGAGCCAAAAACAGCCTTTGGCCAGTACAGAGGTCTGAGACAGCTGTTGGAACTGTTCCAGCGGCACAATAGAAAATAAATGCAATTATTTTATATCACTCTATTTCTGAATTGTCTCTCTGTGAGATTGAGATACATTAGGTTGTTTAACTGTAGTACAATATTCGCTTATTTGTCTGCAAAAAAAGAATTTTTTAAAAAAGGGGGTTTTGACTGTGATAAAATGGTGATCTTTTGCACAACAGTTTATTAAGAGACACCTTAAAGCTTAAAATATATTATTTCACCTATTTTTTCTGTTTTTTCATGATCTACTACATGGCAATGCAGATAGTTTTTAAAATTTGTAATGAGATGAGCAAAAGACTGATAAATTATAGCTGAGAGTAAGTGTATATATTTAGAAAACAAATATTTTCAAACTTAATATCTTTTTTTATATAATTGTCTAAGTACTTGATGTTATAAAGAAATATGGAGGTTCTTTTGGCAAGTTTTAAGTTCTGCAAGTAATTATAACAGCTGGATTTTTGTGAAACATTTTTTTATTGCTAATGTTTTCTAGTAGCTCTTTTTGTGATTAAAGAGGAATTTACAAAGCCATTAATTCCTTTATGAGAAACATTTGCCAAAGTAACAGATGGTTTCTATAAATCAGCCACCTTGACCTTATGGTCTGCACATGCCGGCAGTCAGATTGGCTGTTTTATCTCTGAATAGAAGAAGTATATCCTGAAACCTGTAACCAAAGCTGTACATCTCATAACGCACTTATTATATACTTGATGTAAATGATATTCCGAGTTGTCGTGTCAGGAAAAATAGACTCTGCTGATCTGTTAAATGTACCTTAAGTATAGAGACGTTCGGTCATTCCCTATTTTAAGTGATGTGGCTTTCATTACATTGCCTTCCATACTAATTATATTCCACCTCAAAGCAATACAATGGACTTATCAAAGCCTATTATTTTCTAGATTTTGCCACTGGTTTCTGCAAGTCAGAGTCTGTCATCACTGCAGTAACAGTTCTGCTTGATTTATTATACTTATGAATATAACTATGGCAAATATTATCCAATGAATAAAATGAGAATCTAAATTAAGGAGAAAAAAAATAGTAAATTTCATAAGAATAAATTAAGTTATCTTGTTTTTAAGGTTGCATTATTTTTTATGTTTATTGTTTTATTGAACCGTTGCTGCTTCTTGAATGTAAAGTATTGGATCTATCATCCAGACTGCTAAGGACTTGTGGTTTTCTGGAACATTAGTTTCTCATTAATTTTGAGAGTCATTGTTACAATATAATAAATTACATTTAAAAATTGCCCTTGTTTTACACTCATATTGTCACTGTTTTCCCCACCTGGGACTCTGGGAGGAGAGATGATGAGCCTTGCTTTGGATATTTTGGGCAGGAGGTAACTCTAGAACATCCATGGGGTAGTTGCAGAGACAGTTGGTCAACAAAAAAGAAGGAGAGAGGTCAAGAAAGGTGAGTTAGATTTTGGTTTTGTTATTGTAGATGTGCTACAGCAGCTGAAAGGTATATACCTCTTCACCAAGAGAAGAAGTGTACAGTGAGAATAATAGAGAGCCAAGAAGGGAGGCTTATGGGACCCCAACAGATTGTGTGAGTAAGGACGAGGATGTGCAATAGGTAGAAGAGACTCTGAAGGTACAATAGTATATTTAAGGGGTGAACAAAGAAGAACTGTCACAAAGGCCCATAGAGTGAGGGATATGCAAGAGAAAAAAAAATATCAATGGTAGGTTGGAGACAAAGGGCTAGATTTACTAAGCTGCGGGTTTGAAAAAGTGGGGATGTTGCCTATAGCAACCAATCAGATTCTAGCTGTTATTTTGTAGAAGGTACTAAATAAATGAAAGCTAGAATCTGATTGGTTGCTATAGGCAACATCCCCACTTTTTCAAACCCGCAGCTTAGTAAATCTAGCCCAAAAAGTCACAGAAAAATAAGGTGGTAGATTGATAGAAGATAGGTCAAGAGTTGATTTAAAACAAACAGCATTTCAGGATGCATAAGGCACACACTCCCTTATGATGCTACATATAGAACCTAAGTAGAGCAAAAGCATGAGCAATTCTGTTACAGACTAGTATGTAGAGTTATTACATTATATATTAGCTAACAGCCATTTGTGTTCACCTTGCCTTTCAGATATTTTGTCAAATCAATTATTACCTAATTATGAAGGAATCATGGGTACTTCAAGGAATTGTGGCTAGCAGACTATAACTGAGGACAGATGCATTGCATATGACTTCTGTGTTGGTCAAATGAAAACTTACCATATGGCATGCGAAAAATGAGCAAAGTTGTAAAATTAAAGTTTTATTAGCAATCGGAAGCCCTCATCTAATGGTAATTTAATACATTGCTTTATGTGTGGCAGAAATGTATTTATATTCTTTAGTATACTAAAAGCAGACTGTGAGATCCCTGCCAAAACATATACTGTGTGGTGGCAGGGATCACCCAGATACACTGAAAAAAGAAGCAGGCAGTAATTTAGTCACAGGTGGTATGACTGTGTAGATGCTAATGAAAGGCTCAAAGTCACTCTGCACAATTTTCACAGATCCCAGAAGTACATGAGGTGTTATATTTAACCGGCTTATCACCCCTGTGCCAGGCATCCTAAAGAGGTTTACGTGTGACCTGTAGATTTGCTCCCTAAACTTGCACTTGGTTCTTATCTGCTACTGCTACCACTCTTTTGGTTGAATATAAATCAAATTATCATATATGAAACATGAACACACAGAACAGAGGAATAATGCTATATTTGTGGATTATGCAAACAAATTTGGAAAACAAAAAAGTGAACATAAGCTAAGTTTAATGAAGGAAACTAATGTTAAAAACATGATTGACCATTATCATCTATAATATAAATGCTTAGTGGCGTGTGTTAGTCTGTCTGTGTGTGGAAAAAATAAAACCAAGCTGCAGCGCCACCTGCTGGGTGGAGCTATACACTCACCTACTAAATTCTTAGTGTGTGTGGAAAAAAAAATTCAGAAAGGGCTGAAATTTGGTATACTAAGATGTTTTTAATTTGTTAATTTAATTTGTTAATTGTTAAAAGTGTTTAGAAAGATTTAATATATATATATATATATATATTTCTTGAAGGAGAAGTGACAGTTGGGAGTAGTTGGTGGTTGCCGGGGGTGACAGTTGGGAGTGGTTGGTGGTTGCCGGGGTTGACAACCAATCAGATTCTAGTTATCATTTTGTAGAGTGCACTAAATAAATGACAGCTAGAATCTGATTGGTTGCTATAGGCAACATCCCCACTTTTTCAAACCCGCAGCTTAGTAAATCTAGCCCTAAATGTAAAAATAGCATCACACACACTGTTAATTGCATTGCCCTAGTCAGACAATAGAATTGTAGTGAAAAGGATTGTCAGATACACAAGAGAGAATACTGCCCTAAATATTATTAATAAAGGTGAAAATCTAATTTTTAAATTAAAATGTACTTAATACAAATGACCTTGCATCTGTCGCTTATGACTTTAGAAATCTGATAGGAATTTTCTTTCCTACAGTAGTCCAACAGGCTAATAAGAAAGCCAAACAGAAGCTAACAACTTAACATTATATAGTCGTGTCAGAGATAGCCTCTATTGGGTCCTTTCTCTCGAGCCCTGGCACCTGTCTTAAGTGGGTATCGATCGATAGAGAGACAGACAAAGTTCAGTTGTAAGGCTGAAACTCCATCTGGTTCTGACCAGCCCCCAGTCAGAGTAGTTTTATTTATACACAGAAGATGGCATAAAAAGATGTATGGTTACACAACAAAACAGCAGTTTGACATTTAGGATCAGCAGATGTTCTTATTTCAGTCGCGCAAGCCAGTGGCAGAAATAGCTGCGGTTTCAATGGTGTGGGGTTTTCACAGGAAACTGCTAGATGTGCAGACTTCTTGAGAACATGTGAAACAAAGCAGAAGAACAAGAAGTCAAGTATCGGTTACATGGTAATGGTCTGCAGAGCTCTGCAGACTATTGCTCAAACATTAATTATACAAAATGTATTATTCTTCAGAAATTGATTAAATGGATATCTCTCACATAAACCCCTCTTTTTATCATTTTTATAATTATCCTGCCTATCCTTTTGGTGTGCACAAAGTATTCTTGCACCTGACCTACTTCATTCAATTCTATGGAACCCCTAGCAGGCCCTTAGAGGATGGTAAATGTACATTCAGCCAGGTCTATAGTTTATGTACACCTGGGTTCTTGAAAATAATAAAACATAAGGGAGAACCTTTTTAAGTATGTAACTTATTCAGAGTCTAGTGAGAGCGAGTTGGACCTGGGTTTCTGGATCGGACTTTAGATGTTTCTTAAGTGACCTTTTTATCTTGATATCTTTTTTGCATCTTTTCAAACAGCATTGGAAAAAACATAAGCTTAGTTTAAAAGCAACATATAGTATCAATATTGAAATGCATATCTTGGCTATCCATATTGAAACATACATTTATAGTTATTGCAAAACACAGAATGAACACACCCTTCATGATTGATCCTGAGCCACCGTGGCCTTTTTACAGTGGCTGGCGTGGATCCAAGGATCTTTCCCCTCTAGTTTCACTGAAGTGGGTGTGGTCAGCAGGACTTGGTATGGTCCTTCAAATCGTGGTTCCAGAGCCCTCCTGACGTGTCTCTTCACAACAACGTAGTCTCCCGGTACTAAGACATGTGTTCCAACACAATCCTCTGGATCTGCGATAGAAGAGAAAACTCGAGAATGTGTATTAGTGAGGGACTTCTGCAATTCTTTCACATAATTAGTCAGTTCACCTTGGTGTTTTACCATAGATTGAGGAAAATAACACCCTGTTTTTGGCGGCCCCCCAAATAATATCTCATAGGGGCTTAGCCTGTGTTTTTTGTTTGGTGTCGTCCTGACTGAGTATAGGGCAAGGGGGAGGCACTGTAACCAGGGCATTCCTGTGCTTTTCATGGCTTTTTGTATCTTAAGTTTCAGTGTGCCGTTTAACCTTTCCACCTTGCCACTACTCTGTGGATGGTAGGGGGTATGGAATGCCTGACTGATCCCCAAATCTGACATGATAGTTGTCATTACTTCACCCGTAAAGGTGGTGCCCCTGTCTGATTCTATCACTTCTGGGACACCATATCTGCATACTACTTCTGACAGTAGTTTCTTTGCTGTATTTTTTGCTGTGGCTTTAGCTACTGGCCAGTTTGAGAATAGGTCAATGACCACTAGGACGTATTCATATATCCCACATTTGGGTAACTGTATATAGTCTATTTGTATGCGTTGAAATGGGTAGAGAGGTTTTGGGGTTACTCTGAGGGGTACGGTCACTGTGTGACCAGGATTGTTTGTGTTACAGATGGCACAGGCCTTTACCAGATTACTGGCAGCAGTGCTGAAGCCTGGTGCAATCCAGTGTTTAAACACAGAGTTAATTATCCCATCTTTTGAGACATGTGTGGGGCCATGTTCTAGTGTGGCCAGTGTGGGAAAAAGGGCTCTGGGAAGACAGTGTTTGTCTGCTGATCCCCATAATCCCTTTTCAGGTTCTGCTCCTCTCTTTTTCCACTCCTCTTTTTCTGACTCTGTAGCCTGTTTTTGTAAAATTTTAAGCATCTCTAGGTCTACAGGGAATGTGGGAGTGGCAGTGGTCAGTAGATAATGTTTGACCAATGGTAAATCTGCTGCTGCCTTAGCAGTTTGGTCTGCCAGTCTGTTTCCTTTTACCTCTAAGGTTTGTTCCCTTGTGTGCGCTTTTATTTTTATGACTGCCACTTCTTCAGGCAGTTCTAAAGCTGTGAACAATCTCAAAATGATGTCTGCATTTTTTATTGGTTTCCCATTGGAGGCCATAAAGTGTCTGTTTTTCCAGATGCTTTGATAATCATGTGCTACCCCAAAAGCATACCTGGAGTCTGTGTAAATATTAGCTGTTTTCCCTTCTGCATATTGGCATGCACTGATTAGTGCTTCTAGTTCAGCCTGCTGTGCTGAAAAGCTGGGTGGAAGGGGTTGCTGAATCAATATTTCAGTTTCAGTTGTGACTGCATACCCCGTTTTAGGGGAACCCTCCTCGTAGTACCTGGACCCGTCTACGAATAGTAGTAGGTCAGGATTTGCTAGTGGTGTTTCTTTTACATTGCCTGGAGGTGTGGTTTCCAAGTCCATTAGGGCTAAGCAGTCATGATCATTAAAACTGTGAAAATTTTTGAGTTGCATTTCCTGCCCTGTCACAGATTGTGCACTCTCTGCGCTGTCACTGTGTGCGCTGTTTGCGCTTACATCAGTGCTTAGGCAGATGCCACTGTCATTAGTGCCCGGGCGGATGTCACCATCTTTCTTACTGCTACGCCCCTCTTTTATATCCATGCAACTTGGGAGCAATGTTGCTGGATTTAAAACTGTACATCTTTTTAGTGTGACATTCGAGGGTGTGAGAAGTGCCACTTCATATTTGGTCAGTCTGGCTGCAGAAATGTGTTTTGTTCTGGCTTGATTAAGTATTTCCATTACTGAGTGTGGAACCTGAATGGTGAGTGGGTGGTCCAACACTATGTCTGCAACTTTTTGTAGCAGTAACGCAGCCGCAGCTACTGCTTTTATACATGTGGGAGCTGCTGTTATAACAGGGTCTAGCTTTTGAGAGTAGTATGCTAGTGGTCTCTGTTTGCCCCCATGTTCTTGTGTCAGTATCCCGTGTGCATGACCATTTTGTTCGTGACAAAACATGTTGAAAGGTAGTTCATAGTTAGGGAGGCCAAGAGCCGGGGCACTTGCAATCAATTCCTTTATTATTTCAAAGGCTATTAGTTGTTCACTTGTTAGAGTGATTGGGCCTGTGGCGTTTCCCTTAGTTACAGTGTAAAGAGAGTCTAAGAGTTCTGAAGCATTCATTAACCACTCCCGGCAGTAGCCAGCAAGTCCTAAAAAGGCACGTAACTGTCTCACTGTGGTGGGGGGCGGGAACTTTTGTATGGCAGTTACTCTAGAGCTTAACAGGTGTTTAGCGCCTGCTGATATGCAGTGACCCAAAAATTGTACTTGAGGTAAAGCACACTGCAATTTTTCTTTTGAGACTTTACATTTTTCTTGTGCTAGAAATTTTAGCAAACTTTTTGTTTCCTTTAAGCAAATTGTTTCAGTGTCTGCACAGAGCAGCAAATCATCTACATACTGTATTAGACGTATATTTTCATGTTCTGGTGCCCATGCAGTTAGGACTGTATGCAGGGCTTCAGAGAAGGCCGATGGGGAAATGGCCGCTCCCTGGGGCAATCTAGTCCAACAATATTGTGCATCATCTACTGTAAACGCAGTGCATTTCTGACTATCTGGGTGTAGTGGTACAGAGAAAAATGCATTTGCTAAATCAATTACAGAAAACCTGGTAGATGATGCTGGAATGTCATTGAGTAATACATGGGGATTTGGGACAATCTCTTTTCATGTGTCCTGTCTGTTTGCAAAAGAAACATGCTCCGAGGGTTGTGCCACTAGGGTCTCTTGCCCCTCTTTTATCACTGGTAGTTTGGATAATATAAATAGGGGTTTTTTTCTTTTTCTGCTCTTCCCTATCTTCCATTACCCGTAATATATCAAGTAGGACTTCCATGTCCATACTACCTGCCTCTGGTCTGTTTCTGAATAGAGATTCTCTCATTTCTTGTTTAAGACCCATGAGAAAGGTATTTTTAGTAATTGTACTTCACGGAGTTCAGCAGTGCCGAATCCTCCGTCCGTGTGATTGATTAGGCACCGATCATACCACTTACGGCAGTCTTCCCCGTTATCTTGCTTTAAGGGAGTGCCTACCGGGACTTTACGTTGTTCTGCAGCTGCCCATACATTCATTTTGGCTAAAAAGGTAGTTGCAGATTCAGATATTATCTACGGGACATTCTACATTATCTGAGTTTTTAAGGACTGCAGTTCCACTCGGGCCGATTATAATATTGGCTAATTCTTCCAAGTCTGACCATGTACAAGTGTAAATTCTATTCATTCTTCTAAAGTAGGCAAGACACTGGGTGGGATGTTTTCTGGGATCGGGACTCTTATCACAGATATCCCTTGACTCACTCGGGGTCCATGGTCTATGTTGGACAGTTCTGCGTATTACTGCAGGGGGGTCTGCATTATCTAATGTGGTGGAAGTTCCCAAGGGGAACATACCCGTGGTTAACTGTGGGGGATCACACTTCTCATCAGTGGATTCCTGGGGACGGCCACAGAATGGACAGACTTTTGAATATGGGGGGACACATGTAAAACATTTTTTACAAGTGGTTCCGTAAGGGAGATCACTTTTGACTTTATTGTTGAAAGGTTTAGTATTAGGATTATATGGCGGTGGTCCGGTGACCAGAGGAAACGCCCATTGTCCATAGAAATCGGGCTGTTTCGTGGGTCTTTGTCTTAAATTCAAGCCTGATTGGTTATTAGAGAGGGGTCTTAAATCAGGGTACATGATGGGTCCTGATGGGGAGGGTGGATATGGGGGTAGAAATGGATTATTATTATTATTTGGAACACCAGGGACCCCCACCACTGGTGTTTCTTCTTCTGTATCACTTAAATTTGTCAGTTGTAACATATTACTGGGGATATCATCATCTTCTAACTGTTCTGCCAATTTGCACCACATCTGACACCTTTTAAAATATCCTTTTTCCTTTAAAACTTTCTCATTGTCTTTCACAAACTGTTTCCAGAATGCAACTTTTAATGTGCCCTCTTCAGACAGTCCTACTACTTTAAATAATTTCCTCATTCCCTTAGTGAGGTCTTTACCTCCACGTTTAGACACGTACTGTATTGGACTCAGACCGTCATATATTTCGGGTCTTTGTTGTCCCTTTATGGACCCTTTATTTCCCATTAGGAATTACCTTATGGTCCCTTTATGGACCCTTTATTTCCCATTAGGAATTACCTTATGGTCCCTTTATTTGAATGAGGATTTTTAGAACAAATTTGCAGGACTTCTGCCTTTTTTAATATTTCTCACAACTTTCAATAAAATCCAACAGAAAAAGACAATTATAAACAATACTGTAACAATTTCTAAAGTGATTTCACTCACTTCTCCTATTTCAGATGTGGTCACATTAGACATTTATCATATAGATGTAATGTAGTAATTTTGTTTAAACAAAAAAAATTCAACTTTTTAATCTACTTTGATACCCTTAATAGTATCTGTTGCCAGAGCTCAGAGATCCCCGTCAATCAGACTGAGGTACCCTCGAACTAAGACACTACCTCCTTATACAGAGACAGCACTGTAAAAGAGTAAAAATAAAGCTTTTTACTCACCAGCTGGATTTTGTTGATGTCTGTCTGTGTACAAAGAAGAGGTCCCAAAGGCGTCGAGAGGTCTGATGTATTGGAGATCCCGGCAAACGAGCCCCCACTGAAACTGTCAGAGATAGCCTCTATTGGGTCCTTTCTCTCGAGCCCTGGCACCTGTCTTAAGTGGGTATCGATCGATAAAGAGACAGACAAAGTTCAGTTGTAAGGCTGAAACTCCATCTGGTTCTGACCAGCCCCCAGTCAGAGTAGTTTTATTTATACACAGAAGATGGCATAAAAAGATGTATGGTTACACAACAAAACAGCAGTTTGACATTTAGGATCAGCAGATGTTCTTGTTTCAGTCACGCAAGCCAGTGGCAGAAATAGCTGCGGTTTCAATGGTGTGGGGTTTTCACAGGAAACTGCTAGATGTGCAGACTTCTTGAGAACATGTGAAACAAAGCAGAAGAACAAGAAGTCAAGTATCGGTTACATGGTAATGGTCTGCAGAGCTCTGCAGACTATTGCTCAAACATTAATTATACAAAATGTATTATTCTTCAGAAATTGATTAAATGGATATCTCTCACAGTCGCAATGTGAATGAATGAAGTTCTCTCCGCTGTAGTGATAAATGCGCAAACAGCAGATCAAAAGTGGTGCTCCTAGTGTCATCATAATCATCATCACCGCATAACTTTATACCCAGAAAAGAAGCGTATCTGGGGATGCATCCAAGTCACATTATGTCACATCTGCAAGCAGGGCCTGATTAAGGGTTCTGGCCGCCCTAGGCTAATACTGCCGCAGCGCCCCCCCCTCCTCCGAATATATAGGTGTATAGGAACACTCCTGAATATGAATGTTCAGGTGTATTCTCCAGCATTCAAATTTAGACAGATTGTGCCATTGTCTCTTACCTGTTCTTGCTCTTCTCTCTTGCAACTTTGTTATCCTCTCGCTGGCTTCTGGAGAGTTGGCGTCCTGTTTTGAAAATGCAAAAATGTATTATAACCCTGAATGATTAGGCCCTTTAGTTAAAACAAAACACTCTATTATGGCCAGCTAAAAGTACCCCATTGGACAGGCATATATAAGCAATATCTGAATACTTGTTGTCAATCAAATACAAACCTCTACCAGGCCCATCTCACTAATATTTAGTATTCTAGTGATTGCTGAGACCACCCATGTGACCACCACACAATCATGAGATTCTGCCCCCCCCAAAGCTGCTCTATTTTTTAAATACCCCCTGCAGCCATTTTCCTTAACCACAACCCCCCCCAAAGCCATTTTCCTTAACCCCTGCTGCAGCCATTTTCTTTACCTCCCACCCTGCATCCATCCCCCTTGCAGCTATTTTCCTTACCTCCACTCTGTAGCTATCCCCCCGTCACATCAAAACTCCCCCAGTCACATATATCAGCCCCCCTCCTCTGCCCTCCTTCATACATATCAACCTCTCTCCCTCCCTATAGATTTTCATGGCAGCCCCCCCCCTCCCACCCTATAGATTTGTATGACAGTCCCCCTCTCCCTCCCTATACATATGCATGACAGTCCCCCCTCTCCCTCCCTATAGATATGCAGGGTAGTCCCCCCCTCCCTATAGATATGCAGGGTAGTTCCCCCCTCTCTATAGATATGCAGTGTAGTTCCCCCCCTCCCTATAGATATGCAGGGTAGTTCCCCCCTCCCTATAGATATGCAGGGTAGTTCCCCCCCCCTTCCTATAGATATGCAGGGCAGTTCCCTCTCCCTATAGATATGCAGGGCAGTTCTCCCCCTCCTTATAGATATGCAGGGCAGTTCCCCCCCCTCCCTATAGATATGAAGGGCAGTTCCCCCCCCTCCCTATAGATATGCAGGGTAGTTCCCCCCTCTCTATAGATATGCAGTGTAGTTCCCCCCCTCCCTATAGATATGCAGGGTAGTTCCCCCCTCCCTATAGATATGCAGGGTAGTTCCCCCCCCTTCCTATAGATATGCAGGGCAGTTCCCCCTCCCTATAGATATGCAGGGCAGTTCTCCTCCTCCTTATAGATATGCAGGGCAGTTCCCCCCCCCTCCCTATAGATATGAAGGGCAGTTCCCCCCCTCCCTATAAATATGCAGGGCAGTTCCCCCCTTCACTTACCTGTAGTTGTGCCAGCGTCGCTCCTCTCCTCAGATCAGCAGATAGGAAGTAAAGACGTCCTGCTTCCTGCCTGCTGCACAGCAACAGGCAGCCTGGCGATTGGCTGTGTGTTGCTAACCACTGACCACCAATGCTTTTGATCGTCGAGCCTTCCACCCCCCCACGGCGACCCCCAGCGGCGACCCCCCCTCCCCCACCCCGAAAAAAAAAATGAATGAAGAAAAAAAAAAAAGTAAAAAAAAAAATACCCGCAGAACCGCGCCCCCCGGGACCCAGCGCCCCAGGCTGCAGCCTGGTCAGCCTAGTGGTTGATCAGGCCCTGTCTGCAAAACACATGCTACTCTTACAGTAACATGTCTGTGTCCAGGTGTAAAGGACCGCAAGTCTAAGATATGCTCAAATCTATATGCAGATGCATTTTGTTATACATGCACAGTACGGAAATACATGTATTTATAAAGGGACGTACCTTTAACTCTAAATGAGACTTTATGTTTGCCTATTTAAATTTTCATTTTATTTGATCTTTTTGGCTACTTTTGTTAAGAGTGATGAAACATTGTGTGTACAAAGTAAATAATATTTTAAAATTGTGTGTACGAAGTTAAATTTGCAGGAAATTTTTAACTTTCATGTCTGTTTGCATCTACAGATAAAAATTGTATATGTGATATAATATTTAATATATTTTGGCTTCCTGTCAGCAGCACATTTTATTTATGACTGAACAAAGTCCTGGTACTTGTCAAAATGTTGTTTCATTGTTGTACACTAAATATAGACAGATAGAGCCTGATCCATCAATGCATGCATTCTGAGCGCAGCCTGGGTTTTTGTAATTAAATGCACATATTTTGGCTTTGCACACTGCTAAATTCATCAACTGACGGATCTCAAGAAAAGTTGGTAGATGAATTCAGTTGCAACGACTTTTACGTGCCGTTAAATCTGGTGTGGCGTTCTACTATATCTGTAAGTGTAAGTATTTGATCTGCCTGGTGCTTCACGGACACACATACGTTTGAGACCGCTATGCATTTGTATTGCCAGCCTGTTATAAATAGGACCATTGATGCTTGAGTTCACTTTGCAGTGGAGCTCTTAGGAGCTGGTTTTACATTGTCTACCAGGGTCTTGTTTTTCATAGACTCCTGGAAGTTGAAAGACCCTTAATGTACATGAGAAATACAAATGGTAAATGTGGGTTGTGTAGGGGTGTATTTATTTGTATAAAAATAATGTTACCTTGAGTCTGTGTTATATTTATATTTTTCTTTAGTGCACATAATTAAAAACAAGCAACCCACCCTCCATCTTTGAGCAACAAAATCTATATTATTTGTGAATACAAATTCTGTTAGTATTGACTGTTTTTTTTTACTCTTCTCTTACAAGAAACAGCCAGGCCTAAATCACACCTTTGGCTAGATTCAGCCTCGAAGCATAGGCAGCCCAATTTTAAAGCAACAGAGGTGGAGGTGTTGGTGCAGCTAGAGGCGGAGAAGCTGCACTCCACCACACTGCAGCTCTCCGCTCCAGCCAGAGGCCGGATATGGGAGGAAATAACTACACAGGACAATACCGTGGCACCAATTTGTTTCACTGTGACTGAAGTTAAAAAATGGCAATGTATTCAGTGGGGATAGCTATTTTATGTATTGCACTCTCTATATCCCTAAGAACGGTCATGTTAGGTTTCAAATGACTGAATGACTGAACATCATTATAAACTCTAAACATAAGCTTTTTTCACTTAAAAAACTTGCATACTCTCATTATACAAGTTCCACTTTTCGGTGAAATTTGTTAACATAAGCTGGCTAGCTATCTGTGATTTTTCTTTCTGCCCTAGGGCAAATACATTGATATTTATATATAGATATAGAGTATATCTAGACATTTATCACTCCACAAGTATTCTCAAGTCCTTGGGGACTGTATACATTGTAACATCCTTATCTTTGAACATTTCACACACGTGGCAAGACTTTAAGCGGCTGCTAAAAGACCACCGCAATCATGCTCAGGTAACAGGCGTATTCACTCTGACAAATCAGACCTCAGTATTTTTAAAACCATAGCATTCGTCAGCATTGATGAACAGATGGTGCAAGTGATGTGCTAGATTGATACTGGATGCAACCCACTGCTATTAGAAATTCTGTCACCCAGAATTACATGGTAAAGACTAATGCATTGATTACAAATATAACATAATTTAGCTAGACCCAACTAACCCCACTCCTCACCCAACATTAGCTGTCTTATTGGTAAATTTTGAGTCTTCATTTACTTATCAACTGCCAATTATACAGATAACAAATCCTTGCCACTTATTCAGCAACATAGTCATCCTAGTGTACAAACAGACCATGGTGTTCAAGATGAAGGATTATTTCCTGGCAAAATCATAGTTCAAGTTACAAATGATGCATGGTTAACAGTTCACCCAACACACACTATAAATGCTGGTTGATACAGTGATGTTTAGTTTTGTTAAAAAAAATTGGAGGTAATATCTCACCATAGATACATGCCAAATTGGGTTGCAAAAAATGATCTAGCATTTTAGTGACATTGATAACGCAAATAGTTTTATGTTGGTGATTAACTTTAATTTTGTTTTTTTTTACACATTTTAAAGGTGAGAAGGCAGATCCAGAGGACATTCAGGAGGAACTGGTGAAGGAGGCCCGTCAAGTGGATGAACCTCAGATGGAAGAGGAAGCAGGGATCATTCCAGTGCAGAAGGCACTCCTTAAATTCCATCACAACCTTCACCAATCAAATTGAAGGCTTGAAATGCCTAACTTGAAGATGAGCAATACCCTCACCCGTATTGAGCACAAGTTGGACACTTCACTCACAACAATGGATAACACTTTAGCAGACATCCAAAATATCCTACCCCATCTCACAGACCTTGTTTCCCTTTATGCTTTCAACCCTCCTGCTCAGATGTCACATATTATCTCTCCTTACCCATTAGCACAATACCTCACTACTGTCAATCATCCAAGCTCACCCACACAAGACCCTCTGCCACATCATCAAGCTCCATTTTACCATATTATAATCCCCAGTTTTCAATCCTGCTCCCCTACCCTCTCCAACCTAAATTCAATCTTTTGCCCAAAACCAATTTTTGCAACGACATAATCTCCAACTACCAGCCTCTCTTTTTCAAATCACGTCTGCCCACTGCCATACAACCTTTTCCCCCAAGTCATCTCTTTCTCCCAAGCCCCCTCTGAAACTGAAGCCCATCCCCATGAAACTGCTTTCACCCAAATTCCCTATGCCCATTGCATGCAATCACTTTCTCCCAAGCACCTTCTGCCCACCACCCAGCCACTTCTACACACCCCCCAGCCACTTCAGCTATGTCTTCTGTTGCACCATCACTCTTTGCCCCCAATGTCCCTTGTTTCTTCTACACTGTTGCCTTCCACATCACAGGTATCCAGAAACCAGGTCCAAAAATCCAACCACATGACCAAAGGCAAAAGGAGCCGTAAATGATTTATGTTCTTTATTAGGTTCTTTTTTGATCATGTGTGGTTTTGATTGTTTGATTAATACACATATTTGAGATTTCTACTACTTAAGTCTGTTTATTTTTATCATGGTACACATTACTATGGTACAAATGTAGGAATACACATTATAAAGAAAAACATTTGTATTAGTATGCAGCACATGATAACACAATAAAAAAAGCATTTTTATTCCATAAAAAGAACATTAATTAGGATGTTGTTAATGTTCTCTGACCATAAAATACATTTTCAGAGTTGCTCCTGATTGCAGACATATGTTAGAGCATGCATATGATATGGAGTTAAACTAGCCCTATAGCTGGTGCAAGAGATATGGTGGGAAAACAAGTAAGTTTGAGATGCCCAAAGCTGATTTCCGACGTGGCTGTGTGCACTTGAGTTTGGCACGCCCTTACTGTACAGTGACTATGGCAAAATGCCCCTTCCCCATCCTGTTCACTCCTCAAAATCATAGCCTGCAGTAAGTGTCCTTTGTGCACCAAGGCGGCAGACAGGGCTGCACTTATTGGTGTATGGTCTGATCCCAGGCATGCGCTGTTTAATTTTCTATACAATGCATTCAAAATTGGCATATGCATGCCTTGATGAATCAGGCCCTTAAAAAATAAATATAAACTGATTCTTCTGCATTCCAGATTTGATGTGCTATTGCTCATTCCTGTTACTTACTATTGTTGTAATCATGATGTAGCAGCATGTATACCGCTGGCATACAAATATAGCAAGCATTAAAGGGAAATTTGGAGCATCGCAATTTTTTCACATTATGTAATTCACGTGCTGCAATAATGTAGCTGCCAAAATCAATAATATTCTGTTTGTAGTACCAGTACTCTTTCTGTACGTTGCGAAAGTCATGCATTTATAAGATTCAATGAACCACTATTCTCTGAAAACGTATAAATAAAATTAAAAAAATGGACAGCGTCCACCCTAAAATCCACGAACATAGGATACTTGCTCAGATTTCATAGAATAGGGATGGTTGTTAATTTGATTTGAAAGCATCTGAAATCTGAAGGGATTATCCCTTCATAATTATATATGAAAAAAATTTGATTCAGCGCTAATCCTTAATGGTATGTGACTATTTTTTGTAGTGTTACTACCTTATTGGCTATCCTCATCTAATGGGTTTGCTGAATCTTCTTTGTAGCCCCTCTCCTGGTATATGTGGAAATAAGAAATAAAAAATGACCTAGGATGGAAAAATACTAAGAAATATTATTTTTGTTACACATGATATTTAAATACATGGCATGTTAAACTTGGGTTGGATATATTATACCGGTGCTTGGAATGTCGACAACTGGTATAACGACCAAATAATTCCGATTGCAGGAATTCTGTTAGATAAAAAAAGCTACTTACTATAAAGAAGACAGAGTAGATTACCGCTAACACTCCTGCACAGCTGTTATACATCCCGATAGAAGAAAATGGTGGCGGTTCAAATTGACGTCACTTGTAATGCAGACAGTGGTTTTTTTTTGTTTTAAAGCGGCAATGGCAGAATTCTAACCCTAACCCTAATCCTAACCCTAACCCTATCTGTAACTCTAACCCTAATCCTAACCCTAATCCTAACCCTAACCTTAACCGTAACTCTAAACCTAACCCTAACCCCAACACTAATCCTAACCCTTGGATTAGTTTCTCGAGGCAGTAGTCTGTTTGATTCTTCAGTTCATTGAAAGTTCATAGAAACAAGGCCATCCCCACATTATGCATGTCAATGTTTTCACAATATAAGGCCATATTAGTTAGCATATTCAAACCTTCTTTCTGCAGATTGAATTGTGGAATCTAAAATAATAATTTTCAAGCACAAAACGTAGTAACTGTGTAAAAGATTGTCAAGTCTCATTGATACATTTTCACTTAGTAATGGTTTTATAGCACAGTCAGCTCCCTCTTCATGAGGTA
This sequence comes from Mixophyes fleayi, assembly GCF_038048845.1. Lineage (NCBI taxonomy): Eukaryota > Metazoa > Chordata > Amphibia > Anura > Limnodynastidae > Mixophyes > Mixophyes fleayi. The sequence continues at coordinate 290,091,377 of NC_134405.1, read as the reverse complement.
TTAATGTCTACAAACCTTGTATGTCATTACAACAAACAACTCATGTCCATCAAACTGCTCAGTGTTCATCAACTTTACCAGAAAATCGTGTGATCATTAAAACAAGTAGGGATTTTCAAAACAATGATCTCTAGATACCAGTCAATAAATTGAGCCAAAGGATGAAGGAGTAAATTAGCTCCTGACACAAAGGGTCACCCTGAGAATGATACATTTAATCATATTTTTATTACCCATTGTTAAGAGATAGGAATTAATAGAGGATCATTGATTAGAAAATCCCTTTGCAATTTTGTAATTATTCCCTCAACCAAAGCAAGCTCAATGTACTCACCAATTATTATTTTTTTTAAAAAAACTTGCAGTTGGATCTTATGGCAATGTATAATACTGTACAAACATCTGTTTGCCTCAGCTATATATTTACTCTTATCCAAGGCTATTGCAATGCTATCTTTAGCCACTGTTTTTAGTACTGATAAACTGTAATACTGTTTCTGCTTAATTTTTAAACATTTGAAATATATTTTTTTTACTTCATGCAACCTTTTCACATCTTTTAACACCATGTTTGACAAATTTTAAGTGAATGGTGTAAAATTGGATGTATAAAGTCACTATTAGTCCTCAACATATTTAAACCACTCACATCATCTTGTATATTTTGAACCATTCAGTGAAAAATTAAGTCAATTTAATAAAATAGGAATTATATATGAATAACTCGCAAGAACTTTTTGTGAAGCCAGATTTTAGAATATGCTACTTTTTTCTGTGTGCTGCATGACGTTTGGTGAATTCAATGTTGTTCCACCTGAATAGCTAAGCACCATGGGCGGACGTGACGCCAATGTGGTCCCAAATTCTGGGTGACAGCATTGTGGTTTGATTCTATATACACTTCATAGTGCTATTTGGCACCATCAGTTACTAGTTACTATGTCCTTTATAGACAAGAGAGGACAGACAATGATGAAAGCAGAGATTATGTCATTCACTGAGGCAGACTATGAAGGAATCCTCTCCAGGTAAAAGATTTTGGACTTTGTACTTTTAAAGAAAAGATAACAGAGAGTTGGGCAGAAGTACCTAATCGGCATTTAATGAAAGATCTTATAGAAAATGTGCAGAATGCATATATCACATACAAACAACCACAATAAATGTGGCATAACATATATACCTGTATATAAACTTGTCCTTTTAAAACAAGAGTAAAAAACTCCAGTATAATCTCAATAAAAAACAGACCACATAGCCTCAGCAACATACATATGCATGCATATAGATAAATATAACCCAATGAACCTATGTATCACCAGCTGGTAAAGGTAATTGGGATGTTCGTGGAATTTGGATCTTGCAAGATATGGGAGAAAAAACAACTCTCTCTTCAGATGATTGATAAACATGGATAGTTACATGTACATACAAAACTGTTGCTTCATAAGGTTGAATCCTCAAAAACATCCTAAATAGGATCAAATATTGGTGATAACCGAGATATAGGCATAAGGTCACCAAATAAAATAAATAGGAGTCATTTTCATCAAGATAAAATCTCTTACCGCAACCGCGGCTGAAGAAAGTAGAAATCCCGTATAGAGAACCACTGTCACGGTTCAAATACAAAGTGCAGCTCAGGAGCCAAGAATGAGTTGAAAACACACAAAGTTTATTGCTGGAATAACAATCTGATGGTGTAATACTGAATATACAGGAAAATGCAGGAATAAATACCGGGTAGATGGCTGATGTAGGTAAGTGGTAATATGGAGAGATCCCAGATAGCAGGTAAGCAGTGATATGGAGAGATCCAGGCAGCATGAAACCACAAGTACAGCAGAGGGAAGGAACAACAGAATGCAACAACAGGATGGGACAACAATAACCAGCAAAGACTGCTGTGAGAGACAGGTTTAAGAATAAACACACCCAGGTGCAAGAAATAATTACAGGGCAGGTTAACCCCTGATACAACCAAGTAAGGCACAATAGCAGCACCTCTGGTGATCAGAGGTACTGCTGCAACATATAAAATGGAATACAAATAATAAAGACCAAAAGTCCAGGAGGCAGGTCGTTACAACCACAATATATATGTTAAACATCCAACGGAGGCATAGCTTCTTACCGCTTCAGCGGCTGTCTGAAATAAAAAGAACACGTACCTCCGGGAGTTGAAGCGGATCTGTAATTAAAGTCAGCAGATGGCAAATGCCTGTCAGCAGTAACAAAGGTAAGAACTTCTTACCATATGAGCGGGTCCAGGTGAAAAACAATTTCTTCGGTGCGGGGGAAAGAAGAACTATGTTAATATAAATATATATATATATATATATATATATATATATATATAAAATATAAAAATAATAAAAATAAAAAAACATAATAAAAAATATAATAATTTTAAAATAAAACACAACATGTACACCCCGAAGAATAATAATTTTTGATATTATTTGCCACATACATTTGAGTTTAGGAATCCCAATCATTAAATTCCATGGTTTCATTCAAACCTTCTGGACATAAGGTTTGGAGTTTGAAGATCCATGACACTTCACTTTTACATAATTTTTTTACTTTTAAACAATTGCATACATTATCAAAGACAGAGCTGTAAAGGTCACTGTATAGCTTTGGTAGAATATTTAAAGTTTCAAAGGACACCAAAGGGATTCTGGTCACTGCTATACCCCATGTTATGTTGGGTATAATGAGTTTGCTATCAAGTGAAGAAAAATAAATGCAACATTAATGTAATGTTCTGCATTGTAGAATATCAGCAACAAGTTTTAAAGAAGGAATATATTATACAAATATTATTATTATTATTATTATTATTATTATTATTATTATTATACAGAGATATTTGTGGGGTCTAGGTTCATATGAAGTAAGGAAAATGATGGAAAACTTATCCTATTACTTAGGGCCTTAAGCTATAATCAGAAATGAAGGGCATTGAGCTAATCAGAAATAAAGCTTTGATCTATTATCAAATATAGTGCTTTGTATGCTTCAATACACATAATGTTTTTGTTAAATCAATTTAAGATGTTTTATTTCTTTAAATCTAATTCAGATATTTTGTGTTAATATCCTGTCTGGAATCAAGCAGCCAACTGCAAAGGAACAAAGGAAGTTATCAGAATCAAGAAGTTATGCCAGCCTCAAGGATCCTGATTCAAGAATTAATAAGGAACTTGATGATATTTAGCATTCTTTTGAAATTACTAAGCTTGACCACTACCGTGTTCCATACTTATTTTTATGTTATAGAAACTTTCCATGTTATCAACTACAGTGTTCCATACTTATTTTTATGTTATAGAAACTTTCCATGTTATCAACTACTGTGTTCCATACCTATTTTTAGGATATAGAAAATTTTAATTTCCTTATTAATATTTCCACTGACGTGATTGATATGACGTGATAAATGTTTATGAAATATGAGCTATTTCAATTAGTAAAGCCAGTTCAATTTGGACACCAGACATTCTGTGTGGTATCTTATTTCTGAGCTCTGATCGATCAATAGATCAACACTGCTGCTACTACATCTAATCGCATACCCATATTAACTGGGATATTACCTGAAGAAGCACACACTGGAATATACTGGGGATTAAATTGAAACCCCTGCGAAAATTTGACAATTATGGTGGAAACTCACGTTGTAGATTTTGATTATTTACACCATGTTCTAGGAATAACTTTAGAACATTTATTGGAAAATACACCAGAAACACAGAGGGGGAAGGAAACACTGTAAATCCTATTGTGTGTCCCCGCAGTAATTTAAGACAGACTCTGGGTCAGATTGTGGAAAGAAGATTTTTGGGGATTTTTTATGAATCAAGTTTCTGGTAAATTAGGCCCTTGAGACATTGTCAAGATACTAAAAGTACTGTGACTAGTAACCCAGCCTGTAATAAAAGGTATTGATGTCTAGCATTTGTCACCCATTCAGAGAAAATTGGGTCGTGAACAGTGTACAAGTGTTATCATATGACATTGCACATCATTTGCTCCTGATTGTATTACGGTTGCTTGGGTGAATTATTGTCAATTAAAGTTAGGTCTCACAAAAGGGATAAATCATAAGCCTCAAGAAGGAATTTGGCAGACAGTTTGTGCAACTGGATTTCACGGTACTACCTGTAAAGTAAGCACAGGACAAACATATTCTGAAGTAGTTAAGATCTTTCGTTCAGGACCAAAAGAAGAGAGTCCATGTTGCCCTAGTTCAGATCTTCATTGTATGTTACCCTCTATGGTATTGACTGGAGGATTCCAGTAAAAGACTATTAAGGTATTTGAAACAATACAGTTTTAACCCATTATCCACATATGGAGTCAGTGGAACAGAAGCTTCTAATGTAAGGGGACCCAGCACACCCCCATTGAAATAGTGAAGAAGCAAGAGGGTAACCACGCAATAAAAGGGATGGACAAAGTTTTTAAGAGGGCTGGATCCCTCCAGAAGGTCTGTTGGATTCACAAAAATGGAAAGACTTTAGAAAAAAGAATAAGATTGGATTGAAAGGAAAAAAATTGGAGATAAAGTATATATATGGTTAGCTGCTAGTGAAGTATTGGAAGAGCAAAGCAAAAGGGAGAGATGTCTGGAGGATGGTGATAAAAGGGGTTATGTTGCATCTGCTCCACCACATCCACATCCACCTCCTCCATACCATGGTGAAGATACAATACAGGACAATAACACACATGAAACCCTGACAGGGGCACAAGGGACAGTAGCAGCTGCTCCATACAGAGCAACCCATGAAGCATTACAGACTATGACAGAATACCCAGGAGAGAGAAGTGACAGCAAGCACATAATAACTCAGTCACCAATGGGGGCTATGTACCTTAAGCCCACATCCCAGATAAAGCCTGAATCATATGAAGAACCTGGAGGCAGTTTTCCCCCAGAGAGAGGTTGTACATATTGTCATAAATGTGTAACACGAGGATGTTGGTATTGTTGGGATTGTCAGAATTTGGTGGATGAGAATGAAATGGTTTGTGAGAAGATAGTATTGGAATCATATGAGCCGGGAACAATTCGATACAGAAATATGAAAAGAATGTTGAGAGAAATTCAGGATTATAACCCACCAGGTAAAAAGGAACAGCAAACTCCACCAACCAGAAGAAAAGGCATTTTATCTGACATTTCTGAGTTAAGCACATACCCTGCAATAATAGCACTAGTGAGAACACATCAATATCCAAACCCTACATTAAACCCAGCATATGCAGCATCAGAAGCCAACCCTCACATGCTGACAGCAACACAGTATGTGCCTTGGTCCAATTATGAAATACAGGGAATAATTAAGGATGCTCCTGGTCCATACAAGACTCCAATGGGATTTGCTGCATATATGAACACAGTATTGGTGGTATGGACCCCATCAAGGCTAGATATGGATTTGATTATTAAATCAAAGATGAGAGCTGGAGACAGAGCAGCAATAAATGCCTATAATGAAGAGAAGGAGATAGGACAAGGATGTTTGCCAGTTGAAGCAGTCCCAGTAGTGGATCAACAGAAAACTGCTGCAAGTGGAACTGCACATTGAGAAGAATCCAGAAATGGTGTTATGAACAGCAAAAGAAATCCCAGGATCCAGAAACAGTGGTACAGAGACAGGACCCATTCAGAGTGTATCTGGACAGAGTGACCAGTTCCCTTGAAAATTATGGCATAGACATCACCACGGATGCAGGGATAAAGCTTTTGATAAAATGTTTCCTTGAAGGATTGGACCCCAGAATCAGGACACTGTTATATGAATGTGAACCAGCATGCAGATCATTGCCAATGGTGCATATAATTGAAACGTGTGAAGGCATTGAAGACGGAGAAAGGGAAAAGAATGAAAGACAAAGAGGCAAACCAATCACTGTCCATCTGGTACAAGAACAAGGGCAATGGAATGTGAAAGGACAAGCTAACCAAGGGATGAAACCCAAATTTTTCCAATCCCCAAGCACAGGTAAATGCTTATTTTGTAATCAACCAGGACACATGAAGAGGGATTGCCTGAAATACAAGAGTTGGTTGAAGAAAAAGGAGGAGAACAAATCCCCTCCCTCTCCCGAGATGGCCTGAAGGTTTGGCACCCCCTTATACACACTCCAAGACACCCCTGGTGATTTGGATTCAAATTTGGTCTAAATAAAATTACCCAATGGCAACCAGGTGGAATGTCTTATAGATACGGGGGCTAGCCAAACAGTTTTGAGGGAACAAGATGTACCAGCAAACCTGATAACAAAAGAAGTACAAGCAAGTCGTCTAACAGGAACAAAGGTAAAATTGAAGAAAAGCAAGAAAATTATCCTACAAGTTAATGACATAACAACTCCTATACCAGTTGAATTATTGATATCACCCACCTGTCCAGTAAACTTATTGGGAGCAGACTTTCTACAGCTGCTACAGGCAGTAATAGAATACCGAGGAGATAAGGTAATATTTACAAGCCGGCTTCCAGAAAATAAAGAACAGAAAGTTGATGGTGCGGTGCAAGTTTTTCTATCAATGGACGAAATTGACGGACCTGATTACCTATATCCAGATGAAGACCCAACCAGCAATATTCCTTCCAAGCTATGGTCAAAAGGCAAAAATGATGTGGGATTATTTAGGGTAACTCCTGTAACTATTACCCTCAAACCTGGAAAAACCCCAGTATCAGTCAAGCAATAACCGCTCAGTAATGACCAAAGGACAGCATTGAAGGAACAGATTTCAGAATATGAGGACAATCAAATCATATGGAAGTGCAAGTCGCCATATAATACGCCCTTTTTCCCCGCTAAGAAGCGATTAATGATAGATGGAGTCGTTACGTACCGGATGATTCATGATCTCAGAGAAATTAACAAAAGAATTCCAACGCCTATAGTACCAAATCCACACACTCTACTGAACTCCATCAGACCAGAAGCAAATTGGTTTACAGTCATAGATTTGGCTAATGCTTTTTTCTCAGTTCCAATTGCACCAGAGTCACAACTGTATCTGGCATTTACACATGATGGACAACAGTACTGCTGGACAAGATTTTCACAAGGGGGAGCCACAAGTCCCTCTGAATTCACTGAGGCAATGGCAACAATTTTAAAGAAATGGACCCCATTTTACCCGGAAAAGACACAACTATTGCAATATGTGGATGACTTACTCCTTGCAGTAGAAGGCATGGAAGAATGCCAGCAGGAGACTGAACACCTGTTAATTTTCTTGGCAGAAGAAGATTGTAGGGTCTCTAAAAAGAAAATACATGAGGTTCGCGAGACAGTGACATTTTTGGAACATTGCATCTCTTAAGGGATAAAACTCCTCACACCAGAAAGATTAAAGGTGATAATGGAAGCAAAAGTACCTGAAACACAAAGACAAATCAGAGGGTTGTTGGGAATAGTGAGTTACGTCAGAGAGTGGCTACCAGGAGCCTCATTACTCATGCAACCCTTAGACGACTTGATTAAAAAAGGAGAAACCTGTAATGATGCCAATTATCAAGAAAGAAAAAAAGGACTCCAATCTATTAAATAGACTATATGCTCTGCACCAGCGTTAGGACTACCCAATTATGACAAACACTTCTTGTTATTTTGCCATGAACACAAAGGGCATGCTTTGGGAGTCCTTGCGCAAGAACACAGAAGAAAACAGAGACCTTTAGCCTACTATTCAACAATGCTTGACCTCATTGTATTGGCATTACCAAACTGCATCAAGTCAGTTGCGGCAGCCGCCATATTGAAGGACAAATGTGCGGATATTGTTTTGGATCACCCACTCACAATCCAAGTTCCACATGCAGTCATGGAAATACTACATCAAGCAGCCACAAGACATATCTCCAGTGCCAGATTGACAAAATATGAAGTAGCGCTTCTCAGCTCCTCAAACATCACCATAAAACGGTGTACAGTCTTAAATACGGCAACACTTCTACCATTATTGCATGAACCTTACGGTTCAAGAGAAGGGAGACTGGAGCAGGAAGACTGGGAACGAAGCGGACAGTGGACATATTTGAGTGCCATGAATGATGAGGACAACAGGGAACATCAAGAGCATGAGCATGTGTCACACGCTGCTCATTTTGCTTCCACAGACAAAGACTGAGACACTCACAGGTGTCTCATTAACAGACTTCAAACCTCCAAGTTCTGATCTGCACAGGTGCAGACTGATTACCTGTCTACTTCTAATTAGATTCCTATTGGTTCCTGCGTTGGCTCCAGACTTGAAAAGGCACTTCCTTTCTTTCCTCTGGGCCTGTTGATCATGTTACCAGTCTGATTAGGTTCCTACCTACTCTGTGAGCTCTCACCTGGATCGTCAGTGCCTTGCTGTGTTGCTGTTAAAGACCATACAGATCAAACTGCAACTGTCTCTGCTGTGTACTACTCCACAGACTATTCAGCTCATGCTGCAACTATCTCTGCTGTATGACACTCCACAGGTCGTATCATCAAGCTGATTGTGTTGCTGTTAAAGACCATACAGATCAAACTGCAACTGTCTCTGCTGTGTACTATTCCACAGACTATTCAGCTCATGCTGCAACTATCTCAGCTGTATGACACTCCACAGAACGTATCATCAAGCTGCTTGTTGTTCTTTTCTCTGGCTGAACTGTTCATGTATTATTGAAAGCATTAAGGCATTATTTGGTTCCTGATTACTGCCGCATCTATTGTGCATATACTGCTACCTGGACAGTTAATCTCTCCTCTGATGTGGGCTGCTCAACTGTGATACCATTTACCTGCTGCCTTATTCTTTCCACCTTATTGCTGGGCTGTGCATTCAAAACCATATCTAACTATATGCTGATTGTTCATATTGCATGTGATATTGCCGGTGGCTCCGCCCACCTTGTACTACGCTCCTAGTGTGTATATATATATACATATATCAAGACTTTCCTGTATATTCATCCAGTCATCATTAAACCTCTGATTGTACTTTTATCCTGCATCTGGCATCTATTTGAACCTCAGGCTATCATTACCACTTACCAGTGTATTACCATATTCTCACTCCCCGAGGATCTGTTCCCACAACATCTATGAACAGATCCAGAGTCCAAAATACCAAACCGTGACAGTATCAACAGGCCACAATGGACTCCCCTGGGGAACCGCCGGCTAAACAGACTCTGCGGCTGTTACTCCATAGGATAGAACAACAGGATGAAATTCAACACCAACTCCTTCAATGTTTCCAGACATTGGCCTCTAGAGTGGATTCTATTCAATCTGCTATATCCTCACTTCTTCCACTGGCTCCTCCATCGGAACCACCTGCACCAGAGCTACCCAGTAATTCTCATTCTACTCTCCGGATTCCGTCTCCTGCTAAGTTTGATGGCGACCCTAAAGCCTGTAGAGGTTTCCTCAATCAGTGTTCGATTCAATTCGAATTACAACCTCAGAACTTTCCTACTCAAAGAATAAGAGTTGCTTACATAATATCATTATTGTCTGGCCAGGCTTTGGCCTGGGCCTCCCCCCTCTGGGAGCGTGATGATCCTCTCCTGTCCGACAGCTCTGCCTTTATAGTCACATTCCGTAAAATTTTTGATGAACCTGGTCGTGTTACCTCTGCAGCTTCAAGTATTCTCAGGCTTCGTCAAGGGTCACGATCAGTGGCGCAATATGTGATCTCCTTCCACACTTTATCATCAGAACTACGTTGGAATAATGATGCTCTAGTGGCTACTTTCTGGCACGGCTTATCTGATAAGATCAAGGATGCTCTTGCCCCCCAGGAACTACCTGCTACTTTGGATGCTCTAATTTCTTTGTGTAACAGAGTGGATCTACATTTCAGAGAAAGAGCCGCTGAAAAGGATAACTCCCGTCGTTCTGTATCCAGAACATTAACTCGCTATCTCTCTCCAGCTTCTGGAGAGGAATCAATGCAATCGGAACGATCGCGCTTGACTCCGGAGGAGCGCGATCGAAGATTTAAAAATAAATTATGTATTTACTGTGCCGATCCAGGGCATATCTTTAATAAGTGTCCCAAGAAATCGGGAAACACCAAAGCCTAATTTGTTCCGGAGAAGTCAAATTAGGCAATGTCAAATCGTCTCCTCAATCATCGTTACCCACTGTGTGCTCGTTTCCAATTATATTATATGGCCCTTCTGGCCCTGTTCACTCCTATGCCTTGCTGGATTCAGGAGCTGCTGGGAACTTTATTTCTTCTTCTCTCGTGTCCCAAGGGTCCTTACCCGTATCCTTCCTAGAGCATCCTGTATCTATTTCTGCAATTGATGGATTTCGTATCTCCAATGGTCTCGTCAAAAAATGCACTCCGCCTATTCTTCTACAAATAGGAGCATTACATAAAGAGATGATATCCTTCCATGTTTTGCCATCTTCTACTAGTCCTGTCATTCTGGGATTACCCTGGCTCCAACAACACTCTCCTCAGATGGATTGGACCACTTCACAAGTGTTATCCTGGAGTTCTAATTGCTTTAAAAATTGTCTTTCACGTGTTCATCCACTGGCCTCTACTAGCTTCTCGTCTGAATCTCAATCCAACTGCCTTCCAAGTCAGTATCTGTCTTTTCGGGATGTGTTCGACAAGGCCAGATCTGAACAGCTTCCTCCTCACCGAACATGGGATTGTCCTATTGATCTGTTGCCTGATCAAATCCCTCCGCGAGGTCGTGTGTATCCTTTATCCTTGCCAGAGACTCAAGCCATGTCCGAATACGTCCAAGAAAATCTTCTTCGTGGATTCATTAGACCTTCATCTTCTCCTGCTGGGGCCGGTTTCTTTTTTGTTAAAAAGAAGGATGGGTCCCTTCGCCCATGTATTGACTACAGAGGTCTTAATGCCATCACCATTAAGAACCGGTACCCCATTCCTCTCGTCACCGAACTATTCGACCGTATAAAGGGGGCGAAGATTTTCACAAAACTAGATCTCAGGGGAGCTTATAACCTCATCCGAATTAAAGCCGGCGATGAATGGAAAACAGCGTTCAACACTCGCGATGGCCACTACGAATACCTAGTAATGCCTTTCGGTTTGTGCAATGCCCCTGCGGAGTTTCAAGGTTTTGTGAACGAAATCTTCAGAGACCTCCTCTATGATTGTGTCGTTGTATATTTGGATGACATTTTGATCTTCTCCCAGGACATTCATTCTCACCGCCTTCAAGTGGCAGAGGTTCTTTCACGTCTTCGTAAGAATCAACTTTTTTGCAAGCTAGAGAAATGCTTATTTGAAAAGTCCCAAATGTCATTCCTTGGCTACATTGTCTCAGGCTCAAGATTAGAGATGGACCCAGAGAAGGTTCGAGCTATACTCGAGTGGCCTCTTCCCTTAGGATTGAAGCCTGTGCAACGCTTCTTGGGGTTCTCTAATTATTATAGACGTTTTATCAAGGGATACTCAACTATAGTGGCACCCATTGTGTCTCTCACCCGGAAGGGTGCCAATCCCAAATCCTGGCCGCCAGAGGCCTTAAAGGCTTTCAAATTTCTAAAAGAAGCATTCTCCTCGGCACCTATACTTCAACAACCTAACATGTCTTTGCCATTCTTCCTCGAGATTGATGCTTCAAGTGTGGGAGTAGGGGCTGTGTTATCTCAGAAGTCTCATCTTAACCAGTTCCATCCCTGTGCATTCTTCTCCAGAAGATTTTTACCTGCAGAGAAGAATTACGCCATCGGCGATAAAGAATTACTGGCCATAAAAATAGCATTGGAGGAATGGCGTTATCTCCTAGAGGGAGCTAAATTCCCGGTTACCATCTTTACGGATCATAAAAACCTATTATATCTGCAATCCGCTCAATGCTTAAATCCTAGACAAGCTAGGTGGTCTCTCTTTTTCTCTCGCTTCAATATTCGAATTACATTCAAACCTGGTGAGAAGAATAAACGTGCAGATGCTCTTTCCCGAGCCTTTTCCTGTGATTCCAAGACCGAAGAGGTGAAACCTTATCCTATACTAGATCCCAAGTGTATATTTACTTCTACTTTGTCTCCTGCCTGTACACCACCACCTGGGAAGACTTTTGTACCACCGGATTTACGAAAGAAACTGTTGACTTGGTTCCACTCTACTCGTTTTGCTGGCCATACTGGTATACGTAAAACCATTGAGTTGGTCTCCCGTAATTATTGGTGGCCAAAATTTCATAGTGATGTTAAGGACTTTGTTGCTTCCTGTGAAATTTGCAGTCAACACAAGTCATCTCGCCAATCTCCTGCTGGACAATTAATCCCACTTCCTATTCCGGACAGACCATGGACCCATTTGAGCATGGACTTTATCACCGACCTACCCCCTAGCAAAAAATATAATACCATCTGGGTTGTGGTAGATCGGTTCTCAAAAATGGCTCATTTTATTCCACTTATTGGCCTACCATCCTCATCTGTTCTTGCCACATATTTCGTTAAAGAGATATTCCGGTTGCATGGCTGTCCCGCAGAAATTGTGTCAGATCGTGGAGTTCAGTTCGTGTCTAAGTTTTGGCGAGCCTTGTGTAAAATTCTTGGTATCCAATTAAACTTCTCATCATCCTACCATCCCCAGTCTAATGGACAGACTGAACGTGTAAACCAAGATTTAGAGACTTTTATTAGAATGTTCTCTGCTGCCAATCAGGACGATTGGGTGGATCTTCTACCTTGGGCAGAGTTTGTGCATAATAATGCCCTTCATGAGTCAACTTCTGCATCACCATTTTCCATTGTGTTTGGGATTCATCCATCCTTTCCCAGGTTTACTTCCCTCCCGCCCACCCAGGTTCCTGCTGTTAATCTCGTTCAACGGAGATTTGTTTCTATCTGGAATCAAGTGAGGAGCTGTCTTAAGAAATCTTCCAAACGTTACAAGTTTGCGGCGGATAGAAAACGTCGGGCCGCACCTGCCTTCAAGATAGGTGATAGAGTATGGCTCTCTACAAAGAATATCCGTCTCAAGACTCCTTGTATGAAGTTTGCTCCTCGCTTTATTGGTCCTTATACTATTTCAAAAATTATTAATCCAGCTTCTGTGAAATTATCTTTACCAGCTGCTCTTCGGATCTCCAATTCGTTTCATGTCTCCTTGTTGAAACCATTGATCATTAACCGTTTTTCGTCTACCCATACTTCTTCTACAGCACCTAAAGTTCACTTGGATCAAGAATTCGAGGTCAAACAAATATTGGATTCAAAAATCTCTAAAGGAAGTTTGAAGTATTTAGTAGACTGGAAAGGGTTTGGTCCTGAGGAACGTTCCTGGATCCGTGCTGCGGATGTTCATGCTCCAGTTTTGGTTAAGAACTTTCACAAGAACTTTCCTTCTAAGCCGAATCCTAGGTGTGCGGTGCCCACCTTTAAAAGGGGGGGTACTGTCACACGCTGCTCATTTGGCTTCCACAGACAAAGACTGAGACACTCACAGGTGTCTCATTAACAGACTTCAAACCTCCAAGTTCTGATCTGCACAGGTGCAGACTGATTACCTGTCTACTTCTAATTAGATTCCTATTGGTTCCTGCGTTGGCTCCAGACTTGAAAAGGCACTTCCTTTCTTTCCTCTGGGCCTGTTGATCATGTTACCAGTCTGATTAGGTTCCTACCTACTCTGTGAGCTCTCACCTGGATCGTCAGTGCCTTGCTGTGTTGCTGTTAAAGACCATACAGATCAAACTGCAACTGTCTCTGCTGTGTACTACTCCACAGACTATTCAGCTCATGCTGCAACTATCTCTGCTGTATGACACTCCACAGGTCGTATCATCAAGCTGATTGTGTTGCTGTTAAAGACCATACAGATCAAACTGCAACTGTCTCTGCTGTGTACTATTCCACAGACTATTCAGCTCATGCTGCAACTATCTCAGCTGTATGACACTCCACAGAACGTATCATCAAGCTGCTTGTTGTTCTTTTCTCTGGCTGAACTGTTCATGTATTATTGAAAGCATTAAGGCATTATTTGGTTCCTGATTACTGCCGCATCTATTGTGCATATACTGCTACCTGGACAGTTAATCTCTCCTCTGATGTGGGCTGCTCAACTGTGATACCATTTACCTGCTGCCTTATTCTTTCCACCTTATTGCTGGGCTGTGCATTCAAAACCATATCTAACTATATGCTGATTGTTCATATTGCATGTGATATTGCCGGTGGCTCCGCCCACCTTGTACTACGCTCCTAGTGTGTATATATATATACATATATCAAGACTTTCCTGTATATTCATCCAGTCATCATTAAACCTCTGATTGTACTTTTATCCTGCATCTGGCATCTATTTGAACCTCAGGCTATCATTACCACTTACCAGTGTATTACCATATTCTCACTCCCCGAGGATCTGTTCCCACAACATCTATGAACAGATCCAGAGTCCAAAATACCAAACCGTGACAGCATGATTGTGTGGCATTGATGGATCTGGAAAGGGCGTATCCAACGCACTTGACCGATCAACCAATAAGTAATCCAAATTTTTCTTTTTTCACTGATAGCTCTAGCTACTATGTTGATGGAATAAAAAAAGCAAGATATGCAATCGTTACGCTGTATGATATCATGGAAGCAGAACCACTTCCCCTGGGTACCTCAGCACAAGCTGTGGAGTTAATGGCAGTATTGAGAGCACTGGAAATTGCAGAAGGTGAAACAGTGAATATATATACTGACTCAAGATATGCATGGGGAACAGCCCTGGATTATGCTAACATCTGGAAGAGCAGGGACTTCAGGACAGCAACAGGCAAGACTATTCAAAATGCTGCCTTAATAGAAAGACTGACAAGAGCATTGGAACTACCAATCAAATCAGGCATCATAAAAGTTGCTGTCCACACCAAAGAACAGATGCAAGAAGGAAAAGGAAATGCCTTTGCAGACAAGATGGCCAAAGAAGCAGCACTAAAACCCATTGTGCAATCATTTTATGTCTTAAACATAGAATCCTCTGTACAAGAAGAAGAAGTCACGACAAAAGACCTGGCAAAGATGCAGAAACAAGCAGGACCACTGGAACATGCCAGCTGGGAAAAACATGGAGCTAAGGAATCCAGCACAGGACTCTGGACCAAGAAAAATCTTGTTTGCCTGCCATGAGCCTTATATGCTCCCATGATACAAATAGCACATGGTCTAGACCATAAAGGAAAGGGTCAGAAAGCAGCACAAATACTCCAACATTGGATAGCAGCAGGCATTCATACAGCAGCCAAAGGATTTGTGAAACAGTGTTTGATCTGTGCAGAAAACAATCCAGGACAAAGGGTAAAAACACCAACCGGAAATACTCCAAGAGCTGCATACCCCTTCCAAAGACTACAGATTGATTATATTCAGTTACCCAGATGTGGCACATATGAATATGTCTTAGTATGTACAGATTTATTCAGTAAGTGGGCCGAAGCTTGGGCGGTCAGCAAAGCCACAGCAAAAAACGCTGCAAAAAGGTGATAGCAGAAGTAGTCTGCAGATATGGGGTTCCTGAAGTGATTGAGTCAGACAGAGGAGCTCATTTTATGGGAGAAGTCATGCAAAATATAATGTCAGATCTAAAGATCACACACAGGCATTTCATACTCCGTACTGGCCACAGGCCAGTGGAAGAGTAGAGAGGATAAATGGTACATTTAAATTGATAATCCAGAAAGCAATGAGAGAAACAGGGAAAACATGGGTTGAATGTTTACCTATAGCCTTATTCGTTGTTAGAACCACACCATTGAAAAAAATGAAGCTGAGCCCCTATGAAATATTGTTTGGGTCAGTACCTAAAACAGGTTGTTATTTTCCCCAAGAGTTACAGCATAAACATGGGGATTTAACAGGGTATATGTTGTGGCTCACTAAACAACTTACTAATCTGCATGCACAAGTTTTCTCCTCTCTTCCTGATTCAGGTTCCCTAATTAACCCTCACCAACTGAAAATTGGAAATTGGGTGTATCTCAAGAAGCATGTAAGGGGAGCCCTTGAACCTAGATATAAGGGACCGTATCAAGTTGTGTTAACAACCCCCACATCAGTCAAGGTTCTGGGAAGAGACACCTGGATACACGCATCCCATTGCAAAAAGACCAAAATAACGATTGAACCTCCGGCAGAAAAATGAGATGTTATATCCTTTTTTGCATTGCAATAATGTACATAAGTCCTACAGGTGAACAGGAAAATTGGCCAATACAGTTGTAATCAGAGAGATATGAAACACTCAAAAGAGTGAAGATATGTTGGTTATACATGTGTCCCCTCATAAAAGAACTGAGAAATCAATGCATGAAAGATTGTTGAAGAAATCTATCCATAGTCCCAGCATCAACACCCGAGGCCACCCATAGAGTTAAAAAACAATTGGTAAACAGGAATTGTAAACACCTGCCCCCTATTCCCAGATGCATCTGCGAGTATTGTAGAGTGTCTCCAGATGAGAGATGCATCAGGTGCTGTAGCTCTCCAAAATGGCATCTAGAAAACTTATTTTTATACATACATTAGTCAATCAGCATGATGACAAATCGGTCAGATTGTTGGGTATGTTCCCATTCCCCTGTTTCAGCAAAAACAATGGCCTGGATGTTTCTCCCTATAACATGGAAAGAATGGGTCACGTATGATTTCAATGACACTTTCAACCTGGAAGCTGCAAACAAATATGTTTTCCAGGACTCTCCTGGAATAAAAGTTAAATTACTCAATCAGAACATATCCTTTTGTATTACCCCCCCCCCAACATGGTGAAAGCATGGGGTATGGAGACCAAGCTATAACTCCTATAAAAATATATTTAGGAGGAGCACAGTGTAGAGAAGCTATGATCAGGGTTTGTGGTTGGACACGCCCTGGAAGAAACAATTACACAAATCCACAGTACAGGGTACATTTGAATAATACAATGTTGATCCTAGTAGGGCTCTGGGTAGAATGAGAATTGCCCCACTGGATGAACATGACAGGGAACAACAACACAATACTTTATGTAAATGCCACTATAGCAAGACAGGGAATACAGAACATTAAAAAGATATGGATGGGAACACCCCCTTTGCTGCCAGATGGGCTTTATTTCCTATGTGGTAGCTACGCCTACAAGTGGCTTCCCTATGGTGGGTACCATACCGGTGCCAGCAGCATATATAATATCACATCAAGAGTTAATACAAGGATTTAAACACACTAAAAGTGGCCCTTGCATACATCACTCTATCCAAAAAAGAGAAGTCAAAACAATAAGACAGAAACATGCACCATTATTGGAAAAATCAAAAGGACATAAAGTAACAATCGGTCTTGATAATATCATAACCTTTGGAACATGGGGAACTATGTCCAACTTTAATATGATAATAAAGTTAGCAAACTTGTTGGACAATATCAGTGAGATCTATGATGAAACGTTGAGATATGTGGGTAAAGAACTGCAAGCTTTAAAAACGCAGCTTGCACAACAACCAACTGGTCTTAGACTATCTGACAGCACAGTCAGGAGGGTATTGTTTTACATTAGAGACAGAGTTTGGAACACGCTGCTGTAATTTCATCCCCAATATCACTGATGAAAATCCTGAGACACTATATCACACTATATAGACCAGATTGAAATGTTGAAGGAAGAATTTAGAAAAACTAATTATGACCCTGATGTTGTAAATGATGCATGGTGGGACAAAGCATTTGGATGGATGAATCCAGCCAATTGGTTTTCTGGTCTGGGTGGTTGGATTGCTGCAATTCTCACTTTTCTGGCAAAAGCAATGGGTGTTCTACTGATTTCTTATTTACTTTTTAAACTAGGGGTCTGCTGTGTAGCCAGCTGTGTGAAAATGAGCAACAAAAGGATGTTGAGGTGATGGGAACAGACAAGAAGGAGGACAGTGGATAACATTTATGAGAGATGAAGACTATCCAGAGATGGAAGGAGAATACCTGAGGATAACATTTATGAAACATATGGAGAGAAACCCACTTGACAATAGAATCATAGAAGGTTGTGATTAGGTTACGGCAGCCGGAGTGCCGAATGGTTATTACCTTTGCTCTGACTAAAGGACAAGCCTTGTGTCATTGTGAAAAGTTGTCACTAACAAAGTCGCTTTAACCTTTTCGCTTGATACCTGTTAGGAAGGAAATTTTAGCCCTAATTAATATGATAATGAATAGCGACTGTGGGGTTCTAGGTTCATATGAAGTAAGGAAAATGATGGAAAACTTATCCTATTACTTAGGGCCTTAAGCTATAATCAGAAATGAAGGGCCTTAAGCTAATCAGAAATAAAGCTTTGAGCTATTATCAAATATAGTGCTTTGTATGCTTCAATACACATAATGTTTTTGTTAAATCAATTTAAGATGTTTTATTTCTTTAAATCTAATTCAGATACTTTGTGTTAATATCCTGTCTGGAATCAAGCAGCCAACCGCAAAGGAACAAAGGAAGTTGCCAGAGCATCTGCTAAAGCGAAACTTTGCAGAATCAAGAAGTTATGCCAGCCTCAAGGATCCTCATTCAAGAATTAATAAGGAACTTGATGATATTTAGCATTCTTTTGAAATTACTAAGCTTGACCACTACTGTAGTCCATACTTATTTTATGTTATAGAAACTTTCCATGTTATCAACTACCGTGTTCCATACCTATTTTTAGGATTTAGAAACTTTTAATTTCCTTATTAATATTTCCACTGATGTGATTAATATTTTCCATTGACGTGATTAATGTTTATAAAATATGAGCTATTTCAATTAGTAAAGCCAGTTTAATTTAGATACCAGACACTCTGTGTGGTATCTTATTGCTGAGCTCTGATCAATCAATACATCAACACTGCTGCTACTACATCTGATATATACTAACATTGACTTGTCAATTGCAGGTAATTATACATCTGTATAGCAATACAGAAGGTCACCCCAACATATTTGTACCAAAAACCCACAGATAAGAACAATAGGCTTCATTTTGATAGCTGTCACCCACTAGGGATTGCAAAAGGGTTGCCAAAAAGTGTTAGTAGAGTCCTTAGGATTACATCAGATGCTGAAAAATTTGAGAGGAGGGCAATGCTAGATAAACTTGTTCTCAAAGGTATAATACATTTATTAGTTAATTATTTAAATTAAAAGAGTTTAGTATATCACCTAGAGAATCTGTATTTATGCAGAATAAAGTGTTAAAATCTGGCAGCAGTATACAATTTGTATATAATTATAAGTAAACGTATTAAAACTGTCATACATGAATACTGGCCAATTTTAAAGAAGGATACATTATATGGTAAATTATTTTCAGAGACACCCTTATTCTCATATAAAAGAGGTCCAAATATTGTGGATATGCTGATTAAGGGAGATATTCGTGAGTCAATTGTACATACTAGATTCTTATGTACCCTACACAATAGGAGGTTTCCATGTAGAAACTGTGAACACCACAGCAGTATAATAATATGTTTATTTGTCTCATCAGTATTACAATGTAAACTAATACCAATAAAAATGTATGCCACGTATGACAGTAAATAGGTCATATATTGTTTTAATGCCCTTGTGGGTTTGGCTATGTTGGAGAAACTTTAAGGGCTATAAAATTAGATTACAAAACATAAATCTGATATTTCAAGTAATTTTATTAGTATAACAATGTTTGATACATGTGTTCAGACACTCTGCAATTACTTTTGTATACTGGATAATGGATTATTTGATTAAATGTATTTTCCATCTATATAAGAGATATAATTTCACTTTTATATTTATCAATATTTTAATACACTATAGCGTTGAGATTTAAATAAATGTAATAAAATAGGGATTATATATAAACAACTAGCAAGGTGAAAATTTATGTTGTTTGTCTATAGCTGCAGAATAATAAAATAATGAGCACATGGTACTCATGAGATATTATGATTGGTGAAATAGTTTATAAAAATTGCACTATTTTAAAAACTTTGTCAATATTGTCCTAAAATATTATATATTACCCCAATAATTTCTGCAATTAATTAAAAAAGGAAGAACATTTTGTGAAGCCAGATTCTTGAGTGTGGTGCTATTTTCTGTGAGTTTGATAATGTATTGCCTCAAGGAATCATATACTATATTAATATTTCCTATGCATTTGTGCGGGAGATCATAAGCAGCTTAATGAACCCATTATTTTTCTTTGTTAGGTTTTAAAAGAGATAACATATGTCTAGAACTTAATATTAGAAAAATTTGAACAAAAAAGCATAGTTATGAAATAGATTAGCATACCAACACTTCCTTCAGTAATGTCATAGTAACGGGGGGTTTAGATCGAAAAGAAAATGGTTTTAAAAGTGCTATAATGATTTTAGAAATGGTGAGTTCTTGGGACTTAATCTTCTGCTGATGAATTGTCCAAACTTTCTAGACTCACAGGTAGCACAATTACACAAAAAGAAAAACAATACTTGAATAAGCTTATTAAGTGAAGATTGTGACTTTTGTCATACTAAATTCCATTTAATAATTTTCTGTCTTTGTGCTCTTAAAGAATTTAGGCAAGGAACTGTTTAGTTTGCAATATCTCAGATTAATTTAGGTAGTGATTGTATTTTGAGATAAATCAGAGAATCACTGAAGAGTTTCTAAGAGCACTTGATCTAAATATTACTAGTGATGGAATGGGTTATTTAATAGTAAGAGATAAACTGTTGGAGGATTTCAGACATTCTTTGATAGAACAGGTGATTAGATTTTGATTAATCCTTTCACATCCACATGTTACACATGCCCAGCTGGGTTTAGTCATGACAAAATATACTAAAGAATCCTGTTAATTGGATGGCAATAGTAAGTTGTTTTCCGAAGAGGGACTCTTTTTGCTACTATATTAATATGAAATCATGCTGCAATTGTGAATAGACCTATAAAGGTTAATTACATTTATACTGTCAACTAAAGTGTTTTATCTGCTAAAGCTTTGTTTTTAGACCAAGAGATTGGCTAATCTTGTACCTACCTTGTAGTGATTATTGGCTTATTTCCATCCAAAGGAACAAATTATTTTACGCAATACCAACATGACATTTGGGATTGAATAAGGGATATGTCTATATTTTTGGACTTACCCATCCCCCACATAGTGGATTTTCTAAGATTTTTTGTTACTTCTAACATAATTGGGAGATATTATGCTAACGAGATTCTATCACTAACTCTTTCCTATTAGATATAAAATATGTCATTAATAGAGATAATATTGGTGATTGGTTGATTATCAGACACCTCTTTTTCTCTCACTCAGTGCTTATTTAATCAAGGACTATATAAGCACTTCATTCTTCATTTCTACTAGTCTACAAAAAGAAAACTGATGGCGTAGGCGTTTTCTATTCCTTCCCTATCCTTGTTGATAACCTGAAGTGAGTTTATACTGCATCTTCTCTATATGTTCTTACTGATTTTAATCTCTATGACTGTTTTACTTAATTGGTATTTTTGGAATAAAAATCTTGGATTGCACTATGGAATGACCCCTTTCCTTCTTATTCCTGAGTGCATAAGGATATGCCTCTATGACTGTAAAAGTGTGTCTACACACAAATTAGAAAAAAGGAACTCTCAGGTCTTTTGTTAGTACATCAGCATTTCGGTCTAATTATGGACTTTTATCAAGAAAACAACAACGGGGTTCATGGAGTGTTCGGAACATTTATAAGCAGGAAAGAAGCATATATAAAAAAACATATATATGCTTATATATTCAGTCAGACACATCTCACAATATGTCCTACTGCTCATCAGTGACATATGCACCAGTTTTACGTCAGGAGTAATAAGTGGAAGTGTGCAGTGATGTGTCTTCATGGTGCTAGCAGTAAATGCTATTTGCAGTATCCTATTTTTTTTACAAAATATAATAATGTAGTGTCATATACATAAGTAAAAATAGTGTCTTAATAAATAGATGTGAACTATAAAATATATTTAAATACAAACACAATATCAAAATGCAAATTGAATTAAATATTAACATCTGTTGTTTTCCCATTGAAAAATGAAATAAGAATTTTCTTTCCCGCTAAAGTCCAAATGGAAATATCAATTAACTATTTCAAATAGGTGGCTGTGCCCTCATGTAATTTTGCAGACACACTAATGAAGTAAATACTATCACTGGCAGGGCTCACAATGCAATCAGTCAATTAGAAGCAGTTAGCAAGTATTGACAATCA
This sequence comes from Mixophyes fleayi, assembly GCF_038048845.1. NCBI lineage: Eukaryota > Metazoa > Chordata > Amphibia > Anura > Limnodynastidae > Mixophyes > Mixophyes fleayi. Next base: position 290,069,135 of record NC_134405.1, on the reverse strand, counting down.
TCATCATCATCATTATTGTACACTAAGAACTTTGTGGCTAATCCCGTTATACTGTTCCGGTAGATGGTTATTCGCGATTTGATCAAATTCTGCACTAAAATCCCTAGATTTTAAATTATGTAAAAATATTGCAGAGTTTACAGCGTATTAGAGAAAGGTTTTCCTATTGAGACTAGTATTTCTTTAGTGTTCCTTTAGGGCTTGAGTCATTAAGGAAAGTAAGGCAAAAAAAGGAGTAAATGTTGTCTGGAACAAACCAAGTTACAATGCAAGGGGTGAAAATAAGTTCACTATTTTGCACATAAGTTAAATACTGGCTGTTTTTTCATCTAGCACAAAAATACTTGATAGCTTTATTTTTAAACTGACATTTAAAGCTGATCTAGGACATGCCCTGCCCCAACTATAAAGCTGTCCCCATATTTTAAATGTACCTTCCCCTCCAATGCAACTTGATTTTGCCCAGATGCAAATTTACTCCTTTTTTATGCTTTGCTCTCCTTAATGACTCACGCCGTTAGTCTTCAAAGTGCATTTTTGTATACAGTATATAAGTTTGAAAGAGTAGTGTCTGTTGGGGCATGTTTGGCAGCACACTAGTGATCAAAATAGCTCAATTTGGTAATGTTTCATGAGCAATGTTGTCAAAAGTGATGTCAGCATAGTTCACATTAAAAAACAGCAAATGTCAGCAAAGGGCAATAGGGAACAGATTTTGAATTGGTATCTAGAATGGTGTTAAAAGAAAGTGGGTGCTACTATTACTTTCTTAGTAGATAGCACAGAGAGTCTAATAGTGTGGCAAGTATCATAGAGAAATGTAATAACTTATTTATAACTAATATCATCAACAAACCCCACAAAAAGGTAATTTCTGGTTCAACCCAAGGAATACAATTCCTTTCTGCTCTAAATCAGCTGAACGAAAATTTATATAATAAACGTATGCTTAATTAACATTCTAAATGTATCAATCGTATACATAATATAAAACAGTGTAGTGTAGTATACAACATCTAGTAGACACAATCTGCCCTCCATGCAGCCTCACACTCCACCAATCATTATATAACAATAATAACATTTTACAAAGGGCCATAGTAATGGAGAAAGGGAAGGTGGATACTGAATGATAGAGCAAAAATAATTGCATGTCCTTGGGCTCCAATGTGTATGAGATAATTATGAGCCTTGTAAAATGATATTTAAAACCTGGCATATGGGTGAAGCAAGCCCTCTTAGAGGCAGGGGTTTTTGTGTGATGTGACACACAACATTTTACACACATTTGACACACAGCATTTTACAAAGGCTGCCAAAAAGCTGGTTTATCTATTTATGCATACCCTAAAGGCAAAATGACTGATTCTGAAACAGAGACCAATGTGTCAAAAACTGGAAATTCCTTATAAGCGTGGAGATGGTAGGCAAGTAAGAAGAGTGGGTTACATATATACTTGAATAAACTTATATAAACTGAGCCATTTAGGGACCAGTTGGTCATACTATCTCTTTCTGGGTCACCACAACTTATTCAATATGCTTAAATATCCACCATTACAATCGGAGCTGCTTAGTCAGAAATTGTTTTTTTTGCTGACCAACTGGCTCTGGTGTTAATTCCCTTTCTGGTATCCATAAGCACTGGGTCCACGATTTAAATCAGTTATTAGCTTACAGGAAGTTGTAACCTTTTCAACCAAGTTTCTGTTTTCAAGGTGAATATATTTTTTTCTATTATATCAGGAGAAACATATTCATCTTGGAAATATAAACCTGGGACCCAGTGTTTATGGATACCAGAGAGTGGTCTAACCCTAGAGTCACCATGAGTTTTTGGTTCCTAAGAACTTCAACTCTAATAAAAAGTAAATAAATTTCCCTTAAGACTCTATAATTTACACCAACATATGAAAGCAGCTGTAACCAAATGGTCGCTCCAACAGGAACATCATTAAGTGTGGTAAAAAGACTTAAATAATAAAATTAAAATGGCTGACTTCACATACAAATAGAATTGGCTTATAACATAATAATATTATATTATGATAAAATAAATGTTGTAACATTATAGTTCAATCTACATATAAATTAACAAATAATAATAGAGATAGACTGATACAGAAATTGCAAAATAATTGTAATAGTTTTACCAGCAATTAATACACGAATATTAATAATAAATTATATACATAAAGAGACTTCCTTATTAGCAGTGCTAACCTGTAAGCCACCCTGTTTTCTCTAATATCTGCATGGTATTAATGGAATCTTAATAGATCAAACTAATAATCATTTTCAGTATAGTATTTCATTAATTAGACTAGAAACGCATTAGCTGAATAATTAAATTATCAGACTAGCGCATAAAAAATACAGTTTTTTGAAAAAGAATGTGTATAAATAAAAGACAAGATAATTCTTTTGCCTTATCAGGAAAAAGTTTAGCAAACTTAACTCAATAAAGCAGAGCCCTTCAAAGATGAGAACAACAAAATATGTATACGTTATGTCTAGTTAGGGGCTGAAATAATAATCAAAAAGTAAAAAAGGAAGCTTTTTTGTATTTGTTGCTAGTACCAATATTCTAGTGTCAGGATTTGAACCCAGGGCTTCTGCCTCTGTGGACGCTGCTCTACTGACAGAGCTATTCTGGCTGCTGGACATATCCTTGTCTTTATCCTGTGTTCCAGATCTGTTCTAGTTATCTCCTGATGTTTCAGCATGCCTTAGCTCCACCCCTTGGCTTCCTATAACAGCCTGGCCAGTTCCTGTCTCCAGTGCCTGATTATTGTGCTCCTTGTCTGTGATCTAGTTCCTGTTCCTGTTGCTTCTCTTACCTACAGACATCTATTACTCTTGTACCGACCTCGGCTTGCCCTCGACTTTGCTTCTTCCCTAACCATTGGACCTCATTGCCTCTCTGTGTACCGTACCCGGCTACGTTTGACTATTCATATATTATAATCTCCTGTTGGCCAACGGTTCTCCCTGCCACTGGGCTCCTATTCAGTTTCCGGACCATGACATCTAGTGTCTTGTCGAAGCCTTCTGGATGCAGTGTGTAGCCTAAACATCGAAAAGCCTCCTAGAGGCACAATCTTTTCAATTGATCTCCACATTGCATAGTTTGCTTGATATGAGTTACTCCTATAATATTTATGCTTGTTGGATCAGAATTATGTACTTGCTTAAAGTGTTTGATACACAATGTGTATTTATCTTGTTAATAATGTTCTTGTATGCTCAACTTTGAGAGATTGTTGATTCTTCCAATATACTGTAACATATAAGAGCATTAAAGTATTTAGATTATGTAGCTGGTCTGATAATTTATTAAAATCCACGAATTTGAATTTTGTCACATTAGAGGTACTATTTGTTACACTATTTTGAGTAAATCTGTATGTCATGAATATAGACCTGCTGCATATATATCACCCTGTAGTAACCCCATTGCTATATCCGGTATATCTTTCAAAGCACATTTTAGGAATGAGGGCCTAATATATTTCTTAGATTATTATCCTTTTTAAAGGTAAGTGTAGGATTATCAATGATCAGATGTTTTAGTTTAAAATACTTTTGTAGAATATATTTTGGATTAAATTTTTAATCTTATAAAATGTAATATTATATTTTGAGACAAATCATATCATTGACTTATGAAAATGTTTATATTTGGCCTTCTTTTTTAACCCTAAGAGTTCATTTCTATCTTATGTTTTAATTTGTTTATACAAAGTCATCACACAATATTGAAGGAAGAATATCTTTCCATAAATGTGTTTTTCATTAGAGATGCTCAAATGTCTCATCTTGAAATCAATTATGCTTAAGCCTATAAAACTTACCTTTTGGGGTGTTTTTTATCCAATGTCTGTGATGGTTGCCTTGAAAGTGTAGATAATTGCTATCTACCATTTTTTGAAAATCTGAAGAGATGACTGTTTTGCCCGTGAATCAAAAGTAAAATTAGTGGTAGTCCAGGAAGTGAGGTAATACAGGAAGTTGTTGATAATATTGTGAAAGTTATGAGTACATTTCAAATTATAAATGTTACAATTATGAAAGTAAAAAAAATCAGAAACAGTGTCAGGTGTCCTGTCCTAAATAATTAATAAATCATCAACATAGCACTTATAGAACACCAACTTCACTATGAATAGACCATCTCAAATAGTTTGGTTAATGTACCAGTTTTACTTTTTAAAATCCTATTTGAAGGGAATTTAAATGCATCACAATTTTATGTATGAATTTTTATGTATGAAAATAACTCTCCACATTTCATTTTGCTGCTTAAGATGATGTCAAACTGTATTTTCTTAATATACAATATATGATACAATGTTGCATGTTTGTTAGTGGCTTGTTTGGTACCACAAGGTAAATGTTAGTGGCTATTATTATTTAATGTTTTTTTTTATTAAGATTCCATTACTACCACATAGATATTAGAAAAGCCTGTTGGCTTAGGTGTTAAATTGCTTTATATTTCTGGAGTCACAAGTTCATATCCTATTAGAGTAATTTCTCAAATATAATTTAAATGCACCTGATTTCTGGTTGATGATGGTAGTAAAATATTGTGTCTGGTCCAGGATATCCCATAAATGCTCAATTAGTTTCAGATCTAATGCCTGTGAAAACCATGACATATGGATAACATCAGAGTGATGTTTATGAAATAAATGGGTGGCTACGCAAGTTTTTTGGATGGGGTAATTGATATGCTTGAAGATAACCCTCCAGACAGGAAAGAAATGCTGTAGCATGGAGCGAGCATAATAAGCTACTCAGTACCATTAAGCAACAATTTGCATTGACCTTGCCTTCTAAGGAAATTAATACACCCAAACTATGTCAGGAAAACATCTCACAATATTAGGGAGCCACCTGAATCCTTTACTGTAGAGTTCTTTATTTTGGATTCATATGGGAACTTGTATGTTTATCAAGAACATGGTGAGGGATGATTTTCCTGACCATATCATTGTCCTCCACATCTCTGAAGTCCATCATCATATTCTCTTTGCACCATAGAACTTGCAAATGTGCAATGCCTGTTGTAAGGGGGAGTTTGCATACTGCAACCCAACTCTGTGAAGTTCTTAACAGATTAAAACTTTACGTTAATTGATATGGAGTTGATCAAGTGTTTTGTCTTGCACTTAAAACTAATACATTGCACAGATATCACAACCATAGAAGATGGGATTCTCTCTACTATTCCTCTTTGCCGATGATGTTTTATGTTTGTGTTCTGTGCAGATATCAGTGCAGCTGTTGACTGGTGAAATTGACTGTGTATATATTTTTATTACTTTTCTGGAAATGTCATTTCTTGTTATTTCAGTATTTGTTTTGGTTATAATATTTAGCATCTGAATTAATGTTTCATTCTGTTATTTCTATAGGAACAAACTATCTGAAGTACCCTGCAGTCCCTAAGAATTCTGACTTCATTCTCTGGGATGTGGGTTAGGTCCAGTCACAGATTACCTACTCTGATGCCAGTCTAATACCCAAGACCCTCCCCACCCCCCCCCCCCCCCACACACACACACACAAGCCATAGTTACAGTATTTTGGACGTTCTCATCTGATATTTGTCTGAGAAGTGTTTTAGTCCTACCTCTCCAATCCTTCCTCACAACTGCTTTATCTGTTGCATTTGATCATCCCAATTCTTAACAAAGAGGGCTATGCCTGGATAATTTCTTCAGAATACCTTGGAAGGTGAAAGGTACATTCTTACTTCCAAATAGCAAGACCCTTAATTAGTACAAGCTGTATAGAGTATTGAATGCCAACTGTTCTTAAGCTTCCAGGATCAGTGCAAACTGTCAATATCCCATACTCAAGTCAAAGGCTGAAATGTATCATGCTCCTGCTGACTCATCAAATATTGTGTCAATAACGGGCAAGGAGTAGGCATTAAACACTGTTATATTTTTAATGCTGCAGCTTGTTTTGACCATTTGGGGAACAGCAGAGACTACCCGTAAGGTGTGAGATGCCCGGATAACACCTAACTCCAGCATCTTATAAAGCTCCAGTTGTATAGTCTACCCAAAAACTGGTGAGACTCGGTAAGTGTACTGTCTCATTGGCTTATGCTCACTACATAGTACTATACCAAGGAAGCTCTGCCAGGTTTTCTACTGGCCAGCTTTTTAAAAGACTGCAGCATCGACTATATCTGCTCCAGTGTAGTGACACTAAGGAGTTTTTTTCAGCAAACATTTTTAATACCATCATAACCCTTAACATCCACAAGGTAAAGCATTGGAACATTACTTTTTTCTCCATTGGTAAGCAATAAGATGCTTCTACTAATTCTACAGGATCTTGCAATTCTTTTAGTCTGTTTATATGATAAGTGAGCCTCCAACTATTTCTATCCAATGATAATACATAGTGTTTAGCAAATGCTTTGGGACAGTCTGGATTTCGTTCTGACCTGTGGACATCAGAACCAAACCTAATGTATTTCCTAAAAAAATATTTTTCTAGTGTGCTCTGGTGTCTAGCCCCATGATCTGCTAACTAGTCTCTATGCTATACTACACACTTCACCATGGAAGAATAATGTCTAGATAACCCCCTTCCAAAAATCATAGAACAGGTTGAGTGATTATGAAGCCATATAACAACTTAAAGGACGAGGGACAAGTAGATACCGATAAGCAATCAGGAGTTGTGCTGCAGAAATGTACCAGTCTTCCTGTCTGAAATCATGAATGCTTATAACAAATATAGCTTATAGCTTATAGAGTCCCATTGAATCACTCACCCAATAGTCTTATGGTTATTAGACTTATCTATCGGTGTTAGGGGGTGGAACAGAACTAGCACAGCCTATATTTTACCTAGGGATACTGTACCTCTTTCCTTATCTACTGGGAACAGGCAGGGGGACTACTAAGTACAAAATGTTCCCCAACTACTTGCAAGGACTAGAGGAGAGCAAAATGATTGTGATGCCCAAGTCACTGACAAACATCATATGATGTTATCTGACAATCCAGGCCAAAAAAAGAACTTGGTGGTCATAGCTGTCCAGTTTTGTCTTCCAAGTTCTCATCACTAAAACTGACTCCTTACTAGAGGCATCTGAACAAGACTGGGACAGGTGGAAGCATTGAGGAGATTGGTGACAATGTCTCTCCAGATGTAAAGATCTGACTTGGCATGCTTAATGATATGGTAGCTTGTTTGGTTCCTTGCACCTGGTTAAGGTGGTGCGATTCCTCTAGAGGACAGTAATCTGGCCACTTGACTCCTGTGATGTGTGTACAGTAATAGACCTATGTGTATACCTTAGCCAAGATATTTTATCAGGACTACATTTGTTTGACATGGTGGGGATCACCTAAAGATTGAGACCCCAGAGTCTCTCAGTCCTTCTCTTCATATGAGTCCCACTTGGACTTGCTTCAAGTGACTCCATATATTTGGTGGTGACCTTTTCCAATAAAAGTGACCCTTCCCCCAATAATGTAATAGTACAGTAGTTCTGCAACCCTGAAGCTGTAGTCTTCAGAGAGCAACATTATTTTATCCCTTTACTGATACAAGCTAAGAATATGATGGTGTAGGCTTAATAGATCACCCTTTTCTACCATGTTTTTTAAAGATTTTGCTGGTTTTTAGCATTTAGTCATTACTGACTATTACTACTGAAACTGCTTGGCCAAGGCAGCCATTTACTAACTGTGACTGTCAACTAAGGTGTACCAAGTTGTAATAGGGTAATTACTGCCAACAATAGGCTAATTCATTAGTATTTGTGGTTAAAACTCATTCTTCTGAAATTCGAAATGTGAACCTTGATACGTAGGGCAAATTTACATGTTTGCTCATTTCAGACAAAATTAATTTTTGCAAGCTCTTGTTAACTAATTTGTTATAACAAGCTCCTCTTGGTCATGTGTGTATGTAGTTGGTATATTTTATCTGGTTAGCTTAAGTGGTTGCCATTTAAAAACAAAGTTCTTCTGAAAAATGGATTAAGAAAATATTTTTTATGCATTAAATTTCCCATAAAAATTGTAAGCTGAAAATGGAGTGACCCCAAATCTGGATCTTTCTAGTCATAGGAATTGCAGCAAAGCTTTTAGAATATTTGGACTGATTCTTCATTTGTGGCATCAAGGGGTAAATTTGCTAAGCAGTCATTTTTCTGGCGGTATAGAAACCGACGCACATAGCTGGCAATTTTCTCCGCCAAGCAGCAGGATTTATTATCCAGCACTTTTGGAAGGTTAAACCTCACATTTTCTTAACCCCAAAACTGATGGGTGCTTTACACAAATTTGATAGTTGTTTCATACGAACGCATTCGTTTTGATTTGCCGTTTTATTGGTGGATTTCTAAGATATAAGATGACATTGGAGTAGAGAGTAGTAGTCAGTGATTGGCAGTATGTTCAATAACAATTGTGTCTCTTATTTGTTTGCTATTATCCTTACTGTATTCTGTGTTTTTTTGTTACATTTCAGACTTTGTTATTTGTGTAAGAGTGTGGTGTGAGTGTCATAGTTGTTGGTCTAGTTTTTTATTTACTCTGTGTTTTTTTTTATATATTTTCTATAGTCTATGGAGACAGATAGCAAAGGGTTTGATATTTTGGAAAGTGTGGAAGAGATAGATCCCCATTTAGGACAGGAAGTGACAGTGGAGGGCGTTGAAGAGTCAAGATTAAGATTGGAAAAAATATTAGGATTTCACAAATGCCAGCTATGGACAGAGTCTTCTAGTACAGTCAATGCAGTTTTGCCCTTAATTAATACTGTGGACCATTGCAGGGAATGTTTTTCTGACATTAAAGGCCATCATGGAGAAAATTTTGGAGGATAGTTGCTGCAGCCACAGGTGGTGGCCTATCTCTTGTAATTAAATACAAAAGCTACAAAGAACAAATCCAAACATGGAAGATAATTGAGGCACTTATGTGCAGGAGACTGGCAGGCCCCTGTCACAGCAACAGACTGGTGAGTATAGCTATGCTATTGCCCATAAAAGTTTTTATATTTATATATTGTTTTTATTTGAAAAAGCATGAAGAATGGGTAAAAGTAAATGTAAAGAGGTTGACACACATAATAATTTGAATATGTCATGTGTATGATATGTTATTTTTTTTCCCCATAAACATAGAAATAAAGCTTTAGAAAATAACCCAATTCTTATCCTGTGATTGAATCAGCATCAACCCAGCAAACCTTAAATGAGGAGGTAGCAGGTGAGTCCACTTTAAAATACTGTTATATTATTGAGCTTGATTACTCAAAAAGGGGAAAAATGTGTGGAAAACAAACAAATGTTACATATATTGTGGTCCAAACATTTGTGCTAATGAACATATTTTAATCTATAGGAACGTCACAGTGACATTCCAACTACACTGTACAGCAGCAACCTGTTCATGATGTTGATGCACCTGCAATGACAGAGAAAGACCCTCTCATAATTCTACAATTTGTTGAAGAGTTCTCTGCCCCATCTGCACCAGCAGAAACACAACCATGTCAGCAGCCTGACCAGGAAGCCATTACTCCATCACTCAAGAACCATGTAATAAACATGTCAGCAGCTATTGATGAAGTTAGGGGCATACAAATAATATTTATGGAGCCCCAAAGACAACATATGAGCCAAATCCCTCATCACATGAAAATAAAGGTTTAAGATACCTGTCCATTCAAAACAATGCTTAAAATTTTCTGGAAAATATAATGAAACACATAGATAATAAATTGTTGAAAATTACAGCAGCATTAAATGCCCTGGCAGGGGATTTCATTCATTTAAAATTTTTTATCAATAATTGCTAGGTTAGTTAGCCCATTAAACTTCTGAAAGTAGACAATAAGCACACCAGCACCTTCTGCCACCACAACCTCACAAATCACAGCGTGTACACTAGGTGGGAGTGGGCTAAAGGGTCAGTGTATGGATCTTCAAGAAGAGCCATGAGAGAAGAAAACAAAAAGTAGATGCTCATGTTAGTAAACACAATATATTGCTAAATTATGTTGATATACAGCATGGTTAATAGTAAAAAAAAAAAATGTGAACCTTGCAAATACATATTTGTTGTTTTTGGTTAATGTTCACTATTTGATTGTCCATCTCCTTTAACATGGATTTACTCAATGTTATTGTGGTTTTGGGTCAAAAGAAAATTAAAGAGTCCAAATGAAAAAACTTTGGGGTTTTCATATGTTAATATTGCATCAAGATAAGCTGTAGCTGTGTATGATGTCAGAAGTTTAGATTGTCTGTTCTAATGAGCCAGCTACTTTACACTAAACATCGAAGTGGTTGGATCACTTACAAATAATTTATTGTATAAACATATTTAAATTATTAATGCGGTGCACCTATTTTTTATCATTGCAAATGTACTGATTTTAATACTGTGTTTCATTTGTGTATTGGGAATGTATTGTAGCCATGGTGGAGGAAATGTGTTTGTGTAAGAAAGAAGGAAAGGAAATATTAAATTAAGTTATCATTTCAAAAGTGACAAACACGTGCTTTGGCCTGAAGGCACAGTAGAGGGTTGTTAAAAGAAATGTGAAGGCTCGGTTCCTGAGAACCGAACACATCCAAACTTAGCAGATTCGAGTACTGAGCCGGGCCGGCTCGGTACTTTTGCGCGCCCTCGGAATTGAAAGCGAGGCAAAATGACATTATTGTGTCATCGGATCTCACAAGTTTTGGACTCTATAAGTACTATCCAGTGCCATTTCACATAGGGACACAGAAGGGGTAGCACAGTTCTTGGCAGTCTCTAGTGCAGTTGGGCAGCATCATAGGTAGAAAAGAAAGGGGAGGGGTAGCAGTGTTCTTTAAAGTGACATTCAGGAGATCTCCATTGCTTCATTGCTAATTGCCATTGCTGAAATAGAAATAATAGACCTGGCACTCTTGGTCTAAATCTGCAGTCAAATTGTACGGAGTTATATAGGTAACACACAAAGAGGAGAGGTCCATTGTTCCATTGCTAATTGTCATTGCTGAAATAGAAATAATAGGGCTGGCATGCTTGGTCTTCTAAACCTGCAGTCATATTGTACTGTGTTATATAGGTAATACACAAAAAGGAGAGATACATTGCTCCATTGCTAATTGACATTGCTGAAATACAAATAATAGGACTGGCAGTGTTGTTCTTTATCTGCAGTTACATTGTACTGTGTTATCAAAATGGATTCACAGCAGTGCACAGAAGACCAGGAGCACCAAGCAGCTGCTGGCACCAGTCATGATGATAGTAATCCCTCTACGTCATCTGCTAAAGCCTATCTTAAAGTGCATAGTGTTTTTAAGTCAGTGAAACAAAAATGTAAAAATTATTATTTTATTATTATTATTATTAATTTTTATTTATAAGGCGCCACTTAGTGTCCGTAGCGCCATACAGAGACAAACAAGTACAATACAAGGTGGGGCGGCACGGTACAGTAAACAATAAGCACAGTAACTCAGTAAGCTCAAAGCACAACTAGAGAGAGGGGGGAGGGAAGACCAGCAGGTGCCGGAGCCCAAGAGGAAGGGCGCGGATGACGGGGAGACCCCCAGGGGGTGGGGGGAAAGGTAGCTGGAGAGCAGAGTTAAAGGTGCAGGAAACAGGAGGAGAGATGGCCCTGCTCAAGGCAGCGTACAATCTAAGGGGAGGGGTAGACAGACAGAGAGACACAGGGGTGAGAGGGAGAGAAGGGGGGTTGGAGGCAGATTCAGGGGAGGGGGAAGAGGGGAGGGAGGCAGAAAAAGGTAGGAAGTTAAGTGGGAGAAAAATACACCTTTTACCTTGGTCAAGAAAAAATACATGTAATCCAGGCAAAGTTATCTGCAGAATAAAGTATAATTGACAACATGATATTCTACACACGCAGTGGCATGGAAAACAATGAAGCCTTCGCCTTTCTCTATGACTGCTAGTTCTGCAACTGTCACTGAGGCATCTTCTCATAAGGTCAGTCTTGACCAAGCAAGACTTTGTCATTCGGACTCCAAAAGTGCTGTCTAAATATTTTTACGTGTTAAAGCAGAGCTGGAAGAAAATAGTAAGGCATTAGAGGAAAATGTATGTTCAGATTCAGGAATGACACAAATACCTGAAGAGAGTCTATCCACGAGTGCTATGTGTAATCCTGACTTTTCCGATTGTTTACCTATAAAATAGACCCCTTTCAGCAGATCTTCAAATGTGTGCATGAAGAGCCCAAGTGTAGCTGGTGATACACAAATTGAGGATGCCACTTTGGAATTACAACAGGATGGGGGGATTTTTGTGTAGCTGACTGGGGCACTAATGAGCATGTTGATGAGGATGATGTTGTTTGTGTAAGTCCTGCACCAGTGGAAGCAGTTCTTGCAGGTGATAAGAAGAAAGCCATTGTAAAGACCAAAAAATCCACCTCTTATTTGTGGAATTATTTTTACCCAAATTCTGACAACAGTTGTCTAGTCATTTGTCGCATTTGTAAAGCCACACTCAGAAGAGTTGGGGACCTTAACCATCTAGGCACCTAATCCATTTTACTCCATTTGAAGCAAGTTCATGGCAAGCTGTTCGGAAAATCATATACTTATGCTAGAAAAATAACAACAAGCAGTCCATCATCAGCTAGGTCCCTTCTCTCAGCTAGATCCCGACACCTGCAATCTACACCCACAACACCTTCCTCATCAATATATTCAGTAGTGATCGAAGTTTGTACTGCATCCAATTTGCTAAGACTAGATAACTCTTCCACTGTCCTGGATTCCTCAGAAGATTTCTTGAGCATTAGTCATAATGCTGCTGCTGCTGCTGGGAGTGAATCTTCATCCCAGAAGCATACCAAGAGGAAGACTACTAGGAGTTTACAACAATTGACTGTTAAACAAACCTTTGCAAGAGGAAGCAAGTATAAAAGCTGTCACAAAGTGTATCACAGACGCCATGGCGACTATGCTAGTATTAGATCTGCATCCAATATCCCCTAATGCAGCTGGTTTTAGACAGTTACTTGAGGACTTGTTTCCCCGTTACCAAATTCCATCACAACACCATTTTACTAGAAAAGCTATTCCTTACCTCTACCAGAAAGTTTGAAAAATGTAGTTATTGGGATACAAAATGCCATTCTACCCACTGTACACTTAACCACAGATATGTGGACAAGCGGAACTTGGCAAACTAAAGATTATATTACTGTGACAGCCCACTGGGTTGGTGATTCGCCTTCACCAGCATGAACAACAGCAGCATTTACCCAAGTATGTCACATTTCTCAGAGGCAGGCTACTCTGTGTATCACCGGCATCACTAAGAGGCATACAGCTGACAATCTGTTACATAAACTAAGGGATGTCATTGCAACATAGCTTATCCCGCTTGAACTCTCCTCAGGATATGTCATTTCTGATAATGCCACCAATATTGTGAGAGCATTACAGCTGGGTGAATTCCATCACATTCCCTGTTTTGCTCACACAATAAACTTGGTGTTGCAGAGCTTTTTTAAAAATGACAGGGACGTGCAGGAGATGCTGTTTGTGGCCCGTAAAATATCTGGACATTTGCAGCATTCGGCAACAGCATGTAAGAGATTGCAGCAGCTACAAGAGCAATTTAATTTGCCCTGCCACCAACTGAAGCAAGAGGTGGTGACAAGATGGATTTCCACCCTGTATATGCTTCTGCGGAAGGAGAAACAGCGAAAAAGTCATCCACGCATACTCCACAAGCCATGACATTGGGAATGGAGGGGGGATGTATTTTACTCAAGCACAGTGGAGAATACTTTCCGTGTTGTGCAAGGTGCAGAAACCATTTGAAGTAGTCACCTGTGAAATGACTTCAGACACTGCTAGCTTGAGTCAAATGATTCCCTTAATTAAACTTTTGGAAAAGCAGCTTGAGAAACTGAAGGAGGAGTTGAAACAAAGCAATTACACTAAGTACATCGGACTTGTAGATTAAGTACTTTATTCGCTTCGCCAGGATCCAAGAGTTATCAAAATCTTGAAATTGGATCACTACATTTTGGCAACTGTTCCTGATCCTAGGTTTAAGAGCTATGTCTCCTCTTTGTTTCCTACTGACCCACATCTCAAGAGATGCAAGGAGCTCCTGGTGAGCAAGATGACAGCTCAAGTGTTATGTGATAGGACGGCGTCTCCACCTTCAGTTTTTCACTCAACTGTTGCTAGGAAAAAGATTAGCTTTCCCAAGAGACCCAGGGATGATGCAGATGACTCAGTACAACATTTTAGTCATCTGGTCTGGTCTAAAAGAATTGACCAAAAAACGGGACACCTCTGCCGTAACTCCACCTGATCCTACTATCAACATCCAAAGGATGGTAGAGGATTATTTTAACAACAGCATAGAAATAGACACATCAGACAGTCCCTTTACATACTGGGAGAAAAAAAGGGAATTTGGAGACCCATGTGCCAACTCACTTTCCACTGTCTAAGCTGCCCACCCTCCAGTCTGTACTTGGAAAGAGTTTTCAGCACAGCCGGGAACCTTGTCAGTGATCGGCGTAGGAGGCTATTTCCTCAAAATGTGATGTTCACAAAAATTAACTTCAATTTCCACGAGGAAGGCCTTTCCCACCAATTACATCAAAATACTGAGACTTCTATAATGGTGGATTCCAGTGGTGATGAATTAATAACGTGTGAAGATGATGTACAAACTGATGAGGGTGAGGATGAGGCTGAGGATGGTGACAACAACACCTTGTCACAGTAGAGTTCATTAACAGCACTGTTACCTTAGGTGCCTTAGCCTATTGTTAGCTTGTTTTGTGGGGGCCCAAATAAACCAAGCACATCAGCCTCAAAATTGGCACTCCTTGTCCCTGAAGTGCTTGATTTGTTAAAGTGTGCATGTCCTTTTTAAGATCCAACATAAGTTTGCACCTCTTTTCCTTTCAGCTACTGCTGTATGCCAATGTTACCTACATGTGCTATATACTGTCGTGTGCTTTGCAAAAATCTTAGACACCCATTGATGATGCAGATGACTCAGCACCACATTTTTCACATCTGGTCTTGTCTTCCTTTAAAAGAATTGACCAGAATTATTGACACTTCTGCTGTAACTCCACCTGACCCTACTATCAACTATCAACATCCAAAGAATGGTGGAGGATTATTTTTTCTTTTTTTGAATGGTATAAAGACAACAGTTTTATTAACAAAGGATAACGTTGCTTGCAGAAGTAATGTAAGCATGGATGTCTAAATAGACATGTATATGTATTACCTTCCACTTTGCTGCTGTTTCATCAGTATTACACAAAGCTCAGTGATGAACTTGATTTTTGCTGTGAATTACAATGGCTCTTTTTAGTGCATTGTCTGGCACCCTAGACTGGTCTGGGTCTGATAAAAGCACAGATCCCGGGGAGGGGTGGGGGCAGGGCTCGTCGGCATGTATTAGCTGCAGAATTACAACAGTTATCCAAGGAACGGGTGGAGCGATTGACTGAACCATAGCTGATTTCATGATTCAAGGACAATTCCATTTTGCACCACTTTTCTTTTCTGCCAATGCTGTGTGCCAATGTTTCCTAGATGTGCTATGAACTGCCGCGTGTTTGAGTCATTGCTCTGTCACTTAGCATCCAGCCAGGTCACTGCAGTGTTTATTTGAACGTGTATGAAAATCATATTGTGACCTGTGAGGTAGTCAAAATTGACTGCAAATGACTGGAAATTAGTGTTATTGAGGTTAATAATAAAGTAAGGGGAAATAAAAGCAAAAATATGTGATTCTATAAAAAAAAAAGGTATTTTAGAAAAAAAATGGGATCCAAAACCCAGCATTCCAGTACCAGTTGCTAGTCCCTTAGACATCAATGGCAACACCCAGCCAAATTCTTGGCAATCGTCTTAACTTTTCTAGTTCCGAATGATCAGCCAAATCTACCAAGGTAGTAGGGACCTGCATCCGAGTGACCCTTCACCAGTAGGCACACCAGGTGAACAAGGAGCTCCCAATTGAGCAGAGTTTTTCCATTGTAAATTTTTCCAATGAAGATGTGCTAATCAAGCTGATAGAACACAGGACTCCAATATCAGACTCATTAGAACATCCACCACTCCTTTGGACCCCTTGTAGGACCTTCTTAAAATGCTGATCCTTAGGGGATGAAGATGGACTGGGAGAGCTTCACCCCCTGGTTTCCTTCCTTCTGTTTTGGTGCCTAGGAGTATTGTGCAGTCTCAGCACAATAGCTGTTCATACCTTAATCCTGGTTGAGAAAGAGAGCTCCACTTTTTTACTTCTTTCCATGATTTTGTGACTTAAAAATGGCATTCGATGGTCCAGACTCTTATGTGAAGATTTAGATGAATATGTGTAACTCATATGGCTTTATTTAAGAAAAAGGTGTGCAACAAATATCAAAGATATTATCATTTCAGATCATGCCCCAATAATCATGACTTTCAAATTAGACATACGTAAATACTACACAAGAAATGGAAGGTTTCCAAGGTACCTGTACCAGTCTTAAATCTTTAACCACTTTCTCCAGTCTGCACAACTCTGTTGAAGACAACACTGATGACATAGAAGACACAACATTGTTCTGGGAGAACTTGAAATGAAAAGGCATTTGATAAATTGCATGGCTCCACGTCATCTGCCTGAGGAAATTTCATTACTTTGGACTGATCTTTACAAACATTTGAAACACCATATACCCGTCTGCGTTCATGAAAGTCAATAACGTAAACTAAAACACATTATCTTTGCACAGAGGTACCAAACAAGAATGTTCCCTTTCCCCACTTCTTTTTAACCTAGCTATAGATCCCCTTATTAGGCATTTGCTGCCACAAAAACACTTAATAATATTTTTGGTGAAAAAAAAGAGAAATGGAAATCACTGCATTTGCAGATAATTTATTCCTTTTTACACCTAATCCTAAACAGTCCATATCACAAATAATAGATATAATTGATAACTTTAGCACATTTTCTGTGTTTTCAGTTAATCATGACAAATCCAAAAAATTAGCAATGTATGGACAGGTGAAACAAGGTTGACACGACACTTCTTGGTCCAATGGCCCTAAAAATATCTCACTTATTTGGGGATAAATCTGCCATCACACACCAATCAGTTATACACCAACAATGTTTAATCAGTCATGCAAAAAAATCAAAATGGAATTAAGTTTTAGGCAGGATCTTGGTATCAACTTCCTGGGTCAGTACAATGTAATTAAAATGTCCAAATTTTCTGAAATCCTAGATATTACGTAGATAACCCCACATTTGATTAAAAAATCAGATCTACAAAGACTTAACAAAACCAACAGAGAATATATTTTGCAGACAAAAAGGATAGAATTAGCATGTTTGGATTAAACAATTGCCCCAAAAGGGAGGAATTTTTCTGCCAAATCTCCAGTTCTATAATGTGGCCAACTTCATTTCGACACAGAATGGATTAAGAACAAAAATATCTTTCTGGGCACTCAATTCTGCACCCCTCTTTCTCTCAATTATACTCTTCACATTCCCCTAAACAAAAACTCAATATAGAAAGAGCTCAAGATAGACATCCTCATTAATGACACTTGCAGAACCTGGAAGACGGATAAAACTCATAAAGTTCACCATGCTCTCTCTATTTTCTCCCACTTCTGGGTAACCTAGAATTTCAAGATGGAAAGTAGCTCAGCCAATCACCAGATGAGTACAAACACACTTATCCACTTGAGGGCTCTCCTTAATATATCTAAACAATTATTCATGTACTCAGAAGCTACAGAAAAATTTGATCCAAGTCTCGCGTCGGATCTCGCGAGACTCGGATGTAATAAATACTCATCTTGCGGGCGCCATCTTCATTCTGGCTGTGATCACTCATGAGGGATGTTGTAGTTAGGGAGCTCCTGATCAGTTTAGTGGTTCGTTGTGCTTTGTACAGTGCTCTGTCCTGCTGAGTCAAGTGGTGCTTTGTCCAGTGCTCTGTCCTGCTGAGTCCAGTGGTGCTTTTGTCCTGTGCTCTGTCCTGCTGAATCCAGTGGTGCTGTGTCCTGTGCTCTGTCCTGCTGAGTCCAGTGGTGCAGCCTGTGTCCTGTGCTCTGTTCTGCTAAGGGCATTGTTATTTCAAAATTATTAAAAAAGTTATAAAAAATAAAAAAAAAATTAATAAAAAACCTATACAAAAATAATTAAAAAAAATATATAAAAATTAAAAAAAAAATTATACAAAAATAATTGAAAAAATATATAAAAAAATTAGTTAAAAAATACTAGGTACTGATATTTCAAAGTCAAACTATGTTCACTGTTGCTGCTGTACCAAAAAATACTAGGTACTGCTATTTAAAAGTCAAACTACGTTCTCTGTTGCTGCTGTACCAAAAAAAAAACAGGTACTGCTATTTAAAAGTCAAACTACGTTCTCTGTTGCTGCTGTACCCAAAAATACTAGGTACTGCTATTTAAAAGTCAAACTACGTTCACTGTTGCTGCTGTACCAAAAAATACTAGGTACTGATATTTCAAAGTCAAACTACGTTCACTGTTGCTGCTGTACCCAAAAATACTAGGTACTGCTATTTAAAATTCAAACTACATTCTCTGTTGCTGCTGTACCAAAAAAAACCAGGTACTGCTATTTAAAAGTCAAACTACGTTCTCTGTTGCTGCTGTACCCAAAAATACTAGGTACTGCTATTTAAAAGTCAAACTACGTTCTCTGTTGCTGCTGTACCCAAAAATACTAGGTACTGCTATTTCAAAGTCAAACTACGTTCACTGTTGCTGCTGTACCAAAAAAACTAGGTACTGCTATTTAAAAGTCAAACTACGTTCTCTGTTGCTGCTGTACCCAAAAATAACTGCGGCCTTAACAGCTATGTTGGTGTTAGATGTGCATCCGGTGTCTGCCATCTGTGCAGTGGAATTCAGACCAGTTGGAGGATGTAGGAGCAGCCATCTGTACAGTGGAATTCAGACCAGTTGGAGGAGGTATTGTGGTCCCGGTACCAAATTGGGTACCGGGGCCACTCCACTACGCAGTCCAGATAGATGCGTATCAGATATTAAAATACGTTGACTGTTGCTGCCAAATCAAAAATTAATGAAAATAACCGGTCATCGTCGAAAACAAGAGGTAGTGACGCACTCGAACTACACCCTCTATATGCTGCAGAGGATGTAGGAGCAGCCATCTGTGCAGTGGAATTCAGACCAGTTGGAGGAGGTATTGTGGCCCCGGTACCAAATTGGGTACCGGGGCCACTCCACTACGCAGTCCAGATAGCTGTGAGGTGTTCAGAATAGACTGGAAATTAGTGGAAATGATTCTTATGGAATGTTATTGAGGTTAATAATAGCGTAGGAGTGAAAAAAAAACAAAAACCGGGATTTTAGCACTTTTTATGCTTTTTTAAAAATAAATCAGAACCCAAAACCCTAAATCAGAACCAAAACCTTTCGTCGGGTGTTTTGGCAAAACAAATCAGAACCCAAAACCTCAAGCTAATCAGAACCCAAAACACAAAACACAAAACACTAAAAGTGACTGGTGCACACCCCTATCTAAAATGCCTTCAGATTTTAGGATGGATCATGTCAACAATTATATATAATTTTCCTAATTATCCTCCTTAAGCTATAAACATGTCATTAAGTATTGTACTAGACTACCCCACACAAAATGTAATACTATGATAATTATTTGTTAGATTTATAAAAGTGATTTGAGATGTGCAAATATTAAAAATATTAATTAAATATATTTAAATTGTATAAAAATGAGACATCAGCAACAAATTCGCCAGACTAGTGTTAAAAAAAAGTGCAGATAATGATAACAAATGTTGCATATAAATTTCATCAACTGACTTCAACCTTCATGGATTTAAAGCACTGCTTCTCTGGCAACCTCCTACTCTCATGACCAGAAGAACAGGTTTATCTGTTTTAAGGCTGCAACATTTCTCTGTGCACAATGTAAATTTTGCAGGTATGTTCTTGCAGGTCTATGATGTCAGAATTTGAACATTTGTTCAAGGGGGCGTATCAAGAGATTGAAAATTGTCACAAAATTTTTTGTAAATACGGTGCAAATGTACACTTTTAAAAGTGTACAATTGTGTTTCATACACATATAGAGCTGTCAACTGCCTGTGGTAGGGCATCTCACAAAATAGGCAAAGTGATACAAAAAAAACAATTCATGACAATTTTAGCTGTGAGAAAAATCCCAAATGAAAATTTTAAATTGTAGTGGCCTAAATCAGGTAAAGTATTTTTGTATTACTTGTTATTGCAAATTCAGCACTTATCTTTTTATTAAATAAACACATACTACATACAATACCAGAAACAAGGTATTTTCACTTAAAGGTAATATAATATAAGTCACATCATTTTATGATAAGCAAACAATAAAACAGTATTTCTTGGGCACATAATGACCAATGAACACAAAATTAATTATTATTTATTGTTATTATTATTATTAGTATTATTATTATTAGTAGTAGCAGTAGTAGTAGTAATAGTAGTAGTAGTAGTAGTAGTATACTGAGCTGTGTCAGATAAGGATAGGCATGCTTGTCACCCAAACCACACTCAATCTTGTCATATTCTATAGCGGCGGTTCCCAAAGTGTGCGCCACGGCTCCCAGGGGTGCCGCAGCACTGTCACAGGGGTGCCGCGGGAAAGCCAGAAAAAACAAAAACAAAACTTAAACTTACCAATCCGTGCGGCGCCGGGACCCAGCATCTGCTCCTCCTCTGTCACGCAGCTATATTGACAAGCTGCATGAGAGAGAGAAAGAATGCTGGGTACCGGCGCCGCGCGGATTGGTAAGTTTATGTTTTGTTTGGTTTTTTTCTGGCTGGCCGCGGCAGAGGGGACAGAGTGATAGGGAGCGTGACAGAGGCCAGAGGAGGGGACAGCGTGAAAAGGGGGCAGAGGAGAGGGGACAGCATGACCAGAGGAGGGGGACAGAGGCCAGAGGAGGGGACAGCGTGACAAGAGGGCAGAGGAGAGTGGACAGCGTGACAGAGGCCAGAGGAGGGGACAGCGTGACAAGAGGGCAGAGGAGAGGGGACAGCATGACCAGAGGAGGGGGACAGAGGCCAGAGGAGGGGACAGCGTGACAAG
This sequence comes from Mixophyes fleayi, assembly GCF_038048845.1. Classification (NCBI taxonomy): domain Eukaryota; kingdom Metazoa; phylum Chordata; class Amphibia; order Anura; family Limnodynastidae; genus Mixophyes; species Mixophyes fleayi. The sequence continues at coordinate 290,047,976 of NC_134405.1, read as the reverse complement.
AGGGCGGAGGAGAGGGGACAGCGTGATAAAGGTCAGAGGAGGGGGACAGAGGCCAGAGGAGGGGACAGCGTGACAAGAGGGCAGAGGAGAGTGGACAGCGTGACATAGGCCAGACGAGGGGACAGCGTGACAAGAGGGCAGAGGAGAGGGGAGAGAAGGACAGAGGCCAGAGGAGAGGGACAGAGGCCAGAGGAGGGGACAGCATGACAAGAGGGCAGAGGAGAGGGGACAGAGTGACAGAGGCCAGAGGAGGGGGACAGAGGCCAGAGGATGGGACAGCGTGACAAGAGTGTGGAGGAGAGGGGGCAGCGTGACAGAGGCCAGAGGAGGGGGACAGGGGCCAGAGGAGGAGGGGACAGCATGACAGAGGCCTGAGGAGGGGCACAGAGGCCAGAGGAAAGGACAGTGTGACAAGAGGGCGGAGGAGAGGGAACAGCGTGACAGAGGCCAGAGGAGGGGGACAGAGGCCAGAGGAGAGGGGACAGCATGACAAAGGCCAGAGGAGGGGGACAGAGGCCAGAGGAGGGGACAGCGTGACAAGAGGGCAGAGGAGAGGGTACAGCATGACAGAGGCCAGAGGAGGGGGACAGAGGCCAGAGGAGGAGACAGCGTGACAAGTGGGCAGAGGAGAGGGGACAGCGTGACAGAGGCCAGAAGAGTGGGCAGCATGAGAGGGGGCAGCGTGAGAGGGGGCATCGTGAGAGGGCAGAGAGGGCAGCATGAGATAGGGCAGAGGGGGTAGCATGAGAGGGGGCAGAGTGACTGGATGCAGAGGGGGCAGTGTGTCTGGATGCAGAGGGGGCATTTTTGCATACAACTAAATAAGTATTTCTGTCCTGACCTAAACATTTATTAAATTTTTTTGACCCAACTACTTCTAAAACAGGACTGCTCAGTAATTATTTTGGAGGGGTAGTCTAAGGGTGCCGCGAACTGCAAAAGTTTGGGATCCACTGTTCTATAGCATCTGTTTTCTTTTCAGGAGCACTCCTAGGGTACTTATATGCCCTAAGGTCCAACAATACAAGTTGTCACTGGAACTCCATTACTGCAGACATGGGTAAAATAAAGATACACAAAGATAACCAGAAGGAGAAGACAACAGACACAGAACAAGATACCATAGACAGCTGACAGAGATATAGAATGTAAAACAAAGGCAGCATAAAGCTTTGTACACACTATAGATAATTATTTCAGATGTGATTTCTGTACAGATTTTACCAAGCACTGAGAGTCCCAAAGAGCATGCCAATTCAATTGTACACACCTATACAATTTACTGTCAGAGCTGTGATTTTCATCTCTCATACCTATCTGATGAAGCAATTGTGAGTCCATACACACTCTACAGAAACCTGCTGTCCCTGCAGCAATATGCAAACCCAATTTAAATAATGGGCTGCATCTCAGTGAACACAAACGCACACACACACAGATATCCAGGAAATAGCATCACTGAAATTCATAGCTTTGTTTTGCTTTGTGTATAGTGTACTTTTAGTTAACTCCATTCAGAACTGTACACAAGGTATGATTTATTGTTATATAATGAGCCTGGAAATTAAAGAATCTCATGCGTGTTTACTTGTTGCCATGGCGACAACTATGTAAGCAATAAATCAGATAGGAAGGAGAAGACAAATTTGCCGTTGTTGGTCCAAGAACTGGTTGCTGAGGAGAGAGTGCTTTTCACATATGACACTGCTATTCCTGATATGGGGAGGGCTGCCAAGAGAATTCAAGGTCCCGGTACAACGACTTCATGGGGCCCCCCCTTTTAGTTGAGCATTGCAAAAAATTTGTGCGGTGGCGCAAAAGTGGGAGTAGGTGTGGTCATATAGTTAGGGGCTTGGCTTTGCATCATTGGGGTTTGGCTAACTGCAGAAAAAAAACCTGCATTTTTATTATTATTATTAATATTTATTTATAAGGCGCCACAAGGCATCCACAGCGCCGTACAGAGACAAACAAAATCACAATACAATGGGAGACAGCACAGTACAGTAAACACAGCAACTCAGTACGCTCAATGCACAGCTAGAGAGGGCGGGGAAGGGGGAGGGAGGATCCGCAAACGACGGGGCCCAAGAAGGAGGGCGCGGAAGACAGGGAGACCCCCAGGGGGGAGGAGGGAGCGAGAGTGGACGTGGGGTGGAGGACCCTCGAGGAGGAGGGCTAAGTAGCTGGAGAGCAGAGTTAGAAGTGGTGGAAACAGGAGGAGAGATGGCCCTGCTCAGAGGAGCGTACAATCTAAGGGGAGGGGTGGACAGACAGAGAGACGCAGGGGAGAAAGGGAGAGTAGGGGGACAGAGGCAGAAGATAAGGTAGGAAGTTAAGTGGGAGACAGAAAGGCTTTAAGAAAAAGGTGGGTTTTTAGGGCCCGTTTGAAGCTGGACAGATTAGGGGAAGTTCTGATGGAGGGAGGGAGCTTGTTCCAGTGGAGGGGGGCAGCGCGGGCGAAGTTTTGGATACGCGCGTGGGAGGAGGTTATAAGGGGGGAAGAGAGGCGACGGTCAGAGGCAGAACGGAGAGGGCGGGATGGAGCATGAATAGAGAGGAGGGTGGAGATGTAGGGCGCAGTGGAGTTGGCGAGGGCCTTGTAGGTGAGTGTGAGGAGCTTAAAGAGGATTCTGAAGGGGAATGGGAGCCAGTGAAGGGCTAGGTAAAGGGGGGAGACAAAAGAGGAGCGGCGAGAGAGGAAAATAAGCCTAGCTGCAGCGTTAAGGACGGATCGAAGGGGATCGAGATGAGAGTGGGGGAGGCCAGTGAGGAGGAGGTTGCAGTAGTCCAGGCGGGAGATGATCAGAGAGTGGATAAGGCATTTGGTGGCATCTTGGGAGAGGAAGGGCCGGATGCGAGCAATGTTGCGCAGCTGGAAGCGGCAGGATTTAGCAAGAGAGAGGATGTGGGGGCCAAAGGAGAGAGAGGAGTCGAGGGTGACACCAAGGCAGCGAAGTTGGGGGACAGGGGAGATAGAGGTGTTGTCGACAGTGATGGAGAGGTCAGAAGGGGATGGGGTATGAGAGGGAGGAAAAACTATGAGCTCAGTTTTGGCAAGGTTAAGTTTGAGGAATCGAGAGGACATCCAGGAGGAGATGGCAGAGAGGCAGGCGGACACCCTAGAGAGGAGGGAGGGAGAGAGATCAGGAGAGGAGAGGTATAGTTGAGTGTCGTCAGCGTAAAGGTGGTAGCTGAAGCCGAAGGAGCTGATGAGTTCACCCAGGGAGGAGGTGTATAGAGAGAAAAGTAAGGGTCCCAGAACAGAGCCCTGAGGGACCCCGACTGGAAGGGTGGATGGGGGGAGAGAGACCCAGAGGTGGTGACAGAGAAGGAACGGTGAGTAAGGTAAGAGGTGAACCAGGACAGGACTGGGCCGGAGAGGCCGAAAGACTGGAGGGTGTGAAGGAGGAGGGGGTGGTCAACGGTGTCAAAGGCTGCAGAGAAGTCAAGGAGGATGAGAAGGGAGAAGTGGCCCCTGGCTTTTGCAGAGAGGAGGTCATTGGTGACTTTAGCCAGGGCAGTTTCAGTGGAGTGGAGGGGGCGGAAACCAGACTGGAGAGGATCAAGGAGGGAGTATTCAGAAAAGTAGGAGGTGAGACGGCTGCAGACGAGCCTCTCGAGAATTTTGGAGGCAAAAGGGAGAAGAGATATGGAGCGATAGTTCGAGAGAGAAGTGGGGTCGAGATTAGGTTTCTTAAGAATGGGGGATACGAGAGCATGTTTGAAGGAGGAGGGGAAGATGCCAGTGGAGAGGGAGAGATTAAAGAGGTGAGCGAGGTGGGAGCAGGTGGTGGGGGAAAGGGAGCGAAGAAAATGGGAGGGGATGGGATCCAGGGGGCAGGTAGTGGGGGGGGAGGATACATTGTTGCATTGCTGTGTACACCATTGGAAGAAGGGTGAAGTACCCGCTAGCCGGAGCGTGACATATGTCCCAACACTCCTGACTTTTAGGACATCTAGCACCGTAGTGTAGTATAAAAAGAATGCAGTGTGTACAGAATGAGTTCACAGTGTGTCTCATTATGATCACACTGTGCCCCTTCAACATCACCCTGTGCCCCTTCATCACAACCACACTGTGCCCCCTTATGATCACACTGCACCCGCAATGTTGCTTTTCCCACCTTCACCTGGCCCCCCTTCATCACACTGTGCCATGCTGTTCTCCCCCTTCATCACACTGTGCCATACTGCTTCTCCGCTCTTTTATCACTCTGTGCTATGCTGCCCTCCTCTCCTTCATTACTCTCTGTTCTATGCTACTTCCCTCCCTCCTTCATCACTCTGTGCCATGCTGCTTCCCCCACTTCATCACTTTGTGCCATGCTACCCCCACTCTTTTATCACACTGTGCCTCGCTGCTCCCTTCTCTCCTTCATCACTTTGTGCCATGCTGCTCCCCCCTTCATCACTGTGCCATGCTGTTCCCCCTTCTTCATCACTCGGTGCCTTTCTCCTCCCCATCCCCCCCTTCTTCATCACTCGGGGCCTTTCTGCTTCTCTCCCCCTTGCCTCCGTTCCTTTACCTTCCTTTTCATTGGCTTCTTCCATCTCTTTCATCTCTTTTTATCTCTTTTCTTCTCTTCTTTTCTCCTGTCCTCTGTCTTCTTGCGTGGCTCCTCTCTTCTGATGCGCCTCACTGAATGTTGGGTATGTGCAAAGGAAGAGGGCGGAGCCAACACTACAATCCCCCCACTCCAGACAAAAAGAAAGCTGGCAGCAAGGGCCTGAGCCAGGCCCACTGGCGTGTCTGGGCCCGGGTAATTAGTAGCCGCCACTCTCTCGGCGCTCCTAGATATGGGGCAAGATTTCTGATGACTTCAGGAATTTCCTGCAAGTGTATGATATTACATTCCAGGAGCTGTTCAACTTGTTACCCAACTCATGCATAAAGAGGACATCCATTTGAGGAGACTCATATTTGCAGAACAGAGATTGGTTTCTACCATTTGATATTTAGGTACTAGAAGGACACTGTCTGATCTCAAGTACAGCACAGCTATTTCACCACAAGCATACCTGAAAACCTGTGACTCCATCATCGTTCTGCAGGGACAATATATGAAGTTTGGTGAAAGAAATACTCCAATTTTAAACAATTTATTTATATATAACACCTATATAAAAACAAAACAAACTCAAAATCTAGATATAAATGTCACAAGTGCTCTTACTGATATTGGTCTCTATTTTTCAAGGAAAAAGGAATTCTACTCTATTGCAGAATACATTGCTTCTTGATGTGGAAGTCCTAAAAACAGTATGGGTACTGGACTATCTTTTCAGGAGCTGATTTTACCTGTGGGGAGGGAGCAACAAATGAGGGGATGGCCAGACCTGTAAAAGTCTTGGGCATGGCTCATGGGAAATGCTGTCAACTCAATGTACTGTGTGAGTTCCCCTCTGTGTGCCCTAGAGGCCCTATAGAGTACCTCCATAATCACATGTTCTGTCTTTGTCCTGTGATCACCATCCAAATGTTTTTATTTTTTCACTATAGCTGCATCCATGAGGTCACACACATTGTCTTCTTTTTCCATCAGCCTGTTTGCTAGGTCTAGTATCCATCGAGCCATGACATCGGTGTTGTCTGTTTCCCATGGCATTTTTCTCTCCTCCTGTTAGGTTGTTGACCGTGTTGCTGAGGCCTGATGGTTATGTAATAAATATAAAAATTCAAATAGTTGATATGATAACAATAGATATATGTATTTCTTTAACATTACAACAATCTTTTTTTCTTTCAGTTCCCATCAGTAGTTGAGGAATGGCAAGTTATCGCAGAAGAATTTGAAAATTGTGGAGTTTCCCAAACTGGGCTCAGGCCATAGATGACAAACATGTCAGAATTTTGCCACCCTCTAAATCTGGTTCCTATTTAAACAATTACAAGGGATTCTTCAGTATTGTCCTGATGTCCAAATGTCATGGACATTGGAAGAAATGGTGTCATATTGTGTGGCAATATGACACCATTTGCAGCTAATAAAGTATTTGCACTGCAAGATAATATTCTAGAACCTTACCCTCAAAAAGCACTTACCGCTGAAAGGAGTATATTTAATTAGCAACGTCTTAATTTAGATACCATTGTCAATTCAGACGGAAGTTCGGAAGGAGAGAAGGAGGGGTCAATCATCAATAGTTCTCAGGCTTCCAGTGATGCAACAGGTATGGCAGAAAAGATGTCAAAGCTGCAAGAATATTTCAACACAATGAGGGAAAACATTAAAAATGTTGAAAAAAAAAATTGTTCAACTTGAAACAAAATATTTTTATTTGTGTCACATGTATTATAAAATATTGCTGTGCTAGCCGGCTCAAAGGTTAAATCATCAAATACAGTTAATTTATAGTGAAATAATATACAGCACTCAATCGTAATAAAAGTATTTATAGATTTCAATAAATAGTCAAATCATATATATCATTCAATCATAGTGTAATGATATAAAGCATTCAATCATAACTAAATCATTGAATTCAAGTATGTGTATTTATAGACTCTTCTGTGTTTGATTACAGTTTAGTAATTTAGATTCCAGTTGCCCACAACCCCCCACCTGCAATCAAATCACCACTTCCTAGTAGCAACTGCGCAATATGCTGATGCAGATCATCAAGAGGTAATCCTCCTCTTTCTTTCAAAGTTGTGAAGACAAGGGTCATGCATCCTCTCACCAGGGGCGGATCTAGAAAAATGCTGTACCCGAGGCGAGATAGGGGGGGGGGGCGATTTAGGCCCCGCCCCTTTCTAACATCTTAGGCTGCTGACGGCTGCACACTATGTGCAGGTCTGTCCAGCCGTGACAGGCAGGGACAGTGCGCTGCCCGGCTGCTCTGATTGTGTTTTAAACACAGTCAGAGCAGCCGGGCAGCACACTGTCCCTGCCTGTCACGGCTGGACGGACCTGCACATACTGTGCAGCCGTCGGCAGCAAGTGTCTGCTAGGCGGGGCGATCAGGGCGATCGCCCCCCCCCCTGGATCCGCCACTGCCTCTCACCTTCTTGCAAGTCTCTGCAGGACATACCTTCCTGTCCAGACACTGCCTATTGCTGCTCTTAGACATTTATTATGCAGAATGCAGACCCCATTCCCACTGAACAGAGCTCAGATAAACAGCTTCAGTACATTTCTCCTCCTTCACTGCTTCCTCTATTTCTCTCCCCCTGACTCCTCCAGCCCATGTTTGTGTCCAATGAATCCTGATTTTTTTTTATTATATAAAAAGAGAGAATGAGGAACACTACATAAAAATCTGACTCGATTATTTATATAAATAAAGTGCATTTTAAGAATAAAATTAATGAATTATTTAAAAAAGTACAATACATATAATCAAATACACTGAAGTTAATAGTTAGCACTGCTTATTCATAGACCAACAAATGCAGAACTAATTAATATATAGAACTATACATCAGTCCCGACATCAAATCACGCAATTTGAAGTTTATCTTCTTATATGATCTGTTACACGGCATCAGGTATTGCCACTTTTGCAATGGGAAGCGATAACTTGAAGCTTAGTTTCACTGAGAATAGCCCAAGCATTGAAAGCCTACCCCTGACCCCTTTCACTCCCCCCAATGTGGAAATAAATTAAAACTTGAAAAAATAGATTAAATGGTGATAACAGTACAGCTATGGCTGGATACACACTATAGTGTTTTCAGCAGATTATCAGGCCAATCAGACGATAAATGACTGAAAAATTAATTCAAATTTATTTGCTCCTTTTTCCCCTTTATATTTATTTATAGTTTGTGAAAATATTGATATTACCATTAGAAAATGCTGGTTGGCCTCATAGTCACTTTATATAATGTGAAAAAGGAAGAATTTGAACAAGATACCAACATCTCTATATGAGAAGTCCCAAAATTACCATATTTTATTGATTTTAGCAATCACCCAGCTTAATTTAAAATTTCCAACCTTACAAAACCATAATATAATCAACCATTCTATGCTATAAGCAGGCCTGTTGTTTCTCCCCAAATTGCTTTTTTTTCTCAAAACTTATTATTTATGGGTTTTCCTCACCAGTCTTCCTTACTACGTCAATACCCTCCTAGAAACTTTATCCACAGTCTTGACCTCTGTCCAGGCTGTCACTAATCCTAAATACTGTTTGCACTTGTTTGCTAAAGTTTTAAGACCTGCACAAAGTCTAATTCATCACTAAATCCTATTTCATTTGAGTAGATCTCTATCATGTGTACAGCATTATATAAAATACAGCTATATATATATTTCGGAGACTATTGTTGCTTCTCTTATTCTTTTTTGCATTCCGTTATAGAAATAAGTAATGATTTTCATGAATTGCTGTTTAATTGAGCTCTTAGTTACTTGGAAACACTCAATGCAATGATACATTCTGACTTTGTAACAGATTGACCTTCAACCAGCACCTACAGACAAAAGAGCTTATTTTCATATAATTTGCATGTGATCATTTTCTTTTGAATTGAAAATAATTGCAGCACTGCATGTGTGCTGCAGTTGTCATGATGAGTCTGCCTTTTCTCAGATTAAGAGCCCAGACAAGAGGGTGAATAATGACTGAATTTCCAACTCATAATTATGTATTCAGTTTTTAGATTTCAATGAACAAATTATGATAGAATGAATTTTTCTGTTAGTGCATTCTACAATGATTTCATTATTGAAGATGCTCTCTGAAACAATGTTTTATATTATTTATTCCATTTGGATTGTAAAACCATGTATTTGCCACTTGTGTTTGTTCTATAAAATGACTACTACATGTTGTACGTTCTGGCTATGTTACTGAAATATATATTGTTATATATTTTTTTTTATCTTCCTATCTAGACAAATGAGCTTAAGTATTCTGATTTAGTAGTAGCTGTTATTCTGCAGTGAATTATATTAACCATAAAAAATAATTACAAAGACAGAGAACTTGTCACATATTGTGAACATGTGCTGAAGTTGAGCTTTATGAAAATAATCTAATGCTTTTTATCGGTGTGTTGCGATCTTCAAGTCTATCACACGATAGTCATAAGAATACTTTTAGTGACTTTGCTGGTAAAAGATTAAATTCACTAATGGATATCACTGTCAGGATTCGACAGTGTATAATATGCTTATTCAGAGACAGGAATTAACATAAAAAATGAATACATTTGCCAGTGTGGGGAAGTTGTTTTCAATATATTCTATGCCAATCATGAGTAACTCTAATGAAAATCCGAGCCTATGAATGGCTAATGTAATCCCCTGCCAAATTATCTGGGAGAAAACTTCCAGGCTATGATTTAAAGACGACTATTTGTCTTTTGTTGAAACACTACATGAAATTTTAGAAGATGTATTAATGAATCATATGGAGTGTGGCCTGTATTTTAAGAAGATGTTGAAAACAGTGTTCTGTCATATTGTAAGTCAGAATGAATATAAATTATAAATACTTCATCTGAACATTTAAAGACATGTTAAGAGCATTGAGTTAATGTTTGACAGAAATCCTTACATTATCAATACATTATTTTGTGACTGAAAGCCTTAATAGTTATAAAGCCTTTATATTCATATCCTTGTATTTGGATCCAAGCACTTTCCCTTTGCTTCATCTCTCAGTATGTCTTTGACATTGATTCTGTTAACTTGTAATCCAAGACCATCATCTGAGTGCAATATCTGTTTGATTTCCATGTGTGTATCTTGTATGTTTCTGCAGCTATTACTTGTGTCAAACTCTTGATCAGTGATGCAAATATTTTGACTCTGTGATAGCATTATTGCTATCAACAGTACCTCTCTGCACGCGCAGGCCTTTGATCAAGTGACCAATTTCGCTCATATGGGCTCACTTATGTAATTAAGTCTCATTATAACTTGAAAGTCAGTACATGATACTCTTGCTGCTACATCGAGAAATAACTTTCAGCATCTTAATGCCCTTAACATTGTAACTTTGGTGATTTTATTTTCCACTACTTGCTATGTCCTTTGCCAATCGTTCACAAACTCCTATCAAATTCCACATGGTTAACAAGTTGTTTCTCATACTATCCTTCTATGGCATTATCCACACCCTTCCTGTGCTGACGTCGGTGAAGATTGCAATTGTCTATCCATTTGGCTGCTACCTTATACTGGCTGCTTGCTACTATACACAATTTTCCACATTTAGAAAAAAAAACTTGATTGAATTTGATGCAAATGACGTAACAGGGAGGAGGTGCCTAGATGATCAACGCCCCTACCTCTACTTATTTTGGACTGACAAAGGCTACAGATACCTTGACAAATGTTGTTTGGGTTTGGATATCTCACATTCATTTACAGATCTAAAATTATTCCCCTCATAATCTTGCAAGTTCCAAAGCAGCGTCCTCAATTTCTAGGTATATATCCTCATAATTACTACTACTCATTTTCACATTTCCAAATAGTTGATACATTTTTGAAAGAGGTTGTTCTGCAATTACTGTGTCAGAATCTGAAACGTCATTCTCACATATAGCACTCATGGATACCCTAAAACTCTCCTCAAGATTCTATGAGTGCCCAAGTTGTTGAGGCACTTATTTGGCTGATTTGGAGGTGACAGACCAACATTCTGAGCGAGAAGGTGGTGCTTGGGAATTTTGGGAAGTTAAGGAAGAGGCATGACCGTGTTGGGCACTCTGTTTTGACAATGGAAATTCTAGTACATGTTCCAGTACTAGCAGTAGCAGGACCCCAACTAACAAATAGGGTGGTGTATGGCATGTTAGCTATATTCCCTTTTGGGACAAATTACTACATTCATTGGAACATTCTCTCTTAATCCTCCTTACATCAAGAGCTGATGTTTTCTTTGACATTTACAAAAAGTGTTTGCATTTTAAGAATGCAATCTTACACATTGTTCCCGCGTGACCTTTACTAATAGAGTTCGAAAATGTACTACTATTGCCAGTACTGGTACAGGAATGCACCTGATGCTTAGAATGATTAATGGTTGACATTAACAAGAGGAGTAATGCTACTTGAATTTAGAGCTTATTGTAGCTGTCACCACAACAGGTGACTGCCCAATAAGATAATGAATGGAGGGAATTACCTTAGAATTTATTTGACACTGCTGCACAATTATATCATTGACATTTTGACAATTCATTCTTAAATGCAAAATAAACTCATTTGCACCCCTTGCATTGCAGCAATGGGGGAGCCACTGCTCAGATTCTACCAACTCTGTGGTTTTCACCCTTAAAAAAGAAGATGTCACTGACTGCACCTCGCAAAAAAAAAAAAAATAGCTTTTACTAGAAAAGAGAACATAGATTTTAAAATAAAAAAAAATTTTTTGGGGGGGTGCTACACTGTTCACACGCAAGCACAACACCTTCATTTTTGACTATATAGATGTCATTGACTGTTTCTCACAAAACTTGTTTTAACCAGAAAAGATAAAACAATTTAGATTTTAAAAGAAAAAAAATATATTGTTTTTTTTGGGGTGTGTTGCTGTACCGATGCTCACATGCAAACAAAACAGCCTGCTTTTTCACTGCTTAATAAAGATGTCACTTACTGGCCCTCACAAAATAGCTTACACTAGCAAACTCTTTAGATTTTTAGAATTTTGGGGGGGGGTGCTGCTGCAATAGCTGCTCACACGCAAGCAAAACATTCTCTTCTTTGGCTTAATAAAGATGTCATTGTCTGCCCCTCACAAAAATTGCTTTCACATGAAAAGAGATAACCCTTTAGATTTAAAAAAAATAAATATCTAAATTTTTTAGGAGGGTTGGTCACAGTCAAATAACACCCTGTTTTTTGCCAGCTTAATAAAGATGTCACTGCAGAATATTGCTTGCACTAGAAACACTTTAGATTTTCAAATAAATAAATTGCATTGTTTTTTGGGTTCTGCTGCTAAAAGGCTTACAGCAAAACCACCCTATTATTGTCCACTAAATACTAGTTCAGAATGATGTCTATAATGCTACATACACCAATCAGCCACAGCATTAAAACCAAAGACAAGTGACGTGAATAAGATTGATTATCTCAGTACAATGGCACCTGTCAAGGGGTGGGAAATATTAGACAGCAACTGAACAGTCAGTTCTTAAAGTTAATGTGTTGGAAGTTGGAAAAATGTGCATGTGTAAGGATCTAAGCAACTTTGACAAGGGCCAAATTGTGATGGCTAGACAACAGGGTCAGAGCATCTCCAAAATGGCAGGACTTGTGGGCTATTCCCAATATGCAGTGTTTAGTAGCTATCAAAAGTTATCCAAGGAAGGATATCCGGGGAACTGGTGTCAGGGTCATGGGTGCCCAAGGCTCATTAATGCACGTGGGGAGAAAAGGCTAGCCCATCTAGTCCAATCGTACAGAAGAGCTATTGTAGCACAAATTGATGAAAACTTTAATGCTGGCTTCCATAGAAAAGTGTCAGAAGATACAGTGCATCGCAGCTTTCAGAGTATGTAGCTCTGTAGCTGCAGACCAGTCACAGTGCCCATGCTGACCCCTGTCCACCACCAAAAGTGCTTACATTGTGCATGTGGGAGCCAGAACTGGCCCATGGAGCAATGGAAGAAGGTGGATTGGTCTCATGAATCACATTTTCTTTTACATCATAAAGCACTAGATAGCAATAGGATGCAATATGGAAGAAGGCAAGCTGGCAGAGCAAGTGTGATGCTTTGGGAAAAGTTCTGCTGAGAAAGCTTGAGTCCTGGCATTCATGTTGATGTTACTTTGAAATGTACCACCTACCTAAACATTGTTGCATACCAAGTACATCCCTTCATGGCAATAGTATTCCTTGATGGCAATGGCCTCTTTCAGCAGGATAATGCGCTCTGTCCAACTGCAAAAAATGTTCAGGAATGGTTTGAGGAACATGACAAACAGTTCAAGGTGTTGACTTGGTCTCCAAATTCCCCAGATCTCATTTCGATCAAGCATCTTTGAAATGTGTTGGAAATACAAGTCTTCGTCAAAGAGGCTCCACCACGGAACTTAATAGATATGCTGCTAATGTCATGGTTCTAGATACCACAGGACACCTTTTGAAGCCTTGTAAGGTCCATGCCTTGACAGTCAGAGCTGCTTTGGTGGCACGGGTGGCCATACACAATATTAGTCAGGAGGTTTTAATGTTGTGGCTGATTGGTGTATATGTATGCATTAATTATTGGCAGAACGCTTTAGTGTCTGTAAGGTATCAGCGGTGTTGGATAGAGATATTAGTCTATACAGAGTTAAATTTAACTAAGTTGTTGGTTTATTGAGAACAGGGACAACTGCAGTGATGCATGTACAGACAGGGATCATGGCTGCAGCTGTCGCAACAGTCATATAATGCAGTTAGGGTCATACAGCAAGGTCAATATCCAAGCATGATACATTCCATCTACTTGGGATCAAGATTCTGTCTCCTTTCTTTGGGTATATGTTCATACCACCTAAAGCCGAAGACATGGGGATGGCTCACACTTGGCTTTTCCCTGACCATGCTTCCAGCAATGTTTTTCCATTCACAGCTACTGTGGGCGCATGATTTTTTAGGTATACTACAGTGGACACTGCTTACACTCAAAACCTTTTTTCAGGCCTGTGTCACTTAAAACAGTCTGTGTTCTTCCAACAATTGTACGGTTTGCACACTCACTTCTACCATTTTGTTCTGGTGTGTAGGTGACCGTCAGTTGATGCTGTATGCCATATTTCTTCAGGAACGCAGCTCAAGTCCTGTTGTCATGCTCTCAACCTTTTTCAGATCTCAAGACTTTCAATTTCAGACCATTTTCAGTGTCCATCAGATTCTCGTATTTTTCAGCATTGCCATCGCAACTTCCTCATTGTCCTCCTGTGCTCTCACAGATGCCAATTACTGACAAGAGGGGGTGGGTGAGAAGGGGTGGCTGATGAGAAGGTGGGGCTGGAGAGAAGAGGGGGCTGGTTGGTGGAGAGAATGGGGGCTGATGAGAAGAGGGGGTTGATGAGAAGGGGGCTGGAGACAAAAAGGGGCTGATGAGAATGGGGGGCTGGAGACAAATGGGGGCTGATGAGAAGGGGAGTTGTTGAGAAGAGGGGGCTGGAGGCAAGAGGGGGCTAATGAGAAGAGGGGGCTGTTTGAGAAGAGGGAGCTGATGAGAAGAGAGGGCTGTAGAAAAGAGGGGGCTGATAAGAAGAGAGGGCTGGAGAAAGGAGGGGTCTGATTAGAAGGGGGGTTTATTAGAAGAGGGGCCTGGAGGCAAGAGGGGGCTCTAGACAAGAGGGGGCTGATTAGAAGAGGGAGGCTGATGAGAAGAGGGAGGCTGATGAGAAGAGGAGGCTGGTGAGAAGCAAGGGCTGTAGACAAGAGGGGGCTGATGAGAAGGGGGGCCTGGAGACAAGAGTGGGCTGATGAGAAGGGGGTGCTGATGAAAAGAGGGGGCTGGAGACAAGAGGGGGCTGTTGAGAAGAGAGGGCTGTTGAGAAGAGAGGGCTGAGACATGAGGGGGCTGATGAGAAGAGAGGGCTGGAGACAAAAGGAGGCTGATGAAAAGTGGGGGGTTGATGAGAAGAGGGGGCTGGAGACAAGAGGGGGCTGATGAGAAGGGGGGGCTGATGAGAAGTGGGAGGGTGATGAGAAGAAGGGGCTGATGAGAATGGGGGGCTGGAGACAAATGGGGGCTGATGAGAAGGGGAGTTGTTGAGAAGAGGGGGCTGGAGGCAAGAGGGGGCTAATGAGAAGAGGGGGCTGTTGAGAAGAGGGAGCTGATGAGAAGAGAGGGCTGTAGAAAAGAGGGGGCTGATAAGAAGAGAGGGCTGGAGAAAGGAGAGGCTGATTAGAAGGGGGGTTGATTAGAAGAGGGGCCTGGAGGCAAGAGGGGGCTGGAGACAAGAGGGGGCTGATAAGAAGAGGGAGGCTGATGAGAAGAGGAGGCTGGTGAGAAGCAAGGGCTGTAGACAAGAGGGGACTGATGAGAAGGGGGGCCTGGAGACAAGAGTGGGCTGATGAGAAGGGGGTGCTGATGAAAAGATGGGGCTGGAGACAAGAGGGGGCTGTTGAGAAGAGAGGGCTGTTGAGAAGAGAACGCTGAGACATGAGGGGGCTGATGAGAAGAGAGGGCTGGAGACAAAAGGAGGCTGATGAAAAGTGGGGGGTTGATGAGAAGAGGGGGCTGGAGACAAGAGGGGGCTGATGAGAATGGGGGGGCTGATGAGAAGTGGGAGGGTGATGAGAAGAAGAGGCTGGTGAGAAGGGGGCTGGAGACAAGAGGCAGCTAGTGAGATGGGGGGCTGATGAGAAAGGGAGGCTGGTGAGAAGAGGAGGCTGATGAGAAGAGGAGGCTGGTGAGTAGAGAAGGCTGGTAAGAAGGGGGCCTGGAGAGAAGAGTGGAGCTGGTGGGAAGGGTGGCTGGAGGGTGGAGAGAAGAGGGGATTTTTTATAGTATGTTACATACTATAAAAACATCAGTAATATAACAAATAAATCAGTAACATATACATTTGCAATAATAATCTCTATTAAATGTGAAAAAATTGTGGGGCTTGTGAGGATATAGACATTTGTATTACATGGGAATGTTATTAATTTAATGTCTGGGCTGATGGGGGGTTATGTTTGTTTATTAAATGGGAATGTTATTAGATGTTATTAATTTATTGAAGGGGATTGGTTGAAGAGAAGAAGAGGGAGCTGGAGAAAAGAGGGGGCTCTTGAGAAGGGAAGCTGAAGAGAAGAGGGGGCTGTAGACAAGAGGGGGCTGGTGAGAAGAGGGGGCTGGTGAGAAGAGGGGGCTGGTGAGAAGGTGGGGTTGGAGAGAAAAGGAGGCTGATGAGAAGGAGGTTGATAAGAAGAGGGGGCTGGAGACAAGAGGGGGCAGATGAGAAAAGAGGGCTGGAGACAAGAGGAGGCTGATGAGAAGGTGGGGGCTGGAGACAAGAGGGGGCTGATGAGAAAGGGGGGTTGATGAGAAGAGGGGGCTAAGGATAAGGGGGAGCTGATGAGAATAGAGGGATGAGACAGGAGGGGGCTGATGAGAAGAGTGGGTTGGAGACAAGAGGGGCTGATGAGAAGGGGGAGTCTGATGAGTAGGGGGAGGATGAAGATAAGAGGAGGCTGGTGAGAAGGGGGGCTGGAGACAAGAGAGGGCTGGTGAGAAGGGGAGGCTGATGTAAAGAAGAGTCTGGTAAGAATGGAGAGGCATGATTCATACTATAAAAACACAAGTAATGTAAACAATAAATCAGTAAAATATTAATTTGAAATAAAAATCCATATTAAATGTGAGGAACGTTGTAACCCATAATTTGATTGTGGGGCTGGTGGGGAAAAATACATTTGTATTACATGGGAATGTTAATAATTTAATGTTCGGGGATGGTGAGGGGTGAAATCGGTTTGTTAAATGTGGAGGTTATTCATTTAATGTCTGGGCTGATGGGGGGTTATGTTTGTTTATTAAATAGGAATGTTATTAAATATTATTAATTTATTGAAGGGGATTGGTTGTGGAGAAGAAGGCTTTTTATTTAATTTTGGGCTGATTATGCCTAATTATTAAAGATGATACTATTAATATGGTGTTGGGGCTATATGGAGGAAAATAGACATTACACTTAAATGCTATTAATTAAATTCTGGATCCGATTGGGTGGAAGTAGGCCTATTTATTAGACAGAAAAAGCTACTGATTTAAAATCCATCTAGTTGTGGGCAGGGAGGCCTAGATTCTTCACTCACTGTTCAACTTTTCAGAAGGTAAATAATAACTATCTTTTTTACGAACAGGACCCTAACATTCCAGGATCCAGCCAAGCAGCAACGAAGCATAAGACCAAAAAATACCAGTGATGTGTAACCACTGAGAGGAAGCATCTACTCCCACAAAGGTGCGTTGTGGAGGGAGGGAACTTGGCGGTCCAGTGGCAAATGCAGGGCAAGCACCCTATTTTGCCTGCACATAGTCAGCGGCATGGCATACTACTCGATATGACCGTGTCATCCATTGATAGAATAGACAGCTTGTAGTACAATATTCTATCAATGGATGACACAGCCAGATCCAGTAGTATGTGATGGCCACCTATGCACGGACTGTACCTCACATAGACTACAGGAGCCCTGTAGCAACAAATGACTGTGTGTGAGTGAAATCACCACAGCTGGCAAGGTGTCAGACTGTTTCCTCAGCGACTTCTGCACCCACAAAGAGATCAGAGTTAAATAAGAAATAACAGCAAAAGTGGTGCTGCTTTTGGCAACATTTGCACCAGGCCTGATGCTACAACTACCTAAGTTCCTCTACTTTTGTCCTGCTAACAGCAGATCTAATGGGGTAGACTAAGGGTGGAATAAATAACAACACTTATCCTGCCGACAAGAAAATGCTGACAGGGTAAATGCCAATATGTAAATTTTCCCAACACAGATAACAGTCACACTGTCGACATTAAAACTACAATGCAGCACTAGGGTTAATATGACTGTGGACGGGGGGCATGCGTTTTTTTTACATTTATTTATTTTTATCACTGTTTACTTCCAGCAAGTCCAGTGGCTGTGGACATTGTGACTGTCGGTATTTTCACTTCTGGCAATTGCAATGTTGGTATTTTATATGTGTTGTGGAAATGTACATACAGGCATTTAGCCTGTTGGCAGTTTCATGTTGGCAGGATACATGTTGGTATTTCTTCCGTCGGAATTTTGTACCCAACCCAGACAAGGTACATAATATTCAGTCTCATTCTACATGTTCCCTAACCAGTAGCTCCCTAAGACATGATACAGATGTCATGGGCGACTAAAGAACCTGACACAAACTAAAAGCTGCAGCAGAAAAAAAACCTCCCTTTCTCTCAATAAAAACTTGGAATAAGCTTGAACTTTATAATCAGAAACCTTTGATAGTCATATTTATTATTTTTAATTTTGTTGCCTTGAGAGATCAAAATCAAATCTTTACAAGTTATAATGGTAAAAAGGAAAATTATTTCAATTAAAAGTTGTATGATTGGTTCACCAAATATATGCTGAATCGTTATAGTTTAGATCATCTCTATTACTCATATGACTCTAAACCTTTAAGCATCAGATTACTTTATTAGCTTGTAGCATATACTAGGCCTGATTCATCTTTGGACATAAGTCCCAAAGCATGCCATTTCTTGCTTGAAATTGCTCTGTGCATGCACCAGAATGGACTTATACCAGTCAGTGGTGAATCCAGGGGCAGTGATCGGGGCCAGGGCCGGTGCTAGAGTCCACAGCGCCCTAGGCATTTTTAAAAAAGCGGTGCCCCCTCCGCAAAAATCGCCGCCCCCCGCAAAAATCACCGCCCTCCTCCCTCCTCCCTCCTCCCTCCTCCCCCCTCACCCCGTCTCTCCTTACCTTGTCTCACCACCGCCGCCTTCCTGCTCCGTGTCCTCCCCTCCACTCACTGACACTAGTAAGTGGAGGGGAGGAGACGGAGCAGAGAGGGGGCGGTGGTGACAAAATAGCCTCTTCCCCCCTCCCCGTGCATCTGAATGCTGTGCGGCGGCCATGACAGGTATGGTCAGCGGTCGCCGCACAGTTTTAAAGTCATTTAGTATTCTGTGGCGCCCTCCAGGCACCCTCCAGAGCCCGGCACCCTAGGCAAGTGCCTAACCTTGCCTAATGGGAGCGCCGGGCCTGATCAGGGCGATCGCGCCCCCTAGCAGGGGCTTGCTGCTGGCGGCTGCACACTGTGCAGGTCTGTTCGGCAGTGACAGTGTGCTGCCCGGCTGCTCTGATTTTGTTTTAAACACAAACAGAGCAGCGGGACAGCACATTATCACTGCCGAATGGACCTGCACATGGTGTGCAGCCGCCGGCAGCCTTAGAAGTTAGAAAGGGGACGGGGCCTAAATCGCCTCCCCCTATATCGCCCGGGGTAGAAAAAAATTCTAGATCTGCCCCTGATACCAGTGAGCATAATTGCATGCAATTCATGTCCAAATGTCAACTTCGAACTGCCTATGACTTTAAGAGTGGGATGGGGGTGGGAAGGGGCGGACGCACGTAGGCAATGTACAATAAGGGTGTGCTGAGATCGACCCCATGCATATACAAACAATTCAAGTTCAGGATATCTTTTAGGTTCGTGTTTTTTAACCGTATCACTTGCACCAGCTGCAGGGCAGGTGTAAGTGCTGGTTGATAAGATGACTATGTATGCATGTCAGAACATGTGTTTGCAATTGAGAGAAACGTTAAAAATGTATTTCATGTACAGTATGCATATATGGAACATCCTAATTTATGTATCTCATTTAAAAAAGGGGTTATTTTTAAACATATGTTTTTATTATTATTATAGTAGTTGCTAATTTATTTTATAAAGTAGGTTTTTAGCATGTGTACTGACAAGACTTTATATTGCACATATGCATGTGTCTATCCTGTACTTAGTTACCTATAGCCAGGGTATAATTGTACCCAATTTCAAATGGAAAAGTTTCTTGAGATCCCCTTGTGTTTGCATACAGGTGTATGTGCGTGCAAGTTGCCTGACAATTTTTATTTTAATGCAAATTGTGTTCACATTGAGTTTGAAAATGAATCAGTCTCATATATACATACATACAGCAGTAGAGGATCAAAGGAGGAAAAAATCCTGTACCTTTAATAAAAAGGTTCTAATATTTTTTTAAACTCTCTCTATTTTGGAATGCCTATGTCCATGAAATGACATTGACAGCACAACAAAGGATATGGAGATTATTTTCAATTGACTAACCAGATTTGCCTCAATAATTTCTCCATCTAAGAATGCATCAAGTCACATAGTTAAAAGGAGGAAAGATCATCAGTGGAATAAATTGCTCAATATTTTAAACACACAATTCCATTCTATTATTAGCATTCAAATTTAAATGGGATTTGATAGTGCAAAATCCCAAACAAATCTTCAAAAGAACAAATAAGGAAGCCGACACACAAATATTTTACTCCGCCACGCAATTAGATAAATTACTATACATTAGTTCTACTATAACTCATGTCATTGCTGACCGACAGTCATTTCCTCAAGACATCTATTTTCGTCACATTCAAAAGAATTGCTACCCCTTTTACAAAATACCTGGTTTTAGGTAAATCTTTAGTTGTAGAGATATATAAATGTTATATATTTTCATTTGAAAAATGGAAACTTATCAATGAAACATTCTCACAACAGTTAAAATCCATCAAAACCCATTGTGACTATTCAGTAGTTGCTTTCTCCAATCATACACTTTAGTTCTTTTTTTAAATAAAAAATATATACCAATAAATACGTTTTTAATAATGACAAACTGCAAAAAGCACAAATGCTTACTGCTTTTTTATTTATTCAAATGCCCCTTCGTCATATTGAGCAAGCAGTACCAATCAGCTGAAAAACCACTTTTGCCTATAAAGACAAACATCTGATGAGGCATACACTGAAGTGAGTTATTTTTCCTGACAAATGGGTGCTCTTTGTTCTATTTCAGCTTTAGGCATACATTACTGTGCCCTTCTTACTGTGCCCTTCTTGCAGTCTGATGACTTGGGGGAGGCACAGTGGCCACCATGATGCAGGTACCAAACCAGAACCACCCAGGCCACATGACATAGGGAACCATATTAAGTTTAAAGAAGGGAGCCCAGCTGTCCTGTTCCTGATTGGATGTGCTAAGCCTCCACGGACTTTGCTAGTTTGTGTGCCTGCCTTGTGGCAGAAGATTAAAAGCTGTGGCTTGGTGGCCAACAAAGTACTCCAGCGGAAAGGTGACTATAGTCGCTTTAGAATAGGATAGTCTAGCAAGCTTTCTGGCTGTTGATAACTGTACCCCTTCGTCTGTGAGATTTTGTAAATACATATGTCATAGTTCAGTAGAGGAAATGAAACAGAACTTCTATCACCAAATAATATCAATGGCTGATAGCAGATCAGAAAGCAAGTGTGGTCAAAAATAAGTTCACCTGGCCACCAAGGACTCGTCACTGTATTATACACCGACCATTAAGTAATGTGACCTGTATTATACGTTGGCCACTAAACAATTGGTTTGGTATTACAAACTAGGCAGTAGTAAATGTGCTCTTAGTCTCCAAGCATACAGCTCTGCATAGTATACATAGAGGTTTGTAACATATCACTGTGCATAATGTATTAGTGGTTATGGTACAAATGGTAAATGGGGTTGGTGCTCAGGAAAACGTAGGTCCATTTTGCCAAAAAACTTGTCCTATTTTGAATATGTTCTACTGTCATTTTATTTACCAGCGATAAGATGAATCTGTGAAACCTCTTGCTAAAGAGTATTTAAAATTCAAATGAAACCCAGGGGTAAATTTATCAAGCTGCGGGTTTGAAAAAGTGGAGATGTTGCTTAACGCAACCAATCAAATTCTAGCTGTCATTTTGTAATTTTGCAGAGTGTACTAGATAAATGATAACTAGAATATGATTGGTTGCTATAGGCAACATCTTCACTTTTTCAAATCCACAGCTGGATAAATTTACCCCCGAGTGTCCAGCTGAAATTGCATTTTGAATAAAAGCTTGCCGTGTGAGGCATCTAAAATCCTTTCTTACCAAACTACAGTGTCTACTGATGACCCTGATCTCTGGGAGACAGCAAACTAAATTCGCAAAAAAATGAAAACAAAGCAAGCCAGGCAAGTGGCCTTGTTGACATAAATGCAACAGTTTAAAAAGGAATGAAATAAGTTAAATTAGACAAATGGCCCACTAGTATCATCAATGCTGTTATTTTTAGCTACTGCTAAAGTATACAGGCCCGTTGATATTTTTCAAATGTTGTTACATTAACTGGATTATCTTTAGGCAATTAGTTTCTTTTTTGTAAGTGAATACTCTAATAAAATGTTTTAGTGACTGTATTACTTTTTGTCAGTATATATTTATAAAGTTTAAATATGATGCTTGCATGAGTATTCAGTATATTTGAGTGAATTGATCAGAAGCTGAAAATTATACAACTACTAGTATCATAAATTTTGACCCCCTAATAAATTTGCAAATTATAGTGCAGTTACTGTAACAGTAACATATCAAACATACATACATATATAGCACTATAGACGACTCTCCGAAGCAACTCCTCGGTTCCTGATCCGGGTCTGCATCAAAGCTGCTATGGCTTCTCTACTGACTTTGTCCACAAGGCAGTGTTCTTGATACATTGTCATTGTGCTTTAGGCAGACACACCAATCTACAAAACCCACAGAGACCCCGATGAAGGAAGAAGACTTACCAATCCTCACAGTCCTTCAGTATACCTATGATTCTCCAGTCAGTCCAGCGGGAGTTATAGGCCCTCATTAGTCCTGAATTCTAGCTCTACAACACCCAACAGTACACAACCCGTATACCAATATGTGCTCTTTATATATAATGGCTGGTACGACCCATACCACAGGCATTGGTAATCCATGAGACTATTAGGGTACCGAATTTGTCAATTTCAGTCACTGGGAGCTGATCTCAATCAGAACCATCAACACTCAGAAGAACCCAATCATTCTAGGCAACCCATAATTCTACTCCCGGTGATTGATGAAGGGCTAGAAAGCATATTCATGGGAGGAGTCATGCCAGACAAGTTGCCTACAACTAGTAAAAAATGGCAATGGCATGTGCTACTTACTACCCAAAGAAAGACTGGACCAGAAAGTCTGCATGAGAAGAGAACTTGGAGGGAGGGTCCATCATGGAGGCCAGATCCCTGACTGATGTATGGTTCTATTTGTGGCGAATAAATATGGTTCCAAAGTACCCTGCATTGATTACCAGGTGTTCAGTGAAATCGCTATCAAGACTCGATATCCCTTCCCATTGATCTCTGACCTGACTGGAGACGCTCTTTGCTTCATCTGATTGAACTGGATATTTAGATTTTATTTATGTGGAATATACAGTGACACCTGAATATAATTGATTGATTAGTAAACCCACACAGCTGAATCAACCATTCAGGCAGTTAGAAGGGATGTTGTCAAATCCCAATAGCAGGCTTGCTCCAGTTTATTTAAACTTATTGGACAGTCATTTTGCTAGTGGTTTTTGATGACGTTGATATCAGAGCTTTGGCTGTGCCTCTCAAATATATTCACCTGTGTAATCTTAAACAACTATTGTATTGTTTGGCACTGTGCTTAGGTTCATTGCTTCTACCAAAAAAGCAAAGTTTTTACTATTGTCAGTGTTGACTGTATTATACATAGTGCTTTGTAATTTCGCTACAAAGCTCTACTTTGATCTCATATAACAACAAAATATGTTTCCCAAATATTTGTCAGATCACGTTTAGTGACTCTCTGACATAGACTTGGATAGATATGACATCACATCTGTGGATGCAGGGAGTGCAGCTGTTACGTGGTCCGTAGGTGAGGGGTTGCCCAGCAATGCAGCATCGTCAGGCCCCTACCCAGGATTTGCTATGGCGCCCGGATATGCACTGTTCCGGCCTGGTTTAACAATTTAAAGAAATAAAAATAAATGTTAAAACAGAATAAAGATATAATTTATTAAAGATGAAAAAAAATTAAATAAAACAATAAACCCTACAAATATATTTTACATAGACCACACTTCCAAAAATACAAACATATTTAGTATCTCTGTAAATGTTAAGAGTTACAGATAACATAAATGGTATATTTTAAAAGGTTTGAAGGTGATTATTTTAAATGCTTATCCTATTTTTACATATAATTCCAATACGATTAAAAAAGATAGTTACATGAAATTGAAACACAAAGATAGCCCTAAAATTATCTTGAATAGCAAAAACATTTTTTCAGTTGTCCTACTGAAATTAACGCAGAGTGAAAATTAAAAATGGTGAAGCCTTCTGTTGCACAAGGTTGGTGCAGACCCTGGTAGCCGCAGTGTTATTTGCATTAAACTATGTGCGCTGATGTATTGATTAACAATAGTTTATTATTACTATTTATATTATTGTTTAATTTGAAGATAAACTGCATGGGAATTAGTAACAGACATTGCAGCACTTAAACCAAAACATTTCTGTGATAAAGCTTCTTGTATAAGAAGCAGTGCCATAAATATGGGCTTACTTTATAAGTGTCATCATGTTTAAAAATAATAAAGTTTTGCTTTTTAATGTTGTTATCTTATGGGGCATGGAACAAATTCATTGATTTTCTTGTTTTTTTCCTGTCTTTATCAATACTAGATCTGATATTTCAGTTTCAACAATGCAAATAGCTCATTATTTAAAAAAAGAAAGCAATTATTTCAAAATGACATAGTTATATGCAAGTTTTAGAACAAGCCTATATTTGATTGAAGATGAAAAACTCCATTAAATTGCTAGATAATTGATTCACTTTACACAAACACAGATGCTGAAATAATATGCTTCCATCTAGTATTATAAGCTAATAATGCTTATTTGTCAATCTGCTTAAATTACAAATGAAAAACAACC
The DNA here is from genome assembly GCF_038048845.1 of Mixophyes fleayi. Lineage (NCBI taxonomy): Eukaryota > Metazoa > Chordata > Amphibia > Anura > Limnodynastidae > Mixophyes > Mixophyes fleayi. Next base: position 290,023,526 of record NC_134405.1, on the reverse strand, counting down.
GCTACATACATATGAATTTGGAGATTGGAACAGAATGGGACAAAGTATATATTGGGCACACTAATGATTCTGAAACAGCTGAAAATAAATGTTAATACCTTCATTTTTGAAACAGAAGAATAATCCAATTAAAACAACTAAATACAGAAGGTTCTATGGAAGTGGAAAATTTAGATCGGAAAATATTCAAGGGATTAGACTAGAAATTAAATGAATACATAGTAGTTACAGAACAACACAATAAGATATTTTAAGAAGACATAAAAAAATCTTAATATTTGTTTATTGAGTGAAGATGATTTTCTATTTTAATTGATTTTCAAAATTATATATTTTTTTAGATAAATAATTTAAGCAAAGGGTATTTAATGATGGTTGAATCCATATAAAAAAAATAAAAACTTATTATACTTGGCTATCAGTTAGATATGATGATGTTATGTTTTTTTTACGTTAGTTATGGGTATAACAGAGAAGGAATTCAATACCATTGCAGGGTCAGGATCTCCTACAACCCAACACTTTTTCTTGAGGCAATTTCATAATGTATGGATGCTGAGCAGTAGATGGAATACTGCCGATCCCCAACTGCCCCAAGCAGATAGCAGAGACTGCTAGAGAGGTAAGTGCTATGGGTTGTGGACAGAAAATTGAAACACCAGTATAAACTTCCTTAATAGATTGTTGGGCCAAAATTGCAGCTTGTATGTGCTTTGGCATTAAGGACATACACAGCACCATTATTCCATAAAAAAAATCACTTTACTTATATCTGTTTATTGGTGATGGAAAACACTGTTAACATTGACTCAAGCGTTGTTCCCGAGTATTCCATAAATGCTTGATTGTGTTCATATCCAGTAACTGACTAAGTTTACATATATATGATTAACATCAGTGTTATGCATGGAACGATCAGCCAATCACACATGCTCTATAGATGGGGACATTATCACGATGGAAGACACTCCTCTCAACAGGAAAAAAATGCAGCAACATGAGGTGTAGTTCATTAATCTGTACTATTAAATATAAAATAGCAAATAGGGATGACTGCACAGAATCCATGCCAGTATAATGCGCGACACACATTACAGAATCATCACAACCCTTTCCTGTTATAAACAATCGATCCGTCCTTTAGAATCATTTAGACTGGTGTCACAAATGCACTTGCATCATACTTCACCAAGTTCTTGACAGACAGCCATCTAGTCATATCACCATTCTCCATTGTTCAATAGATCATTTCCTGTGCTCTTTGCACCACTGAACTCACAAACAAGTATTGTCATGTGTGATGGTTTTTGTTGTCCTGCTCTGTATAGTTCTTGTTGGACCATTTTTAATGAACCTGGCTACTCATGCGACAGGTTGAAATTTGCAGCCAGTTGATCTGCAGTTGCCTACCTGTTTTGCCTTACACATTGTAGTAATGCATATAAATCATAATCTTGAAGTATGTGCTTTTACTCTTGTCCTATGTTGGTGATATTTTTCTCTTTGACTTACATGCTTAGACATGCTTACGAAACATTATCTGCCTTGATCACTGAAGACCCTGCCAAACAGGGCCGGACTGGCCATCTGGCTCTTCTGGCAAATGCCAGAAGGGCCGATGGGCCGGTCTGGTCCCGGGCAGTCGGTGCACGGTGTACTGACAGCGTAGACCGTGCACTGACAACCTGGTGGCTGGCTCCGCCCCAGGAACCAGCCACCAGATAACATGGCAGGGCTGCGCGCTGCGTGCTGCACTGTCGAGTCCGTCGGGTCTGAGGAGCGTGGAACGGAAGAAGAAAGAAGACAGAAACCACAGGAGAGAAAAGGTAAAAGGTAAGTACAGTAAAACGGGGGGGGGAGATAAAGGGTGAAGGATGCCACACAGAAAAAGGGAAAGGGGGGAGAGAATGGCACATGGAAAAGGGGGGAGAGAATGGCACACAGAAAACAGGAAAAGGGAGGAGAGAATGGCACACAAAAAACAGGAAAAGGGGGGAGAGAACGGCACACAAAAAATGGGAAAGGGGGAACAGAATGGCACACAGAAAAAGGGAAAGGGGGGACAGAATGGCACACAGAAAAAGGTGAAACGGGGGGAAGGATGGCACACAGAAAACAGGGGGGGGAGAAAAGTGAGGATGCCACACAGGAAGGGGGGGGGGAGAGAGAGGATGCCACACAGGGGGGAGGGAGAGAATAGAAAGGATGCCACACGAGGAGGGGGGCTGTATATTCCTACTGGATATTTATAGAACCTCACATTTTATGCAAATATAATTTAGTGTTGTTAATATGTTTACTCTGTGGCATAATATGATTTGGGGCACTACTGTATGGCATAATATGATTTTGGGGCAGTATTGTGGTATAATATAATTTGGGGGCTATTAATTGAAAGTGGAGCTGTTTGGAAAAAAAATAACGTCTATTTATTAAATGTGAATAGGAATTATTTAATGGCAGTGATGGTTGGGGGAAATAGGTATATTTCTTAAACATAAATGCATTTTAATTTGTTGCTGGGGTTGTTTGGAGGGAGGTATTTAGGTTTATTTATTAAACGTGAATACTACAATTTTAATGTTGAGGCTGGAGGGAGGCCTAATTATAAAACATGGGTTGCATTGATTAAACACCAGGGCTGGTTGGAGGTTTTTAAATTACATGTACCCATTTTTTTTTTCAAATAGGGCCTCCAGCATTCGAGGATCCAAACAAGCAGCAACTAAAGACACCAGCAGCCATAGGTGGTTGAAGTGACAAGAACACTGGTGTGAAAGTCCCGGATTTTGGTAACTGTCTCGTTTAGTGAGATTTGGTCTGACTACAAGGACAGTTGAGAGGTAATGCCCACTTCACACTGTACTGCTTGTGAAGGCAAAGCTGCGTGCACCTAACAGTAGTGCACACAGTATTGCCTGTGTATTTGTCTAACATTTTGTCTAATATGATAACCATGTTACATAATAGGGGCCCCCTGTCTTAAATAACCCAGGCCCCTCGAGCGTTAATCTAACTCTGGTTAGCAGCAGGAATCTGATTGTTGCTCCCAGTCCTTGGATAGGACACAGCCTGCAGAGGAAACTGAGGAGCTCTAGGTCTCACAAGATTTGGTAATCTCGTGAGACATGGAGCTTCCCTGCTCACTCTACAGGAAGTTCCCACCCTTATGGATGTCTGTAGCACCAGAAGCATAGATAAGTACAGGGGGCTGGGGGTGTCATAATGTGCCTAGGGAGATGGCGTGATGTGGCTGGGAGGGCGTGTAAAATGTAATGTTTTATTATAATGTATGTATCAATGCCCCATGTTGGCCACACCCACAACACACGATTTCTTTCCTTCTGGACCTGAGGTGGGCCTGTATACTTTAAATGCCAGGGCTGATTTTTAGTCCCAGTCCGGCCCTGCTGTCAAATGTGACCCGACAACCACCTCCCTGTCATTGATTTCTACCCTTGCAGCTATGCTAGCCAGAATTAAACAAGCAAACAAGGGAGTATAGAATTCACATAAATGACTCTAGCCATACTTTAACGTGATTGGCTTCATTAATGCACTTGTTTGTCCATAACCTGTATATACACTCTACTAGAGAGGGTAAATAGTGTAATAATTTCATATAGGATATGGGCTATATCTTCTTTGGGGATATGTTGCACTCATAAACCATAAAAGGAAGAACTCCACAAAAATGAACATATATTTATAGAAAACATTGGTTAAGGGGCATATTTACACAGAGTGCAAAATTACTTTGTAATTGAGTATAACAGTCTGCCCAAGATAACATTCCAAAGTTTCCAAACTATGTGATGTTTGTAATACTGTGCAAATTTCAAAGAGAACATTAAAATCTATTATTTCTATATTGTAAATATTCCTAATTCTAAGTAAAGGAATGCTAGCAAAGCCACCAGCGAGATAAGTAGCTAAGAAAAACAAACAAAGCATATTTGGCCCTTTTGAATGGTGGAGAATGGTCCAGAGTTTCATGAGATATAGTCACACCTATCAGAAGCACTTTGATTAAAAAAGTAAAGTGGACCCATCAACTACACACAACAGACTGGTTTAGTAAATAGTCTATAAACTTGCTACATATAAATCCCGTCACTGAGACACTTTCTGGCCTGCATTCTTCAGATGTGGCTTATATTTATAAAATATTGGGTAATAGTGACTATGTGATGAAAAAACTTTGCAAATAAATGTTAAGCATGACTGGCATTTTCATTCATCCAGATAATAATAAAAGGGTTATGGCCCAAGTGGGTTCTTAATTGTCATCTGGATACAGCAAAATTCCATTAACCTGTATTATTAAACATTACTGTTTCCTGTTTTCACAGTTTCAGCAGATGGACTGAATGATGCAAGCATGGCATCATTCAATGACCAGGGGGAAAAAAAACTATTTTCCACTCAAGGCTTAAGTCATAGTTAGCCAAGGCCCAACCCCTTCATTGTTCTAATCTGGGAATTGTTCCCTCTATTTAGTTGGTATGGTGCCCTCAGACCACCAAGCAGCCTCAGTGAATGCAACTCAGCAGAGAAGACAATGAGAGAATTAGGTTATCCTGTATATAAAGCGTTATCCCTTCCTGATAAGGCAGGCTGATAAGAATGCATTCCTGGGGATGCCAAGCCTGGTACTCAGGGAACCATAGTATGGAGGTTTGGGGTAAAGGAACCATAAACTTGAGTGGAGAATATGAGTCATACTCTGTACTGGACCAAGGTGGTTGAAGGGAGAACCCTATTCTCTGAGCAACTGTAGTACAAGTTGTACAAGGACATAAGCAGTGTGGGCCTGCAAAAAGTGTGATAACAAATGAGACTGACAACAGCCAAGTCAATAGTAGACATGCTTAGTGTGGTCACAGCAGGATAAGAGGGGAAAAGTGAATTACTTCACTGAGGTCACCGGTAAACCCACTTCTGTCTTTGTGTATACTAGTGTTTGAACTATGAGATCTGTTTAAGGACAGTGCTTGTTTTGTAAATTTTTTGGTAGACTGAAAAAACATTTGTTAATTTACATTGACTATTTGCCTGAGCATGTGTTTTGCCCAAATTGAGATAACCTTGTCCTTAGTTCCTCATTACTTATTGAATATCATCACAAACTAGCAAAATGGATGACTTACCTATGTACAAGTGACAGGTTAACATTAGCTAACTGTTGCTAGCTAACATCAAAATATATGAGTTTGCTTTAAAAATCACAGAAAGTTCATTTGAACCCCCTTTGTATAAATTGTATCCAATTTAATTTTCACTATGTTGAGAAAAAGAAAATGTATTCAACCCCGGATCATCCAGCTCTGAGTTTAAAATTATGACCGCTAATGGTCACAGGTACTAATATACATTGTGTGTGTGTGTGTGTGTGTGTGTGTGTGTGTGTGTGTGTGTATATATATATATATATATATATATATATATATATATATATAGTTTGTTTGATTGGGCAGTCCCATTCTCTGTGGGGTGGTAGTGTCTCTGTCTCCTATTGTCAAAAACCCTGCTGAAACCTTACCTTGGTATTCCTTGGGCATCCCTTCTGGTCCAAACTTAGTCTCCTACCATCACCGTTTCCGCTGGTAGAAGGCAAGTAGTTTGGCATGTCTTGTCTCATTTCTTTATCTTATTAGCCCTCCAAATATTCAGAGGGTTGTGTTTGTAGAAACAGGCATAACTGTCAAGACTTTTAAAATATATAAATGCAGGATCAAACCCCAATGGTTGGTAACCTCTAAACATCACAAACCAATATAAGTGATAATACTTGATAGATTTAATAGGAAACGCAGGTCTGTTCACGGTTGCAGTTAGTACTGAATTACCATAGTTCATAGATATCAATATGTAGCTAACTAAAATGTTCATAGAATGAAAAATCAGCTAGCAGCTTTCAAATACCATTTTCAAAGGAATCTGTGAGAGGCTCCAACTTGTCCCAGTGTGCAGGCTAAAGTCATAGTTTCAGTTTAAAAGAGCAGTGTCATGAACACGCTCCCAGCTTCCGTGACTTTGAGTGTTTTCTGTATGATGTTACACACGATTCCAGCATTCAGTCACTCTCTACTTATCACACAGGTTATAGTCCTACTGAATCGCCCCACAACAGCGCTCTCACACGCCCACACATTTCAGGTTTGCCACCACCTATTGAATACGGACAATAGGACCCCGGTATACTGTCCCACACAGCACATAAGGCTTCTGGCTACCCACAGGTTCGCAAATCCCACAACAGTAATCAAAGGGTTAACTTGTCACACCTCCAGACTGTTACACAAATGTAAATGCAAACACACACTAGGCTTGTTAGTCAAATGTATTAACAAATCACACACCGACATTCAAAGGGTTAACTTGGTCAAGCTATATTCTTCTTAATAGACTAATGGATTTGTTAGAGTATCAAGCACGCCACTTATTAAATGTATAGATTTGATATACATAGATACAGGGCATTCAGATATAAAAAAAACAATTAAAAAACAATTGACATAACATACACAAGCAAACAGTTTAAAATAAAAGGGATCGAATTCAGAGTATAACTTACATGAGTTGTATAATCTGTGCCATGGGATATTGGCTTGGAAGATGGACAGCTTATCAAAACTGACAATTTACCCATACCTAACACAGGTTTTTAAGCAAAATGAAAGGGGACAACCTTCACAGGGGCAGTGTTGATGCTAATATGGGGACAGGGATGTCCTCTGGGTGTCACTATAGTTTGCTCACAAATATTCCAAAAGTTTTGACCTTTGGTAACTCTACACAGAAATATAACAGAGACATAACTCCCTCTTCAATAAACCGGTCATAATCTCTCACACATTTAAATACCAAACATGATGAAATTATGACAATATGACATACCTTTCCCAAAGACATGTGATTATAGCTGTTTGCTGATCCCGCCAGCAGCTGTCATTCACAACCCTGGTGTGATTTCTGCCCGTCGGAATAGATTAGCACCCAGATTTCCCAAAATATGAACTATGAAGACATTTTCCATTAAAGTTCAAATTTCTATATACCTGTATAGGCAACCTTCAAATGCTGCCTTTGTCTGCAAGGATGTCAAGCTATGAGCAGCCCCATAAAGTCTATTCCGGTGTCCAAAAACTAACTTGTGTCAGGATATAGCTCACAGCAGGGGTCTTTGAAGCTGCTACAGGTGACACTGCTATCATCTAACACTGGGATGCGCAGAGTCACCGAATACACACACAACAGACTTTCTGACTTCATATTTTACATAAGTAGCTCAATTTATCAATTAATTTGATATACCATTTTTACACTAAAACAATAAACAATAACTCCTTTGGCGCTAAATATTATGTGTTCAAGAGACCCAATGCATGAGGTCTGCGGCCTCAAAAAAACATCAAAGTATAAAAACAAAAATTGCAATGGTATCTCAAGTCACAAATAGACAATTTAAGCACTGTGAATAATCAAATATCATTTATTAGTATAAAAGTAAATATAAACACATATAAAATCTTACCTAAACAGGTGATACCACTTTTTGCACTGCAGTTTTGATTTAGGCCTTATTCCCCACAATTATGTGATGGGTTAACCCTTATAACTGTAAATTCTCTATGTTCATGACAAGCAGCAACAGAATTGTCCAAACAATATCAAAGTTCTGACATTAAATACAATTTATACATCTGAACCCAGCAAGAAATGTCTAGAGTCATGTATCACTGAACATCCATTTGTTATCCGGTGTCCAATGGTACTACTGGTTGTGCAATGGTGAGTATCTTATAATAGTTACAAACTGAAACTGTCTTTAATATGGACTAATCAATAAGGTGCATTAGCAGAGTCATTGAACCTGATATAGCAGTAGTAAGCCACAGTTGCTGAATCTGCAGTCGAGTAGTACAGCACCCAGGGCCGGTGCTAGGGTCCTTGGCGCCCTAGGCACATTTTCAAAATCGGCGCCCCAGCCCCATTTTCAAAATCAGCGCCCCCCCCCCCCGTCTTTTCTTACCTTAGCTTGCCTCCTCTCTGCTCCGTCTGCTCCCCTCCACTCACTGACACTGTCGGGCCGTGATAATGATGTCACAGCCCGAAAGTCAGTGAGTGGAGGGGAAGAGACGGAGCAGAGAGGCGTCGGTGGTGATGATCAATAGTCACTCCCCCCTCCCTGTGGATGTATCTGAAGCTGTGCGGCGTCCGTAAAAGGTATGGTCAGCGGTCACCGCACAGTTTTACATTTTTTTTTAATCTGTGGCGCCCTCCAGAGCCCGGCGCCCTAGGCAACTGCCTAATTTTGCCTAATGGGAGCACCGGGCCTGACAGCATCAGAGCAGCAGCGATACATATGGGTGATGCGATTGGTGATCATAACACACACACAAAACAGGTTAATCATTCACTCCAAATCAGAGGTGATTTGCAATGGCTCATGAAGCATTTAGGACTGCCCATATGTCATACAGCAATGGTGCACACAATCAGTGTTGGACTGGGACATAAAGGGCACACAAAGAATATAATGTTTGGGGCCCACCAGAGGGGGTGTTATCAGCCACTAGAGAGGCATAGCCAAACTACTAGAGGGGGTGTGACAAGCGCACGAAGGACAGCTAGCATTGTAGTGTAGTATATAAAGAATGCAGTGTATATATAAAGAGTACAAAGTCTAATAAATCAATTGCACCCACGATTAATAATTAGGCCTTTCTCCAGCCCCAACATTAAAATAATAGTATTCCCATTTAATAAATAGATCTATATCTCTCCAACCAAACCCAACATTAAAGTAATAGTATTACCCATGTGCCATCACACACAATACATTACCACAAGCCGCCTGTGCCATCACACACATTACTGTGCTCCTTCATCATTTCCATGCTGTGCCTTCTTATGATCACACTGTTCCCCCTATGATCACCACGATATGCCCTCTTATGATCACACTGCGCCCTCCATGCTGCTTTTCCCCCTTCACCTGGCCCCACTTCATCACACTGTGCAATGCTGCTCTCCCCCCCCCTTTATCACTCTGTGTCATTGTGCTCCCCCTCTCATCACTCTGTCATGATGCTTCCCCCCTTCATAACTCTGTGCCTTTCTGCCCCCCTTCTTCATCACTCTGTGCCTTTCTGCCCCCCCTCTTCATCACTCTGTGCCTTTCTGCCCCCCCTCTTCATCACTCTGTGCCTTTCTGCCCCCCCCTCTTCATCGCTATGTGCTATGCTGCTTTCCTCCTTTCTTCATCACTCTGTGCCTTTCTGTCCCCCCTTCTTCATCACTCTCTGCCTTTTTGCCCCCAGGAAACCAATTAAAAAGGTCCAAACAGATGCACTGGTCACTGATCAAGAAGACCCAATAATCTGGTAAGGTATCCTTGCACTGAACAGATTTTGTAGCCACAATATAAACCCCAGTACCTGCACAACATCATTGCTCATCAAAATACATATAGTATTAACCCTTCTTCTGTTTTCTTTGCCATAGAAAAACTACCAATGTAGCAGATGTCTGAAAAAGACTTGTAGCACGCTTCTTATATAGTGCCCTCTAAATGATCTAAGCATTTTTATAAATCTGAAACTCAGATGCTATCACAGCTCATGACAGTGACACAGTATGATTAGGTTCTTTTGAGCGTCAATGGCACTACATCAGCTCCCAGTGACTGAAATTGACACACATCAGCCCCTGAATAGTTGCATGCACTAGTGGTAAGGGATGTCAAATCAAAGTTTCTGTGGCCATTGACCTGATCTTCCGAACCAAAAGTAGTTCCATATTGTGAGTGAAATCCAAATCTATAGCATTAAACATGGCTCTTGAATCCAAAAAGGTCTAGGCCCCCATGAGTGGGCGTTGGACAGCTTAAATTAGAAGAAAGAAATGTGGTTAAAGAAATGCCCCAATGATCACCGGAATGCCCTCCTGTTCCAGTGGGCAAAACAGTTTCCCAATGACTCAGATATTTCCCATTCCTGGCACTCTTTCTTTTAGTGGTCTTGAAGGCCACAATGAAAACATCTAATCTGTTAGTGGTGAGTTCTCTCACACTCAGACAAGTAAATCTTCCCTAGCTGCCCAGGCACCTATTAAAGTAATTTTATCGTTTTCAAATATGCATTGCCCAAGCGATTGTATTGTGTTTACAACGCACACAATAATTTATTTTAACAGATGTAATAATTTAACAGTTCAATACATGATTATTATACAGTACAGCCAATACCAAAAGATAAATACATACCGCTGCATTCGCATGAGCTCGCTGCGCTCCCACGGGTAACAGTGAACAGTATATCACTCTAGAATACTGTGGTCAGAGTATACTGAAGCTAGTGGGAGCACAGCTATGATTATATACATTCAGTGTTATAGAGAGAACAATGCAGATGACGTGGCTTGTTTCTATAGGTCCAGACTTCAGGCGGGTCCAGTGTAAACAGGTCATAGGCTAGTTCAAACAACCCCCTCAAAGGCTAAGGGTCAACATTCCAGATGATTCTCTCGCCCAGAAACCAGTTACAACTAGTCCATTAGCATTTTACAGTTTGGTATCACTCTATTTATTCTCTAACATCAATAACTAGAGTATGCAATATGCGATCTCTTTGGCGAATGAACCGGACAGCTGCTGATAGATAAGGGATTAAAATGATATCAGACATGACACATTTCCTATAACCTGAACTTTAAATAACACTGAAGTGTACATATAATCATAATATATAAACTAATAATAAACTGAATTCACTCTGCTCATAAATAACTGTATAATGGAACCAATATGAATATGAATTATATAAATAACTAAATGTTATAATGCGAGTGTGTGCGTGCGTATTTTACCGTGCGATCGCAGTATGCCACGTGTAGCGTGGCATACTGAGTGCAATAGCACAACAAAACAATATTAACCAATATACTTTCGTTCATCCAATTATACGACTTTGACACACCTGAAAGCACTCAGCTGTCTCAGCAAAAATCATTGATGACATTTGAGCTCCTGTATGTATGGTCCACTGTCTGTTTTGTTTATCACGCTGCAGAAATCTTGTGACACCCTATAATATAAAATATAATATAAAAAAGATTATTAATAATAATAATAATAATAATAATAATAATAATAATAATAAATACAATTGGTGATGAGAAGGTCCTGGCAAGGTAGCTCATTTTTAATGGAGACTGCCAAACCTCTCTGAAAGATGAGCAGTGTCTCTTCATTCTATCTCATCTCTGCTGCAAGTGTCTTGATACAATGGGTTACTTACTGGGTGAATTAGTTACAATATTGTTCTTTCCAGTCCAGTTTTGCAAAGGCATTGGTGATGCAACCTGGAGAGTCAAAGATCAGTTTCAAGGTGACCAAAACATCCTTACTGTTACCCATCAATGGATCTTTCTTCTTATGTAGTGCTGTGGCCCAGACCAAAGCCTGGCAAGTCAGCAAGGAACATAACATATTCAACTTTGATCCACCCTGTGGGAAACAATGCAGCTTGTAGTTTGCACTGCAGGTAATTCTGTGTCAGAACCCATTGGGCAGCCATCAAAAAGTATACCTACAGCAATTTAGGCGCCCAGATAAAAATATGTGCTGCCATTTGTTGCTTGCAGATTGGTTAATTGCAATTATTTTGACCAACCGCTGTCCTATCAAATATTCAGTCTAAGGTGTCAATAATTTTTTCAATGTCATTTATTTTAATTTTCTGCTTTAAAACGATATACAGTTTTAAATTCAGAATAAAGAATTTTAATAGAGAAAGCATGGTGGAGATCAAATATTGTTCACAGGAAGTTGTGAATTAATTGATAAAAGTGCAAGGGTGCCAATATTTTTGGCTACAAATGTAGAACAATATGCTAACATGTCAACAGATTTGGAGTACACGGCTGGCAGTCCCAATGCAGCACCATTGAGAAATATCTTATGCAGACTGATATGCTGTAACATTTATCTATTTATTTCACTGTCTTAATATTTAGCAATTTTTGTAAAAGCTAGTGGTCTAATTTCCATTTTACAAATGTCTGCACTTATTTTATATCAACATTGAAAATTTAATTTAAAATATAGTAAAAAAAAAAGGTGTAAAGAGTGCCATAACAAAATTGGATCCAGTAAGTGCCATTTGTTCTTCTTCATGATTGTATGTATAAAGTGGTCATGGGCATTAAGATTCCATACGAGCCTTCACCTGCAGCTCTCAGATCTTTCCTACTTTATTGTCAGATTTGGTTGCTATATATTGTAACACTTGTTTAAAATGATATGTTATCACAGATAGATTTCTATTTCTTTGACTAAATGCATTGTTTTCTTTTATGACTTAGATTAATGGTAATGTGCAGCCCTTTTGACTGTTAGAATGTCACACAATGTGGTCCCTGAATTGTATCAGGTTGCCTATCAACAATGATTTTGAATTTGTGTATGGGCAAAAGCACTCATCAACTTTTGTTTTACAAACTGAGTTTAATTTACTGTATCTGCTTTTTTTATGTTATGTATGGACTAAGCACAACATTAATGCATTTCTCTAATTCTGCAGCCTAGTTGTAAATCTAAGTATATTTTCATATTGTGCAACTGCATATAACCACCTCTCTTATTCTGAGTGCAATTCATAGTATTTGTGTAGTTAAAAATGTTACAAAATTATGGTATTAAGAAAATAACACATTTGGTTATGTATATCCAGAATAGATTTATGAGTGTGTCCTGGGTGGATAGGCTTACATCTAAAACAAATGTTGCAACTAGTGAATTGCTCTTTTCTTATTTATATGAAGTTTAAAATTTGAGACGGTTCTAAATATATTAAAACATGCTTCTTATGGTCTATTTAGTCTTCCATTATGTGGGTCAAGTAAAATTCTAACTCCTCATACTAAAGAGTTTGGACAGCACTGTTCCAGACAATTATCATTGTCATGTTATATAGTGATAATTATGGATTTCTTAAGGTTAGTGGAGTCTGCCATTCACACCTCAACTGTCTCAATTTCAGTGATATAATTTTGTATTTACCTATCTGGAGAGTGGAACTTTAGAATTCAATAGAAATTGCTTTCTCCTTATATATGTGTGCAAATCATTAAAGCAAAGCATTTCACTTGCATTTTAAATTGAAAGATTGTGTTAAATGGAAAAAAATGGAAAACATAAGAGTTTACATATGGTCCTTTTCATAGCTCATAAACAATGTATATGCCCTTCACCAATTGTATTATGAAATTGAATATGTTCAAGGATAAATTTGACTAGAAAATTAAGATAAAATAAGCAACTTAATTACATGGATAATGCCTCATATATCAAAACATAAATTTTAATATGTCTATGGTGAGCAATTAAAAATTAAGTCCTAGTGATTCTATGTCAATATAGAGTCCTCTCAAAATTTTCAAGAACAGTTGGATGTATAGTAATTAAACATATTTTTTTAAAGGTTATAGGAAAATTTATTTACAATTTGCATCTGACATCTTATTTAATTTATAGACACAACTTGCGAGACCAAAAGCACAACATATTGTATATCTGTAATTTATATGTGATTGAAGCAACATTACATTATTAACGTTAGTGTTGGTTTCCTGAAAGTCATCACAGAAGTAACATATTGAATAATTTGAACAAAATTATGCAGAATTGTGAGCTTTCTTTACAAATATCATATTCCATTTTTATAGTTAAGAAATAAAGAGCACTGTAGAACAGAAATATTCAAATTGTCATTTAGAAAATAAAAAGTTGTTGCTTCTGAGAAAAATGCAACTAAAATCCAAAGATGTAGTGTTGTGAAACCTCACAATCTTGACATTAATGAACATTAAGGTTTCACAGTAAATCTCATAAAGCTGCAGCATTTGCCAGGTTAGTAAATGCGAACCTGAGTATCCTCGGGATAATGTCACACAAGTGATGAAAACACCGGCTTTTAAGTTTTGTGCTTAAATACTAAAGCACTGGTATCTATATATATAAAAAGCTAACGCTGCTCCTCACCTTTACAATACACAAACACATTGTCACGCCTGAGTGTCTGTCTGTACCCAGACTGGGTTGTGTCTCTGGAGCTGGACTGGTGACTACGTGGACAAAGCTGCGTGGACTGATATGGCCTCTGCATGAAAATGGACTGGTGCAAATGGTGACTACACTAGCAGAGAAGAGCAAACAGGAACTGGACTGCTGGACCGGACTGGGACCGGAATGTTGGACCAGAGTGGAACCGGAATGCTGTAACAGGAATGCTGAAAGAGGATTGCTGTAACCAGACTGAAACTGGAATGCTGGAACCAGAGTGCTGGTAGTGGATCTCTGTAACCAGAATGCTGTATCTGGAGTGCTGGTAGTGAATCACTGTAACCAAAATGCTGTAACCAGAGTGCTGGAAGCGGATAATTGTAACCAGAATGCTGTAACCAGAATGCTGAAAGTGGATCACTGTAAATGGACTGGAACCGGAATGCTGTAAGCGGAGTGCTGGAAATAGATCGCTGTAACCAGAATGGAACTAGAATGGATGGAATCAGAGTGCTGGAATGAGACTGGAGCCAAAATGCAGACTGCACTGTCAGAGCTGGACTATTAGCAAGACTGTAGCAAGGTAGATAGTAAGACTGCAAACTGCTAGGAGCCAGGTTGGCATCTGAAATACAGCATTGTACTTGCAACAGATAAGTGCTCCAGTTAGTCATTTTATAGATGTTGTTGATTCCTGATAGGAGACTGCAGTCAGCTGGGCAGAAGCAGCACTCTGAGTTGCTGAGATGGATTAGGTGACTGTATCCAAGATGGCAGCTCCCATGAACTGGTTTTGGAGGGAATCTGAGATGGAGGCTGCTATCACCTGATTGGCTGAGAGGAATCACGTAACCGAATCCAAGATGGATGAAGAAGTCTATCAAGACGAAACCCGTTGAAGCCCCATTACCTATGTATATGCCTATGTAGGTCACACTACCTTCCTGGACATTTATTGTATATACCCTGATACTTCTGTGTGGAGATCATTGGTAATACCTGTAAAGCTCTCCAGGGATCCATACTGGTACAAGCTGACCTACTGCCTAATACAGATAAGCTTATAATTATTTTGCAAAATGTGAGTGTGCATTTTATATGATTTCTGAATAAATTCTTTGTACATAAATTACTGCACTATATGGCTCCTCTATCTCTACTATTTCGGTTGATTGGAGTTTGATAGCGGTGATTGCATGGGGACGGCTGCCCGAGGCTAAGAACCACTGTATACTGCATTTGCTGTCTTGCCTGTTCCTGATACACCAGACAGAGCCGAGATTTCCTTCCGGAGACCCTGATACAGATAAGCTGGTTTTATATTACTTTCTGGTACGCTCCCACCTATTTGATTTGGTATCTGGTGAACTGTACTACTACACACATCTCCCACTTATCCCTGTCCTTCTGTTGACACATGATTGGAGAATTGTAAGCTGTGTTACTTTTGTCTAGCAAGCCCCACATGGGTAGCAATTGCATCTCATTATTGCGGCATCAAAATTGACTCTCTGCACATCAGTGTTTGATACGTTTGGTCACTCTGTCTAGCATTTGGATTTGAAACTGGTTTAATTGCATTACTGTTGGACACCAACCCAGAGACTTGCATCACATCCTTATGCCAATTTATTCTGCACCCACCTTGTTCAGTATAATCTGTTAACATCACCATTGCGCCCTCCCTCTGTTGTACCTATTATATACATTTTCGGCCTTACCAGCCAGAGTTTTGAAGGAAGGCTGCCTCCTCACGTGGAAGAGGTGTACTTGTGGGTTTGAATCTACCACTCCATATATACTTTTATTATTATTATTATTAATTTTTATTTATAGGGCGCCACAAAGTATCCGTAGCACCGTACAAGGACAAACAATGGCACAGTACAAGGTGAAACAGCACAGTACAAGTAACAGTAAGCACTATAACTCTGGGGGCTCAGGCACAGCATGAAAGAGAGGGAGGAAGGGGAAAAGTGAGTACAGGCAGGTAACTATGGCCCAAGAGGGTGGGCATGGATGACAGGTTGAGTGTCACTGAGGGGAGCGGAGAGAAGCGAGAGGAGACAGAGGGCAGAGGGACTGAGAGGAGGTGAGCTGAGTAGCTGGAGAGCGCAGTTAAAAGTAATGGAAACAGAAAGTAGGAGAGCCCTGCTCAAAGGAGCGAACAATCTAAAGGGAGGGGAAGACAGACAGACACATGTATGAGACGGAGAGATGGGAGGAAGGTGGAGAAGGGAAGAAGGGATGAGAAAGAGGTAGCCGACCGGTGGGAGTTTAGGCATGAGACCGGAAGGCTTTAAGGAAAAGGTGGGTTTTTAATGTTCGTTTGAAAGAGGACAGATTAGGGGAAGTTCTGATGGAGCGGGGGAGCTTGTTCCAATGGAGGGGAGCGGCGCGGGAGAAGTCTTGGATACGTGTGTGAGAGGAGGTAATCAGAGGGGAAGAGAGGCGACGATCGTTGGACGATCGCAGTGAGCGGGAGGGAGTGTGAATAGAGATAAGGTTAGAGATGTAGGGAGCAGTGGAGTTGGCGAGGGCCTTGTAAGTCAGAGTGAGGAGCTTGAAAAGGATTCTGTAGGGGAAGGGGAGCCGGTGAAGGGCTTGGTAGAGTGGGGATACAGAGGTGGAATGGCGAGAGAGGAAAATAAGCCTAGCAGCGGCGTTAAGTACAGATCTAAGGGGAGCGAGATGAGATAGGGGGAGGCCGATAAGGAGAAGGTTGCAGTAGTCCAAGCGGGAGATAATCAGAGAGTGGACGAGAGATTTGGTGGCATCCTGGGAGAGGAAGGGCCGAATGTGGGCAATGTTGCGAAGCTGTAAACGGCAGGATTTGGCGAGAGAGTGAATGTGAGGGGCAAAGGAGAGAGAGGAGTCGAGGATGACACCTAGGCAGCGGAGTTGGGGAACAGGGGAGATAGATGAGTTGTCAACAGTGATGGAGAGGTCAGAGGGGAAGGAGGTACGAGAGGGAGGAAAGACAATGAGTTCAGTTTTAGCAAGATTGAGTTTAAGAAATCTAGAGGACATCCAGGAGGAGATGGCAGAGAGGCATGAGGATACCCTGGAAAGAAGGGAGGGAGAGAGATCAGGAGAGGAAAGGTAGAGTTGAGTGTCATCAGCATAAAGGTGGTACTTGAGGCCGAAGGAGCTGATGAGTGCACCTAGAGAAGAGGTGTATAGTGAGAATAGTAAGGGTCCAAGGACAGAGCCCTGAGGGACCCCGACTGGAAGGGAGGAAGAAGGGGAGAGAGAATCAGAGGTGGAAACAGAGAAGGAACGGTCGGCAAGGTAAGAGGTGAACCAGGAGAGGACGGTACCGGAGAGGCCAATGGACTGAAGGTGTGAAGCAGGAGGGGGTGGTCAACGGTGTCAAAGGCCGCTGAGAGGTCGAGGAGAATCAGGAGGGAGTAGTGGCCCATGGTTTTAGCCGAGAGGAGATCGTTCGTAACTTGAGCCAGGGCAGTTTCAGTGGAATGGAGGGGAAGCCTGATTGGAGAGGGTCAAGGAGGGAGTGTTCAGAGAGGTAGGTGGAGAGACGGTTGCAGACAAGTCTCTCGAGTATTTTGGAGACAAATGGGAGAAGGGAAATGGGGCGGTAATTAGAGAGTGAGGTGGGGTCAAGATTGGGTTTCTTGAGAATGGGTGAGACGAGAGCATGTTTAAAGGCGGAGGGGAAGATGCCGGTGGAGAGGGACAGATTAAAGAGGTGAGCGAGGTGGGAGCAGATGGAGGTGGAAAGGGAGCGAAGAAGGTGAGAAGGGATGGGGTCCTGGGGGCAGGTAGAAGGGGGGGAAGAAGAAATGAGAGAGTGGACTTCCTCACCCGAGGTGGGGCGGAAGGAGAGAAGGAGTTGGTGGCTGGGGGGAGAGTGGAGGGGGGAGGAAGGGCGAGAGGGGGGGTGGCGGAAGAGTGGGTGGAGGAGGAGATTTCAAGTCTGATGGCCGCGATACAATACTGTATTGAGCGCCAGTGTTTACATCTTGTTATCTACATATATACATGCATATATATATATATATATATATATATATATATATATATATGTATATATATGTGTATATATATATATATATATATATATATATATATATATGTGCATATATATATACATATGTGTATATATATATGCATATATATATATATATATATATATATGTATATATATATGTGCATTATACACACACATATATATATATATATATATATATATATATAGTATATGCAAGATTTTTTTTTTTTTAAAAATCCCAAATATTACATTTTGCTTTGTTTTGCGATCCGAATTTGGCAATCAAGACTGAGCCATACCTCGATAGAGCTCAGATCCCAGCATCAGATCTTGTTCGATTAATACTTAATACTAATACTATTGGTGAATCTGTTTTTTGCAATCAAAGCAAGTAGTAACAAACCTTTCTTGTGCTTATTATCTGGTTGTGTGTGTGTATGTGTATATGTGTGTATGTATGCCTAACATAAGCTTGGTGCATATACTACAGGTGCAAAACTGGACACATCATGTGATACATGCAAATTTGCATATGAGCATGAATGTAATATTTTTACGGGCAGACTTTTGTAGCATAAATTACACACATCATACATCAAAACTCAGCATCAGGCCATCAGTTGCTACTTTCTTTTCAGACAAAACTGTACTCTCTTTATAAGTCTACACTAAAGAAACCTACATCCTAACTTTGAAGCAAACTCCCCAGCTATCACACTGTATTGTGCTGAATGCCTCAGATATTGTAGGTGGTTGATTGCAGTGCTGAAAGAAATAAAAATGTGATGTGGATGAAGGGCCGGATATCTGAAGATATCGCCAATTTGTATCATAGAAAAAAAAGCTGCACTAATCATTGGGCTACAAAAAAATTGCGAGTCACTATCGGGCCAACTAAGTAGGATATAAAATAAAAGTAAGAAAGAAAATCAGGCAATGAAATTTACAAAGTGTGCACAAAACAGAAATGAAAATGACACAATCACAAATAATAGCATTCACAGATGTTTTACCCTAGAACACTCCAAGAATGAATGGCATGGTGGTAATAAGCTCCTTTTCAAGGCTATAGCCGTGACATTGGTTGAACCTTGATGATTGAGTATTTTACATTTAAAACACAATGTTTGGCCTAATAATAATAATAATAATAATAATAATAATAATAATAATAATTATAATGATAATACTTTTATTTATATACAGCCACCATATTATGCAGCTCTTTACAGAGAATATTTCATCATTTGCACCAGCCTGTGCCCCATTTATGTTTACAGTCTCTACCACACAAATGCAGACACTAGAGTTCACAGTAGGAGTATCTTACAAAAAGCATGGAGATTAATTGTTGTAAGCATTGCTCCATAATTTATTCATAAACAGCATCCTTAGGCTGTTTCGCTGCAATATGTGGTTTGTGATGGAAGTATTTTCTGCAGTGTGTGCTATTTTATGCTGTCTGATACATTTATGCTAGGGAAGTTTAAAAAAAACACATTCAAACAAATAAATACACAGTGATTTTTACCACACTCAACTAAATTTTATATAACATACCAAGCATTATGCCACATCACCTGTGTAATCACTTTAAAAACTCTGATGACTTAGTTCAGCTCATATATTACAAACATTAGAGGGAACATTCTTCCAGATGCTCTACAGTGCGCTCTGTATGGGTCTTCAGGAGCACATGACTTAACTTAATAAGAGACATTAAATAAAATGTAGGTAGTTATCTATATTCTATGCAAATTAGCTGCATTGAGCAACGTCTATTACTTAAGTCTTTAGTACCACTTAAGCATTATCCGATAAAATGTAAAGACAATGATGAAGAGGGAGAATACTAATGGAGGGAAAATTCCAAAGAAGGAGGAATGGTGAAGGAAGGGAGAATGATAAAAGGGGGCAAGCAATGCTCTGAAGTAGTGAGAATGCCGAAGAGGGAGAATGCTAAAGGATGGAGATGATTAAGGGATGAGGAATGTATGCATATATATATATATATATATATATATATATATATATATATGCAAAGCTTAGTCAAACCTGTATGTGATATACTTGGGGGACGCAGCGGGTGAAATAAGTATTGAACACATCACCATTTTTCTCAAGTAAATATATATTCAATGTGGCTATTGTAATGCAATTTACACCGAATGTCAGCAAGCAACAACCCTTGCAATCCACGTGTGCAAAGAAATCAAACCATAGATGTCCATAATTTAAGTTTTCTTTACTTTGATTTCCTTGCATGTGTCGATTGCAAGGTTTGTGTCACGGGCACTAGGAGTCTTTACCCAGGGATCACCAGGTGATAGGCTTACCAGAGCAGTATAGGTGGTAATATGGTACTCTGGTAGCAGGGTGATCACGGAACAGGAAATAGCAGATGATGAGATGCTCAGGAAAGTCTATGACTAGCAGCACTGGCAATATGGAGGTAGTAATACACGAGGAACTGTATGGACAAAGGACACGTGAAGGTAGTCAGTGGTCTGCGGTAGCAAGTTGTACCACTGCTATAGTGAGGAGGAATGTCCAACAGAAACGAGGAGGTGATGAGAGTCAGCGGTCTGCGGATAGCAAGTTGTACCGCTGTCTGAGTGAAGGAATGGAATCCAAGTGGAGATATCCGGGGAGTCAGTGGTCTGCGTTAGCAAGTTGTACCACTGCTATGTGAGAGGATACTGGAACAGGTGAAACTGTAAACAGGAGTCAGTGGTCTGCCACTAGCAAGTTGTACTACTGAATATATATGTGAGGAGGTGCACGGGGAGAGACTGCAACACAATATATACACGGGCACCTTGACTTTGATCCACAGTAATATGCACAATATAAATGTATAAATGACTGAACAATACTGCCAATATAGAAAGTCTCTTGAAGTAGTCCAGCATAAGATAACACAGTCAATGATGGCAATAGACTCAGCGGATAGCACACTCCAGAGGAGAACCAACACAGTCCAGCAAGGTATGCAATACACAGCACAGTCAATGAGAAGTATGCATACCGTGGTTCAGGAGGCAGTCAGACAGGAGTGCAGAGATACCTGAACGGCAGGAGACCGGCAGGATGCGAAGTCCCTGGATGGGTGAAGCGGTGGTCTAGTAGGTGCAGCGCACGGGAAGGTAGACCAGCAGGGAACACAGGAAAGCGTGGAGAGCGGATCAGCAGTAGATGGATGAGTAGTGCTGAGGAGTAGCAGCAGCGGGTCTCTGCGGGAACACGGAGGTAGCCAATAGCAACCAGCAGGTGCAGTAACGATGGGACACGGGAGAGCAGAGTTGAACAGGCACTGTTGATCACGGAGAATAGCGGGTAGCAATAGTGGAGGCAGACTCAAGGAAACACGGGAGCGTTGACAAGGACTGAAGACTGAAGCGCACAGAGGCAGCGGATAGGAATCAGCCAAACAGTCACGATGAAACACAGACGGGTTGCAGGTTGAAGACTGTAGTGCACGGAGGCAGCGGATAGGAATCAGCTAGCAGTCACGATGATGAAACACAGACGAGTTGCAGGTTGAAGACTGTAGTGCACGGAGGCAGCGGATAGGAATCAGCTAGCAGTCACGATGATGAAACACAGACGAGTTGCAGGTTGAAGCCTGTAGTGCACGGAGGCAGCGGATAGGAATCAGCTGGCAGTCACAATCATGAACAGGTGAGTGGATGTGGTTGAAGCCTGTAATGCACGGAGGCAGCGGATAGGCATCAGCTAACAGTCCCAATGATACATGGTAGAGTTGAAGTGATAAGAAGACTGTAGTGCACGGAGGCAGCGGATAGGAATCAGCTCACAGTCACGATGATACAGTAGATGGTAGAAGTGGTATGGGAACCACAGTAGCAGAAGTGGTTTGGAAACCACAGAGGTAGAAGTGGTTTGGAAACCACAGGAATCAGCAGGGCTGAATAAACAAGGAAACACAGGAACACCTTCAGAGACTCATGGGGAATGAGACTCCAAGATCAGGCAACGTGGTGTTGACCACAGGTGCTTAATATAGGGAGGTTGCCTGATCTGCCAATTAAGTTAAAGGAACATACACTGAAGGTTTGGAAAGGGCTGCGCATGCGCAGTCCCTCAGGATAGAGGACGTCCACGGTTCCTAATAGTCCGGGAAGAAGCACTCACAGTCCGGTGAGTGACAGTACCCCCCCTTTTAAAGGTGGGCACAGAACGCCTGGAACCGGGCTTGTCCGGATTTTTGGAATAAAACTTCTTCAGAAGGGCAGGAGCATTAAGATCTTCAGCTTTGATCCATGAACGCTCCTCAGGACCAAAGCCCTTCCAATGAACGAGGAAACGGAGGACTCCTCGCGAAATTTTTGCATCCAATACCTCAGTAATCTCGAAATCCTCCTCCTGATGAACTTGAACTGGCTGCGGTGCTGAGGAAGGAGTCGAGAAACGGTTGATGATGAGAGGTTTGAGCAAGGACACATGGAAGGCATTGGAGATCCGAAGATTCTTAGGAAGAAGAAGTTTAACACATACTGGATTGATAACTTGAATGATCCTATATGGACCAATAAAACGAGGGGCGAATTTCATAGATGGAACCTTCAAACGAATATTTTTGGTAGATAACCAGACACGATCTCCAATTTTTAGTGGTGGAATAGCCCGCCTCTTCTTATCTGCGAAAGACTTATATTTGTTAGATGTCCTCTTTAAACAGGTTTTGACCTGAGACCAGATATTTTTGAAGGTCTGACAAGCAGTCTCCACAGCAGGAACTTGGGTGGGCGGGAGGGCAGGAAATTCCGGAAAAGACGGATGGTGACCGTAGACCACAAAGAATGGAGTTTTGGATGATGACTCATGGTACATGTTGTTATGGGCGAATTCAGCCCAAGGGAGCAATTCTACCCAGTTGTCTTGGTTGGCTGAAGAGAACATCCTAATAAAAGTCTCAAGATCTTGATTGACTCGTTCCGTTTGTCCGTTAGATTGCGGATGGTAAGACGATGAGAGTGCTAATCGTATGCCCAAGGTTTTACAAAGGGCCCGCCAGAATCTGGAAACGAATTGTACTCCTCTATCTGACACAATCTCAGACGGACATCCATGGATGCGGAAGATTTCTTTAATGAAATGTTCAGCCAGAGTAGACGAGGAAGGTAAACCGGACAGAGGGACGAAATGAGCCATCTTCGAAAATCTGTCTACCACTACCCAAATAGTATTGTGATTCTTACTTGGTGGCAAATCAGTAACGAAATCCATACTAATATGGGTCCAAGGCTTGGACGGAATGGGTAGTGGTCGCAGCAACCCTGCTGGAGTTCTGCGGGAGGATTTGAACTGAGAACATAAATCACAGGAAGCAATAAACTCTTTGACGTCTCTCCTCATTGAAGGCCACCAGTAACTACGAGAGAGAATCTCAAAGGTCTTATGTTCACCGGCGTGTCCAGAAAAACGAGAGGCATGGAACCACGAAAGGATTTTCCTCCTCAGAGTAGGAGGCACGAGGGTCTTCCCAAATGGTAGCATTTTGGTGGATGAAGCAGCCAGAGAAATACATTTGGGGTCTAGAATAGCATGGTTGGGAACCTCTTCTACATCAGAGGACGTCACAAAAGCTCGAGATAGAGCGTCAGCTTTCTTGTTCTTAGCAGCTGGTTTGAAGGTTATAATTAATTCAAAACGGGAAAAGAAAAGAGACCATCTTGCTTGACGAGGGTTCAAGCATTGAGCAGATTGCAAATATGACAAGTTCTTATGATCCGTGAAGATCGTCACCGGATGGCGAGCTCCTTCCAACAAGTATCTCCATTCCTCTAATGCAGCTTTGATGGCCAGCAACTCCTTGTCCCCGATAGTATAGTTTTTCTCTGCGGGCAGAAGACCCCGAGAGTAGAAGGCACAAGGATGTAATTTTTGTTGCTCCGAGCGTTGGGAGAGAATAGCTCCTAAGCCCACATTAGAGGCATCTACTTCTAGGAAGAAGGGGAGTGTCACATCAGGTTGTCGCAGAATGGGAGCAGACGAGAAGGACTCTTTGAGGATTTGAAAGGCTTGGAGAGCCTCAGATGACCATTGCTTAGTATTAGCCCCTTTCCGAGTTAAGGCCACAATGGGAGATGCAATGGATGAGAAGTCTTGAATGAAGCGTCTATAGTAATTGGCAAAACCTAAAAAACGCTGGATGGCACGAAGAGTAGTTGGCTGAGGCCAATGTAGTACAGCATTTACTTTGTCTGGATCCATCTTCAGGCCAACTCCGGAAACTATATACCCCAAGAATGGAATCTGGGGTAACTCGAATGAACATTTTTCCAATTTACAGAACAATGAGTTTTTCCGTAGTCTGGAGAGGACCTCTGCCACATGTTGGTGATGAGAAGGCAGGTCCTGTGAGAAGATCAATATGTCGTCCAGGTAGACAACGACACATACATATAATAAGTCCCGAAAGATCTCATTGATGAAACCCTGGAAAACCGCGGGGGCATTACACAGCCCGAAGGGCATTACTAAATATTCGTAATGCCCATCTCTGGTGTTAAACGCGGTCTTCCATTCGTCACCGGAACGGATTCTAATTAAATTGTAGGCACCACGAAGATCCAACTTAGTAAATATCCGAGCTCCCTTGATGCGATCAAATAGCTCAGTGATCAGCGGAATGGGATACCGATTCTTGATAGTAATGGCGTTGAGTCCACGAAAATCTATACAAGGGCGTAATGATCCATCCTTCTTTTTGACGAAGAAGAACCCAGCTCCAGCGGGAGAGGTGGAAGGTCGAATGAACCCACGCTGGAGATTCTCCTGTATGTACTCAGATGTGGCTTGAGTTTCAGGTAACGAGAGAGGATAGACCCGACCCCTGGGAGGAGTCTTGCCAGGTAGAAGGTCGATCGGACAATCCCAAGAACGATGAGGAGGAAGACGTTCAGACTGAGCTTTATCAAACACATCGGCAAATGAAGCATACTGAGGAGGGAGTCCCGGGGAGGAAGATGAGATGGAAGATTGCTGTACTTTAAGAGGAATAACTTGAGAGAGACAACGATGGTGACATTCAGGCCCCCAAGACGTAACTTGAGGGGTGCGCCAGTCAATCTGGGGAGAGTGACATTGAAGCCATGGAAGGCCTAAGACAATCGGACTTGTCGTAACAGGAAGAATTAAAAACGAAATTTCTTCATGGTGTAGTACACCAATCTGAAGGGTTACTGGAGACGTACTCTGGGTGATGAGACCATTGATGAGACGTGATCCATCTATAGCCGTCACAGTAATGGGTGTTTTTAAAGTGATCACTGGTAGGGACCATTGATTCACTAGTGATTTAGAAATGAAATTTCCTGCTGCTCCGGAATCAATCAATGCCTGTGACTCAAAGGATTTAGTAGCAAAGGAAATCGTAACATCGAAAGCGCAGACTTTAGATTTCATAGACAATGGAGAGGACTCCAGGGACCCTAACTTCACCTCTCCAGAACTAGTTAGGGCCTGGCATTTCCCGATTTCTTAGGGCAAGAACTGAGCATATGTGTGGAATCAGCACAATAGATACAGAGTCTATTCTTTACTCTTCGTTTCCTCTCTTCTAAAGATAATTTGGAACGTCCTATCTCCATGGGAATCACAGAAGGTGAAACTGGACGAAATTGAGGGTTTAAACGAAGAGGTGCTTTAGCAGAAGTTGTTTTCTCAGATTCTCTTTCACGAAATCTCATGTCTACACGATGGCAAAGAGAGATCAAATCTTCTAGTGACGAAGGAAGCTCTTGGGTAGTCAGTGCATCTTTAATTTTATCGGAGAGCCCCTGCCAGAAGGCGGCAACTAATGCTTCAGTGTTCCACTGAAGTTCAGAGGCTAAGATCCTAAATTGAATGACATACTGTCCTACTGTATGGGAGCCTTGTCGCAAACGAAGAATGCTGGAAGCAGCGGAGGTCACACGACCTGGTTCATCGAACACACTTCGGAACGTGGAAATGAATTTGGCACTATCTTGTAGAATTGGATCGTTTCTTTCCCACAGAGGGGAGGCCCAAGCCAGGGCTTGTCCAGAAAACAATGAGATAAGATAGGCCACTCTGGAACGATGGGTAGAAAAATTTTGAGGTTGGAGTTCAAAATGGACTGAACATTGGTTAAGGAAACCTCTACAAGTTTTGGGGTCCCCGTCATATTTTGACGGAGTAGGCAGGTGAAGCGTAGGAGCTGTAGACACCTGGGATGGCACTGGGGAAACGGAGGAAAGCACAGGAGCTTCAATACTAGCTGTAACAGTCTGTCCAGATGTTCCTTGGGAGGTTAACGATTGGTAACATTGAAGTAACAGCTGTTGGCGAGCATCCTGTTGCTCCACACGGCTGACCAGATGCTGCAGCATCTCTTTAGCAGTAGGTTCCGTATCTGGGTCTGTCATGGCCTGATCTTACTGTCACGGGCACTAGGAGTCTTTACCCAGGGATCACCAGGTGATAGGCTTACCAGAGCAGTATAGGTGGTAATATGGTACTCTGGTAGCAGGGTGATCACGGAACAGGAAATAGCAGATGATGAGATGCTCAGGAAAGTCTATGACTAGCAGCACTGGCAATATGGAGGTAGTAATACACGAGGAACTGTATGGACAAAGGACACGTGAAGGTAGTCAGTGGTCTGCGGTAGCAAGTTGTACCACTGCTATAGTGAGGAGGAATGTCCAACAGAAACGAGGAGGTGATGAGAGTCAGCGGTCTGCGGATAGCAAGTTGTACCGCTGTCTGAGTGAAGGAATGGAATCCAAGTGGAGATATCCGGGGAGTCAGTGGTCTGCGTTAGCAAGTTGTACCACTGCTATGTGAGAGGATACTGGAACAGGTGAAACTGTAAACAGGAGTCAGTGGTCTGCCACTAGCAAGTTGTACTACTGAATATATATGTGAGGAGGTGCACGGGGAGAGACTGCAACACAATATATACACGGGCACCTTGACTTTGATCCACAGTAATATGCACAATATAAATGTATAAATGACTGAACAATACTGCCAATATAGAAAGTCTCTTGAAGTAGTCCAGCATAAGATAACACAGTCAATGATGGCAATAGACTCAGCGGATAGCACACTCCAGAGGAGAACCAACACAGTCCAGCAAGGTATGCAATACACAGCACAGTCAATGAGAAGTATGCATACCGTGGTTCAGGAGGCAGTCAGACAGGAGTGCAGAGATACCTGAACGGCAGGAGACCGGCAGGATGCGAAGTCCCTGGATGGGTGAAGCGGTGGTCTAGTAGGTGCAGCGCACGGGAAGGTAGACCAGCAGGGAACACAGGAAAGCGTGGAGAGCGGATCAGCAGTAGATGGATGAGTAGTGCTGAGGAGTAGCAGCAGCGGGTCTCTGCGGGAACACGGAGGTAGCCAATAGCAACCAGCAGGTGCAGTAACGATGGGACACGGGAGAGCAGAGTTGAACAGGCACTGTTGATCACGGAGAATAGCGGGTAGCAATAGTGGAGGCAGACTCAAGGAAACACGGGAGCGTTGACAAGGACTGAAGACTGAAGCGCACAGAGGCAGCGGATAGGAATCAGCCAAACAGTCACGATGAAACACAGACGGGTTGCAGGTTGAAGACTGTAGTGCACGGAGGCAGCGGATAGGAATCAGCTAGCAGTCACGATGATGAAACACAGACGAGTTGCAGGTTGAAGACTGTAGTGCACGGAGGCAGCGGATAGGAATCAGCTAGCAGTCACGATGATGAAACACAGACGAGTTGCAGGTTGAAGCCTGTAGTGCACGGAGGCAGCGGATAGGAATCAGCTGGCAGTCACAATCATGAACAGGTGAGTGGATGTGGTTGAAGCCTGTAATGCACGGAGGCAGCGGATAGGCATCAGCTAACAGTCCCAATGATACATGGTAGAGTTGAAGTGATAAGAAGACTGTAGTGCACGGAGGCAGCGGATAGGAATCAGCTCACAGTCACGATGATACAGTAGATGGTAGAAGTGGTATGGGAACCACAGTAGCAGAAGTGGTTTGGAAACCACAGAGGTAGAAGTGGTTTGGAAACCACAGGAATCAGCAGGGCTGAATAAACAAGGAAACACAGGAACACCTTCAGAGACTCATGGGGAATGAGACTCCAAGATCAGGCAACGTGGTGTTGACCACAGGTGCTTAATATAGGGAGGTTGCCTGATCTGCCAATTAAGTTAAAGGAACATACACTGAAGGTTTGGAAAGGGCTGCGCATGCGCAGTCCCTCAGGATAGAGGACGTCCACGGTTCCTAATAGTCCGGGAAGAAGCACTCACAGTCCGGTGAGTGACAGTTTGTTGCTGACATTTGGTGTAAATTTCATTACTATAGCCACATTAAATATATATTTACTGAGAGAAATGTTGATGTGTTCAATATCTATTTCACCCGCTGTGTATATATATATATATATATATATATATATATATATATATATATATATATATATAAAATAACCTTTTAGTTTTAAGGAGACCTTAAAGCCATTAATGACCTGTGAGGATCCAATGCAATAGAATCTACAGATGACTGTTGGTAGTGCACTGTCAACACTAACAACTGCAACGTGAGAATCCACTACAATACCAGCTACAAACGGCACAAGGCAATACTCTATCAACTCTGACAGACGCACATTCATTTTCACTTGCTGCAACCTGAACTTTGCCGGCCACCTTTTGCCCACCACTGGTCTAGAGCATCTGGGCCATTGATCGCAATGATAAATGCATTGTTTTATAAATCAAGTTCTGTCATGAATTTGGAACTTTAACATATACAGTATAACTATGAACATTAATAGTAGCTTTATTATGTAAGGCAACTTCTGTTTAAGTTTAACTAGTTTTCCAGGTGTTGTAAATAGATAAAGTATATTGTAACGGGTTGGATACGCAATGAAGAAAAAGTAAATATATAGCCGCCGGATCCACCGGCATTGCTTTTTTAATGTCGGCAATGTGAATGTCGACAATCACACTGTTGACATTTAGAAGCTGTCACTAGAAAGGAAGTGTTGCCATTTCGTCTTCTGACATTTTCACTGCTGGCAATATGACCACATTACTTTCTAACACTGTGGATAAATAGGAAGAAAGTGACTTTCTATTAGTGAAGTCGTAACTGATTATGCCAAGAGCTGTAACTCCACCATGCTGCAGCCTTTGTAAAACAAATTGCTTCAGTGTACTATTCCCATGTCTTAGCACTGGACACTGTGGACCAGTCCACTAGGACATGCCCTATATGCTAATAGGACAATTCACCCCTAGCTGTAAATAGCCACAGTCAACTCATATTTATGTCATATGGAGCATGTATAGCTAGTAAATATATAAATATATGGTATACAAAAGAATGTACTTAGCTTAACTCGTCAAGCATTTCATGAAAATTAGATTAAGTTTTAAATCAAAGAAAATGTAAACCAGCTTTCATAAAGATAAGCATTTACTCAAATAATAATTGAACTCTGTGTTTTAGAGAGAGAAAAATATGCTTTTCGAGCTTTGAAGTCAAAAGGCAAACATTATTTAAACTAAGCTATGAAAAAATGTATTTGGCATTCAAAAATGAATAATAGTAATTATTGAGGCTTAATTTCTTGCAGTGTTGGAATATGCACATTCATAGTGATACTAAGGTACAGAACATTAAAAATAATTTTTGTTTACTGTCAAAAAAATAGCAGCTATTGACATTCACTTAGTTTGACCATTTTCACAACACTTACATACAGAATATCATACTTTGCTATTGTAATTTGTCTAGTTTTGGAGCGTGCTGAGAGTGCGAAAACTGTCTATTGTGTTCCAAAATGAATGAGCTGGACAAAGAGTGAGTCCTGTGGAAGAAGAGATCACTGATCCCTATAAGTAGATTCATGGAAGCTGTCTTGCATGCTATGCTTAATCTATGTTCTATTTTCACTTAATTCTCTCCATTTTTTTAATATTGATTAATGAATCCTACTCTTGTCATACTTAATCCATATGCGTTCTCTGTTCTAATTCTGTCATTTAAATTATTGGTTTTCTTTTAAAAAGGGAAGTGTGAAAAATAAGAGCCAATTTTTACGCATATGGAAAAAGATATAACTGTGCATTAAACTACTTAATGACCGGAAAGTTCGGGATGTAGCTTGAGCGCCAAAGATGGTGGACACAGCATCATTTAGCAATGACAAAATCCCTAGCCATCTAGTGGTCTCCTCTACCCCTAATTAATCACTTACTGCACCAAAAGATTTCTGAGGCCTCAGGGTTCACAGAGATAGCAATATTAAGAGGTACCCAGCTACTATGATGCTGCAACTGCCCTGAGGCCAACCCCTCCACTCTCCATGATGAGGCACTGAACGCAGTCCTGTCCTGATGAATTTTGCCCTATTTGCTATTAAAACTCAAACAGGGGATCCTATGCATGCTGTTTGCATTAGTTTATTGTCTCCAACAGAGGTTTAAAGCTTCACACACATACAGCTCCGAATCTGCTGATTAGATGCAGACTGCTCATCTTCCACACAACAGCCTCATTGGGGCCGGCATTACCAGAATCATGCACAGTTCCTGTTGCTCCTGCCCATTATGGAACAAATATGAGTGATGGATAGCGGAGACACCCATTCCTGTATTTTGAGGACTCTCTTAGCCCTCCCCAATCTGGTGCTCCATTATAGCTGCTACCCAGTGTCCATATTGTTCCAGTTATCTATGATATAGCACCCGCTCCTGCATCAAATATCATGCTTTAGAGACAGAAATTGGACAAAGTGACCAAATATCTATTATACTGAAGGGAACTCTGCTGTTGCCCGCCCCAGAGGCTTCTCTATACGGATCTGGCAGAAGAAAGACTTAAAAGACATAAGTAATAGCCATTACTTGCGCCCATTGGATATTTCCATGGAAGACATTGCTCGTTAAGGATGTCTTCATTTTGTGGAGCATGTACTCTGTTCCTGAGTAATTGTTACCAGCAAATAGATAATAGTCCATTAACTCTGCACTATTATCATAGCAATACTGCCATCTTGTGGCGGTTGAATGACCTAACTACTTTACAAAAGATTATTAATTATTATTATTATTCATTTTTATTTATAGGGCGCCACTAGGTATCCGTAGCGCAGTACAGGGACAAACAAAATTACAATACAAAGGTGAGACAGCACGATACAGTAAACAAAACGCACAGTAACTCATGTCCGGGCTCTCTGCACCTGCGTGGTAGTGTGTTTTTACTTTGAGCAGGGGAGGAGGATTTCCTGTCCGCCCAGAGGAGCATGAAGAAAGGACGCTGGCCGGAGCTTTGCACAGGTAAGTAAGTGCACTCCCAAGCCAGCCTGTCATTTTTTTTTTACAGAGAGATCAATAAGCAGAGAAGAATGAGGGAGAAATTAGGGAAATGGGTAGAGGTATAAGGGATAAGGGGCAAAGGCAGCATGGCAGAGAGTAAGAAGGGGCCAAAGCAGTATGGCAGGAGTGTAAAGGGGGGTCCAGGCCAGCATGGCAGGAGTGTGAAGGAGGGTCAGGTCAGCATGGCAGGAGTGTGAAGGGGGGCAAGGTCAGCAAGGCCGGAGTGAGAAGGGGGGCCAGGTCAGCATGGCAGAGTGTGAAGGGGGCCAGGTCAGCATGGCAGAGTGTGAAGGGGGGTCATGTCAGCATGGCAAGAGTGTGAAGGGGGGCCAGGTCAGCATGGAAGAGTGTGAAGGGGTGTCATGTCAGCATGGCAGAGTGTGAAGGGGGTCATGTCAGCATGGCAGGAGTGTGAAGGGGGGCCAGATCAGCATGGAAGAGTGTGAAGTGGGGTCCAGGCCAGCATGGCAGGAGTGAGAAGGGGGGCCAGGTCAGCATGGCAGGAGAGAGAAGGGGGGCCAGGTCAGCATGGCAGGAGTGTGAAGGGGGGCCAGGTCAGCATGGAAGAGTGTGAAGGGGGGTCCAGGCCAGCATGGCAGGAGTGTGAAGGGGGGTCAGGTCAGCATGGCAAGAGTGTGAAGGGGGGCCAGGTCAGCATGGCAGGAGTGAGAAGGGGGGCCAGGTCAGCATGGAAGAGTGTGAAGGGGGCCCAGGCCAGCATGGCAGAGTGTGAAGGGTGGTCATGTCAGCATGGCAGGAGTGTGAAGGTCGGCCAGGTCAGCATGGAAGAGTGTGAAGGGGGGCCAGGTCAGCATGGAAGAGTGTGAAGGGGGGTCATGTCAGCATGGCAGAGTGTGAAGGGGGTCATGTCAGCATGGCAGGAGTGTGAAGGGGGGCCAGATCAGCATGGAAGAGTGTGAAGGGGAGTCATGTCAGCATGGCAGAGTGTGATGGTGGGCCAGGTCAGCATGGCAGAGTGTGAAGGGGGGCCAAAGCAGCATGGAGATGAAGGGGCACAGTAATGTATGTGTGATGGCACAGCGGGCTTGTGGCAATGTAATGTGTGTGTGGTAGGTGGTGGGTAACTAATGGGTGCTATTTTGTTTGTGGGGTGATGGTGGGGCAATTTAATTTTATAGTGGAGACTATTCATTTAAGATGGGGTGGTTTAGGGGCTATTACTTGAATGCAGGGCTGAATTTGAGGAGCGTGAGGTCTATTAAATGTGAATATGAATTATTTAATGGCAGTGATGGTTGCGGGAAATAGGTATATTTATTATACGTAAATACTATTAATTTATTGCTGGGGCTGTTTGGTGGGAGGGAAATAGGTTTATTTATTAAATGTGAATACTATTACTTAAATGTTGGGGCTGGAGGAAGGCCTAAGTATTAATTGTGGTCCTATTGATTTAAATTAACGCCGGGGCTGGTTGGAATTTTCTAAATGTACCCATTTTTTTTTCCAAATAGGGCCCCCAACGTTCCACGATCCAGATAAGCCGCAACTAAAGAAACCAGCGGCCACAGGTGGTCAAAGTGACAAGAACAGGTAGGACAGTCTGTCAAATGTTCTGAGTCTAGTGGGACTACCCCAATTTTTGGTGACTGTTCTGCCCAATCTAAGGGGCAGGTCAAGGCTGTATTCTTTATATACACACTGCATGCTTTATATACTACACTATGGTGCTAGCTGTCCTTCGTGGGCTGACCACTTCCCCTCTAGTGTCTGGTCTCGCCTCTTTGATGGCTGGCCACACCCCCTCTGGTGGGCCCCTAGCAGAGCAGTCCCCTGGTGGGCCCTTCATGCCCCAGTCCGACACTGTTCTTAGGCACTCTGAACCCTTCTCACAACTATTGAACCTTGATGATTCGATAAATGGTTGATTTAGGTGCAATCTTACTAGCAGCAATATCCTTGCATGTGAAGCCCTTTTTGTGCAAAGCAATGATGACTGCAACTGTTTTTATAGTATCCAGTGACAGTTCTAATGTATATTTGAGGCAAAATATTGCAGGAATAGTAATGTACGAATCCAATAAAACAAAGATCAATACTCAATCTAGCACAGTGAACTTCGCACCCAGGAAAGTCTTATTATTTTTACCATCGAACGAATCTGCTCAGCCAGTACTATGTTCGGATAAGACTCCGCGGTCAATCTATATTTGCGTACCAGTAGGGAAATGTACACTTCTTAACAACAATTAAGGTGTAGTATAGAGAAGCATTGCTGAGCTGTATCAGAAGTCTTATCCACTCTATTAGGAGAGCAATAAGTGAATACCTTACTAGTGGCTCCAAATAGGAAGTTATATATCTGCATTGATTGATGTTGAATTGCTGAATTCAAAGTATTTCTCTGATGTCTCAGGCACAATAAAGTTTAGTTGTAAAGAGAAAAGAGAAATATAATACAGTCCAAGGAAGAATGCGTTAATAGAAAAAGATAATGAATAACTTTAATAAAAAGTATTAAACACATATAAATATTAGTTATTGCATTGCATTTTGCAATATATAACACACCTGATTATTTATCAATTACTCTGCTGATAAGTTCTTTTGTATCATATAAACAAAAGATTCTCCAATGTAATCAATGTGATTCCAAAGCACAAACGTTTTATTTGCAAAACAGATTGCAGGGCAAAGAATCGCATGCATACGCTTGCACAGTTGACAGCAACAACAATATTCTATCAGAATGCTCTTCCAAAGCCAGAGGTGAACACTTTATGCACTGTACAGTCATAAAAAGACATTACAAAGATACACAGTTACAGTATTAAGGTCCACATTCATAGGTTGATGGGTCATGACCTCCAAGTACTCGACTGTCACGGACACTAGGAGTTTTACCCAGAATTCACCAGGTGTAGCTACACTTACCAGAAGTGCGGACCTCTGGGTAGTGTGGTGAATCAGTGGAACCATACAGTAGAATAGAGGAAAGGAATGTCAATAGTATAAATGCTGAGTCTTGGCACCGTGAAATTGTGATGTTACAGCAGTTTAGTAAACAGGATAAAATGAGAAAAGAGTCCAAGTGCCTTAGCACGCAGGTAGCATATAGCAGGCCAGTACTTGATAACTGGATAACGTTAGGCAAAGACCAATCAACAATATAGTAGAAAAGTCAGCGACTTGCAGCTACAACACAGAGGCACTTGTAGACTTTAGTCCAGCTAAAAGGTACCATACAGAGTAGTAGCTATATCACAAGGAAACATGAATGGTCTACAGCTGGTAAGTTTCACCACGGATATGTAGAGAAGACTTGTCCAGCGCAGGTGTGTAACAGAATAGCGTGAGTGGTCTGCAATTGGCAAGTTGTACCACTGATGTAAAGGGAAGACTTGTCCAGGCGCAGACATGGAACGGAGTAATGTGAGTGGTCTCCAATAGGCAAGTTTTACCACTGATGTGTAGAGAAGACTTGTCCAGGTGCAGGCGTGGAACGGAGTAACGTGAGTGGTCTGCAAAAGGCAAGTTGTACCACTGATGTGAAGGGAAGACTTGTCCAGGTGCAGCCGTGGAACGGAGTAACGTGAGTGGTCTGCAAAAGGCAAGTTGTACCACTGATGTGTAGAGAAGACTTGTCCAGGTGCAGGCATGTAACGGAGCAACGTGAGTGGTCTGCAATAGGCAAGTTGTACCACTGATGTATGGAGGAGACTTGTCCAGGAGCAGGCAGGTAACGGAGGTAGCGAGAGTAGTCTGCAGCGGGTAAGTTCTACTACCGATGTGGAGAGGAGACTTGTCCAGAAGCAGGCAGGTAACGGAGGTAGCGAGAGTAGTCTGCAGCGGGTAAGTTCTACTACCGATGTGGAGAGAAGACTTGTCCAGAAGCAGGCAGGTAACGGAGGTAGCGAGAGTAGTCTGCAGCGGGTAAGTTCTACTACCGATGTGGAGAGGAGACTTGTCCAGAAGTAGGCAGGTAACGGATAACACGAGCAGAAACAGGAAACACCTCAGAGTCTCAAGGAATGAGAACCAAGAACAGGCAAAGGTAATAGGGCAACAGGTGCCTTAGGTACTGAGAGGTGATTAATTAACCAATGAGACTAGAGGCGAGGTATTAACAGTTCAGGGTTTCTGCAAATGCGCAATCTTAGTCAAGATGGCGGACGGCCGCGGCTCAGGAGAGGGGCCGGCAGGAGCGAGAGAGACCCAGGTCCCAACCTAGAGGCACTAACAGTCCGGTGAGTGACATCGACGGACAATTGGTTGATTCCTCTGGTCATTGTTTCTTGAAGTGGGGGTTATCTTTCCATGTGTGGTCAGGTGTTCCCTTTCCGAAGCTCCCGCCACTGGACCTATATAAACTGGTTCATTTAGGACAACTCTACACTTGCTAGTTGTCATGTACATAGAGAACTTACAGTTATTTATAAGGGTTAACCCATCACAAAATTGTGGGGAATAAGGGATAAATCATAACTGCAGTGTAAATATGTTATATCAAATGAATTCATTGATAAGCTCAGCTACTAAAGTGTAAAATGTGAAGACAGAAAGTCTGTTGTATGCGTATTAGTACATTCCAGTGTGAGAAAGTAGGAGTGTCACCTATGGCAGCTTCAAAGAACTCCTGCTGTGAGATATAGCCTGGCCTGGAATGGAGTTGTGGCACCTGAATAGACTTTTAGGAACCGCACAGCATGTTGACTGGCTCAAAGAGGCCGTGTGCTGATGTAGGCTATATGTGATATAGACAAAAAGAATTTAGTTTTCAGGAAACGCTGAATTAAGGAGACCCAATACTCTGGCACCTGCATGATGCCAGAGCTGAGAATAACTAGGGAAGGAGAAGGATGTAATTACCTGGCGGTGACATTGCCTAGCAATGGACGCGCATGCGCTGCGCCATTTTGCGAGCCACCGGAGATTGTGTGTCTGGGTGCCAAGCAACCAGACGCGAGCGCATCGCAGGAGGCGAGCGCCCATCCCCGTGTGGAAGTGTACACACACAGGCACTGACAGTCATACTTCTTTTAACTTTGTGTCCATACTATGTGTAAACATAATGAGGTGGGATTGATCTGTGAATGTCACTCATTTTACTATGGTAAATTGTCATTATTTCAGGAACTATTTTTCCTAGAAAACATATTCCTTTGGAGTTAACCATTTATATAGAAGTTTTGGAGCGGGCTATTGTCTGATTGGTCCGTTCGCTTACCAATACTCAAGATTATTTGCATTCATAAAACTCAGGTACAGCAGAGACCTGCCGACTGAGTATTGGCAATGTGTCAAACAAGGGGATCTTATAATATTATACCTTCCTTCTATTGGTCTCCCCCCTGTAATTCGAAAACCTCAGAGATATTTAGTGGAAAGGGTGTAGTCCTACAAAATTTTGCCTTGATGCATGTGAGAACAAACCCAGCATTCAGTTCGGTTTAAGACCTTACCTACCAATAAATGATAATCATCGAATGAATGTCCGCCCATGTTCAAACTATTAGTAGACTGAAATTGCTGGATGCACTTCTCTTCGATTATGGGGTCCCATGATTCTTCAGACAATAGTCCTGCACACTGTCTTCGAGCTTCAAGGCTAGCAGATCTTTCCTTTACCCCGGAATTGAAAAAAGTGTTAGGTTGAACTGACTGTGCTAACATATTCTCCTTCATCTCCACGATATCAGTACCATGGCCTAAACCATGGTTGTCCAACCCGCGGCCCGCGGGCCGCATGCGGCCCAGCATGCCTGTAAATGTGGCCCAGCAGGAGTTTTGGTTGTGGCAAGGGGGCAGCACTGAAAAAAAAAAAAAAAGAAAATACCTTGCGGTCCAGTCAGCAGGCGCTCCGGCTCCCTCCCTGGTCACCTCCTCCGTGTGGTGCTCGCAGTTAATGTCGGGGGTGACATCATCACCCCCGACATCCATTGTGTAGCACAGCCTAGGGGATTCACCCGCGCGAACTACCAGCAGCAGTGAAAGATTATCCAGTATCTTATTGTTGTTACTCTGAATTTGGACTTACTGCACCATGCAATTATGAACTAGCTGTGTTCTCTGTATGTATCTAATATAAATATTAAGAGATGATTGTATTTTTAATATTTTAAACCATTTTAAATGTGCAGTGCTGAGTAGGGTGAAAATATCACCCACTGTTACCCTCATCGGAGGCTGCTCCATGAGCCATTTTTTCCACCACCCTATCTTTAAATCTCTGTAGATTTCTATTAGTCCTCCTGATGCTACCTATATCGGTGACCATTTCAAACTGGTCAATAAAAAAATGATTCATGGGTGCAGAAAGAGAGGAAAAAAAAGTTTTTGGCATCTAATTCCCCGAACCCCATTAAGGGACAGATGCAGGTAAGTAAAATTGTAGCTGGTAATGGGACTACTGCTTTAATCATGATTCTGCAACAGGTTTCCTAACTCTTACTAACTTCATTTCCAAGTAAGTTTAATATGTTAACTATGTTTTCTATGGTTTTTTTCGATGATCAGCTATCGTTAGGGTTAGTGTATTTTATGTGCGGCCCAAACCAACTCGTCATCTTCCAATGTGGCCCAGGGAAGCTAAAAGGTTGGAAACCCCTGGCCTAAACCAATCTCCATCACCTGATCACTGTTACAAGAATAGATTGTCTTGGGAAAAAAAGGATGACAAAAACAATAGAAAAAGAAAAACAGAAAAAAATGTCGCTCCTTGATGGGAGAGTAGACTTTGCTGTATCCTTGGCTTAGATGTTATTGACTGCAATTTTAAGTCTCACAGAACAGATTCATGAGTGAGGGGTTGTAGTATCAGCCTCAGCCTTTTCCAGATTGTTGACTTTTCTGCAGTGGATGGAATGGATCCAAGTGTCTCTTTCTGCTACTTTTATAGATGTAGTGCTGGTCATCAACACTTGGTACAGACCTTCCCACCTGTCCTTTAAACAACCTGAGCATAGGAAATTGCAGATCATAACTTATTCCCAAAGTTCAACATCATGACAGTTAGTGCCTGGCACATCAGGACACAATATTTTGAAATTCCTTTGTTGCTGTCTCAACTGTTTGCTCCTCTTTAGAAGATATTGAACAGTCAATTCATCATTACATTTTAAATCATCCTGGTAATCTACCATCAAGTGAGTTTGTCTGTCAAAAAGTATCTCAAAAAGTGACAGGTAAATAGGTGGTCTAGGAGTTGTTCTAATGCTATGGAGCACTAGAGTCAATTCTTTAATCCACACCGGTGCAGTTTCAACCATCACTCTGCTCAATTTGTTCTTGATAGTACCATTTACTCTCTACTTTCCCACTGGCTTCTGGACTATAGAGAGTGCGGAACTTGCTATCAATACCCATGATCTTGCACATAAGCTGAAAGACATCCCCAGTAAATTGTGTACCCCGATCACTTTCAATGATTTTGGGGACACCAAACCTACAAATAAATTCCTGAACAATTTTCTTAGCAAAGAAAACAACAGTATTGGAAGCAGCTGGATAAGCCTCTACCTAGTTAAGGAAAACATTGACACATACTAATACATACTTAAGATTCTTGCAGGGTGGTAATTGGTTGAAGTCGATTTGTATGACCTGAAAAAGTCTATCTATAGGAGGAATGAGGGATGACTCTTCCCGTATTCTTTCTCAGACAAATAAGATAAGATGTTGCTTTCTTACTAACCTTTGAAGAGAAGCCCGCTGCATACCAGTATTCTGTTACCAATTGGAACATACCCTCCTTACCCAGGTGAGTCAGACCATGTGGTGCCTCTGCTAAGCTTGGAAGATATGCCTTGGGAGTCACTGGCCTACTTTGTCCATCTTTCCAGAGTCCAGAGGACTCTTGATCACATGCCTTCTACTTCCAGACAGCCTTTCCTGTAAGGGACACAAATCCTGCATTTGTATTAATTTCTATACCCTGAGAGCATCAAAATCATTATTTTAGTTACATTTGTTTTTATGAATGAGCCTGCTGCTTTCTTAGCAGCCTCTTCTGCTCTATCGTTACCAAGTTATATGGGGTCCCTGTTGTAGGTGTGTGCTTTACACTTGATAACAGCTGCTTCCTTAGGTAGTTGTAGGACTGTCAGAAGTTCTTTTATATTTTGTGAGTGTGCTACTGATGTGCCTGCCGCTGTCATAAAATTCCTAAGATGCCACAGAGCTCCTATTGTTATGCACTATCCCAAAGGCGTACCTAGAGTCAATGTATATACTAACTGATTTACCCTCTCACATGCTTTACTCAATGCCACATGTTTAGTCACTGCGGCTGAGGGAGTTGGGCAATGGGGTTCAGCTTCCATAATACCTTTGTCATCTACAACAGCATAACCAGTATATAATTCTCCTGTTTCCATCTATCTATGGCAGCTACCATTCATATAAAACATAAAATCTACATTTTCTAAAGGTCTTGCAGTTAAGGGCTGATTCAAATATTCCATACAACCATGTATATCTGTAAACCTGCCAAAGTCACCTTCAGCTAAAGTGTCCTTTTCTTCCACCCTTTGTTTATCTAGAGTCACACCCTCCACTCAGCCCTCCTTTCTCCCCAGCTACAAACTCCTGTCCTCCTTCCGCCCTATCTCTGGGTCTCTCTCCCCCTTCCACCCTTCCAATTGGGGTCCCACAGGGCTCTATTCTTAGCCCTTTATTCTTTTCACTATACACCTCCTCTGTGGGTGAACTCATTAGCTCCTTCAGCATCCAGTACCACCATTATGCCGACACCACTCAATGCTACCACTCATCTACTGATCTCTCCTTCTTCTCTATGGTGTCTGCCTGTATCTTTGCCATCTCCTCCTGGATGTTGTCTAGATCTCTTAAACTTAACATTGCTAAAACCGAACTTGTCTTCCCTCCATCTAGAACCTTCTCTCTCTCCAACCTTTGTATCACTGTTGACAATTCCATTCTAATCTGTTCCCCAAGTTTGTTGCATGGGTGTCGTCCTCGATTCTTCTCTCTCCTTTACCACTCACATTTATTCTGTTGAAAATTCCTGCTTCTTCCAGTTATGCAACATTGCTCGCATTTGGCCCTTCCTCTCTCAGGACACCACCAAATCTCTCAACCACTCTCTGATCATCTCTTTATTGGACTACTGTATCCTTCTCCTTACTGGACTCCCCCAATCTCATCTTGTGCCTCTTACTCAATGCCGTTGCTAGACTTATTTTCCTTTCTCGGCACTGCATATCTGTCTCTCCCCTCTACTAAGCACTTCACTGGCTCCCTTTTCCCTACAGAATCCCTTTCAAGCTCCTTACCCTCACATATAAGGCCCTCGCCAACTTCAGTGCTCCCAACATCTACAACCTCCTCTCTGTTCACACTCCATCCCACCCACTGCGATCGGCCAACGATTGACGCCTCTCCTCCCCTCTGATTACCTTCTCACTCACTTTTTCAAGATTTCTCCCACGCTGCCCCCTCCCATTAGAACAACCCCCCTCAGCACATACCCAAATCTAACGTGCATTAAAAACCCACCTTTTATAAAAGTCTATGGGGGGAATTCAATTCCCCCCGAAGTACCGACGCGCTAAAACTATTACCGTTATTATGGTAGTTTTAACCTGGCTTTCTGCTCGAAGTTCCCTGAGCCATTGTTAGAAGTACCGTAATAA
This sequence comes from Mixophyes fleayi, assembly GCF_038048845.1. NCBI lineage: Eukaryota > Metazoa > Chordata > Amphibia > Anura > Limnodynastidae > Mixophyes > Mixophyes fleayi. Next base: position 289,982,453 of record NC_134405.1, on the reverse strand, counting down.
CGATAATTATGCACACTATTACCGTAATAACGGTAATAATGAGCAGGACACGTTACTTTTAACAGTAATGCGCCCAATTGAATACCCCCCTATCAGTCATTCGCTTGCCTACACACCTTGTCGGGTGAAAAAAAAGAAAAGAAATTTGATTAGAACCAGATATATTAACTTTCACTTTTGGTCCTTTGTTCTTATTATTAGTTAATTTAACCATTTACAGATTACAGGTATGGCTCAATTAGCATGCATACTCATGACATTTGCTCCCATTGAATGAGTATATTCCTGATGCTAATCTCTCTCTTGCCTATTGTCAATTAGTTGTCAATTGCTCTGTGTCTTGTTATCTGCTTGGGGATTAAAGGGTTTCTTATCCTGTCTGCCTCTTGCAGCAGCATGTCCTTCTCTCCCACATTTATAATATTTCCCTGCGTACTCCTGCATTAGCTGTGACGAACACTGTTTTTGTAAAGCTCATTTTCTGACTGCCCTTGCAGAGTAATCTACAGCCTTTTCACTAAAATTACTACTTTTATTATTTTTTAAAGCAAGATATTATGTACAGGGTTTATTCTTTTCCCTGACTGTACTTTTGCTATTATCCACATAAGTAGGGGTTGGAGCTGTTGTATACTGAACAATTTTCTCTATCTTCCTGCTTCCTCTTTCTCGAATTTCATGCACCAAACTTTGCCTTCACACTGCCACAAATTTAAACATGTGATATGTGATATGTTTAATTCACAATTTCATGAACTTGACATGCAAATTTATTTTTTAACTGTATTCAATATCTCAGGATCAAAGCTACCAAAATTAGGGAAGGGCTGCACTGAAAAAACATTCAGCAGTTTTTTTTGTCCACTTCTCACAATACACAGTTGCTCTAAGACCATATTTCCTACTCATAATGTATATTGCAGACCCTTCGGGTTCTACCGTATACTTATGCTGTTTTCATGTTGTCATGCCTGTCTTGCTCCCATGGTCTGTGGTTCTTCAGAACTTTAGGGTAGCTTAAGAAAATGCAGAACTGTGTGTCCTCAGATCTAAAAGATTCTAAAGCAATCACTACTTACTTTTCTGTGTGGAATCATTTTCTGCCAGTGAGGAACTCCCTCCACCAGAAACTTTTTCGGTGCGAGGCAAATACTTCCCGTCTGGAATCCTTTTTTTTTCCAGCTAAGTTAAACTTTTTTTTTAATTGTAATGTATAATATATAAAATACTATATACAATATATATAAGTATACTATTTACTATATTCTAATGGGTTAGTTGCTTGGCTAGATGGTACTATTAACCGTCCGCGTTGCATACCAATACAAACTAGCAAAGCTGGACAGTATTATTAACCATCAGTGTTGATTACCAACACAAACTATTCTCTTTGCTTCACACCACATATACGCACATTATCACAATCATACCTGTTTAGTACAATTTCCTATTGTTAGCAACTTTTTTTCCCTAGATATGTTTAAGAATGTAGTTTACTTTATTGTGAATTAATTATTCTGTATAAATATATGCAAGGTTTATACAATTTTTTTTCTAATAAATTTGCTCAAACCCAGGACTGAGCAATTAAAAAGGGAGCATAGAAAAGCTGAGCTCTCATGTGGAATTGTCTGCAAAAGACAGTGATGTTGTCAGATGCATTAGCTTTATTTGTACACCTGCAAATATTAAGGCAAGAATAAATTGAGTCAAAAAATCAGGTCATCAAGGTTTGCCAAACTCACCAATACATAATTTGTAAAATATAGAGGAAATAAGTCCAGATTATTTATATAAATATTTGCCATTTATGCTAGCATATGCTTTCTAAACACCTTTTACATGTGAATCATCATCATCATCATTTATTTATATAGCACCACTAATTCCGCAGCGCTGTACAGAGAACTCATTCACATCAGTCCCTGCCCCATTGGAGCTTACAGTCTAAATTCCCTAATATAGACACACACATAGACATACATATACATACAGACAGAGATGTAGAGACTAGGGTAAATTTTTGATAGCAGCCAATTAACCTATCAGTATGTTTTTGGAGTGTGGGAGGAAACCGGAGCACCCGGAGTAAACCCACGCAAACACAGGGAGAACATACAAACTCCACACAGATAAGGCAATGGTCGGGAATCGAACTCATGACCCCAGTGCTGCGAAGCACAAGTGCTAACCACTAGGCCACTGTGCTGAATATTCATACTATTTACTTATATCACAAGAAAAAACAATTGTAGGCCATTATTGAAGTCCACCCAGTGCATATGGAAAAATTAAAAGACGTAAACAAACACTAAAACACCTGTGCCTGTCTCAGGAGATGCCTATGCAACTTAGATGGGCACCAGTGCCCATAGAAAATATATTGGTCGTTGCGGCTTAGGAAGTAAGTATTTGCAGTTCTTTGTCTGCTCCTCATATGACTGGTGTTCTTTAGACCATCCTGTTTTTGGCTGTCTGACCTGACCAATGTCTAGAATTTTCTGTTGTTTGTTGCCTTTCCTAACCTTTTTCAATATATTGTACCATTCTCGCTATATATGTCTGCCTGGACCTTTAGATCTTGCCAAGTCTTTGCTGGTTAGTACCTATTCTATTACACTCTGTGCACAGACCCTAGTTAATGTTTTCTCAGGAATTATCTAGTATATAGTACATTTCCCGTGCCAGAAATTTCATAAAATAATCCTACCATAGAGAGCGCAACACCTGGAGGCAATGTAAGTGATGTTTTATTAAACCAGATCCATTCTTAGATATTAAATTAAGATGAACATATTTACCTAGATTTATTGATTATTGTTTGTTTAAATATAATGATATATAAGGAATTATAATAATATATAACTCATATCACAAAGTGTTTATTTTGTGAGCATGTGTTACCTATTGAATAGCTAATTGAGTGGTCTAAGAGACTCTTTGATTGGATGCAGCTCCTTTTAAATCATGAGAACACATTGACAAAAACAAACAGTTCTGAGGAAAGTGTTATTGCACAGAAACAGTTAAAAGAGAATTATACTAGTGTTTTGTGACACTGCACTAATTTATGAATCTCAGCTAAAATTTTAAAAAAGACAGATTCTTCTTTACTATAACAGTTGGAGAAACTGCAACAATCTAAAGGATTATCAGATAAGCATCAAACACATGAGAGTATTTACCTTATTATGGAGTGATGAGACTGCTTGCTGGGTGTTAACCTGAGGGACAGGACAGTTCTTAATACTCTTCACACACTCCTAATTTAAGAAAAATTGGGCCTGATTAATTAAGGAAAGTTCAGCAAAAGTATATACATAAGGCAAAACCATGTTGCATTGGAGGGGGAGGACAATGTAAAATATGATGGCAGATTTATTTTCGGGGTAGGGCATGTCCTAGATCAACTTTAAATTTCAGTACACAAATAAACTAGCAAGTATTTGTGTGCTATATGAAAAAACAGACAGTATTTTCCTTATATGCCAAATAATAAAATAATTTGCACCCCTTGCATTGCAACATGGTTTTGTCCAGAAAACGTGAGTAAAAAAAGTATTACATTTTTTGCTTAACTTTCCTTAATGAATCAGGCCCAATGCTCATATGACCTCCAATAGATGCTAAAATCATCTATTATTGATATTTCTGAGCCGTTATCCTCCCTGATTAATCTGTCTCATAATGCTTTCGAATATTAAGCAGAAACAATTGATCTGTGTCTATACAGTGCAATTGACATTTTTTATTTTGTTATGTATTTTTAATAAATTGTGTATTGGCAACCTTTTTCTGTCAGTGTGCCCAAAAAAATATTTTCAGGCCCAGGAGTGCCAGTTGTATGTGTGTGGTGTGGTGTGGTGTGGTGTGGTGTGGTGTGGTGTGTGTGTGTGTATGTATATATATATATATATATATATATATATATATATATATATATATATATGTAATTATATTTATTATTTTAATATCATGGTAATGTTAATAGTAAAGATACCAACAAATTAAAATAGATTTTATGCAGCATAGATGTGCTCCCAGTTTATATTGTGCCACAAAGTTGTATATAAGTGTATATTATGCCTCATACTTACTCTCTGGAGACTCAGCACGCACATCCACACATCATTCCTTCCATAAGGGGACCATGGAGCTGCTTTATGAAAACAGCCGAATATTATAAAAATGGAACTGTTAAGTTTCGGCTATCTTAGTAAGGCAACTGCAGAGCTCAGGAGTGCCGGAAAGAAGTGGTCCAAGTGCCACATCTGGCATGTGTGCCGGAGGTTGCCTACCCCTACTCTAGTGTAATACTTTCAAATATTTATATATAAATCAAAGTAGTGCCAAATTTAGCCTTGTAACAAGTGAAAATTAATAAACAGGCTTATCTGGAAATATACTCTCTTTGGTCCTTGGTTCTCACTTTTTCGAATAGAGAAACAGGAAAAGCCAAAACAACCATTGTGTAATATACTTTAAAATAGACTTTAATCCATAATCCCCATAAGAGGGGTGTTATTTCTATTCTATATAATATCCTCCCTATCTGCAAACAGACTGCTTTTCCTGTACATGAACTTAAATGGGAGGCTGATGTAGGCGGCTACCAGAAGAGGACACTTGGGCAACAACCAGAGAAAGGGTCTCCAATACCTCTATTTAATCCCTTGTTAAAGAAAATGCTTATAAAATATACTTGATGTGGTATCTAGTTCCTTGAAGGATACATACAGTTTCACCTCTAAATTATTTTGGAAGAGCTGTGGGGAGTGAGGGTCCTTACTCCATATCTGTTGATCAAGCACAAAAATTACCATTTTTTGGGTTGATTTTGGTACCCTTATCAGTGCTGTCACTAAAATTCCAATTTCTAAATGATCTTGGTCTTTCCTCCTGGGTTCCCTACTAGATGTTCTTGAAAAGTATTACCATGGCTCTTAAAAGCCAAAAATCATCTAAATCCCCTGGCCCTGATGGCTTTGCGATGTCCAATTTAGAAGGTGTTAGACCGAGATATTACCACACTTATCTACGGTATATAACACTCTGCTCCACGGGGGTATATTCCCCTCAGGTTTGACACGTTGTAACATTATTTTTATACCAACATAACCGAATAACCCAAATAACGAAACCTCCCAATGCTCCAACTACAGATTTTGAACTCTGAAATAAATCTATTTGCCAGTTTTGGCCAATACCTGACTGTTAATCAAACCTTATCAAATAGGGTTTGTACCCACAAGGCAATCCCTAGACCAGTGGTTCCCAAACTTTTGCAGTTCGCGGCACCCTTAGACTCTCCAAATTTTTTCAAGGCACCCCTCCAAAATAATTATTGAGCAGTCCTGTTTTAGAAGTAGTTGGGTCAAAAAATTGTAATAAGTATTTAGGTCAGGACAGAAATACTTATTTAGTTGTATGCAAAAATGCCCCCTCTGCATCCAGACACTCTGCCCTCAGGCACTCTGCCCCCTCTGCATCCAGACACTCTGCCCCCTCTGCATCCAGACACACTGCCCTCTCTCACACTGCCCCCTCTGCCCTCTGTCACGCTGTCCCCCCTCCTCTGCCCTCTCACACGCTGTCCCCTCCTCTGCCCTCTCACACGCTGTCCCCTCCTCTGCCCTCTCACACGCTGTCCCCTCCACTGCCCTCTCACACGCTGTGTCCCCCTCCTCTGCCCTCTCTCACGCTGTGTCCCCCTCCTCTGCCCCGCTGTCCACATCCTCTGCCCTGCTGTCCCCATCCTTGCTCCGCTGTCCCCATCCTCTGCCCTGCTGTCACCATCCTCTGCCCTGCTGTCCCCATCCTCTGCTCTCTGTCCCCATCCTCTGCTCTCTGTCCCTATCCTCTGCCCCGCTGTCCCCATCCTCTGCCCTGCTGTCCCTATCCTCTGCCCCGCTGTCCCCCTCCTCTGCTCTCTGTCCCCCTCCTCTGTCTCCATCCTCTGCCCTGCTGTCCCCATCCTCTGCCCCGCTGACCCCATCCTCTGCCCCGCTGTCCCCCTCCTCTGCCCCTCTGTCCCCCTCCTCTGCCCCCGCTATCCCCCTCCTCTGCCTTGCTGTCCCCATCCTCTGCTCGCTGTCCCCATCCTCTGTCCTGCTGTCCCCATCCTCTGCCCCGCCGTCCCCATCCTCTGCCCCGCTGTCCCCCTCCTCTGCCCCGCTGTCACCCTCCTCTGCCCCGCTGTCACCATCCTCTTCCCCGCTGTCCCCATCCTCTGCCCCGCTGTCACCATCCTCTGCTCTCTGTCCCCATCCTCTGCTCTCTGTCCCCATCCTCTGCCCCCGCCAGGCGCCAGCCATAAAAAAAAAAAAAAAGAACGCAGAAACTTACCAATCCGTCGGGCGCCGGGACCCAGCAGCCTCCTCTTTCCCGCAGCTTGTTACTGACATCGATATTCAGTGACAGCTGCGGGAGAGAGGAGGCTGCTGGGTCCTGGCGCCCGACGGATTGGTAAGTTTCTGTGTTCTTTTTTTTTTTATGGCTGGCCCGCAGCACCCCAGTGACAGCACCGCGGCACCCCTGGGAGTTTGGGAACCGCCGCCCTAGACAATACAAGAAGAGCGATTGATATTATTTCATAAGTCAACATGACTAAAACCTCTGTGGTTTTATTGGCCCTCGATGCCAAAAAAATATTTGTTACACTCTCGTGGTCAGTGGCAGAACTACCATGGGTGTAGCAGGTGCAGTGCACCGGGGCCCATTGGATAATGGGGAAATCTTCCACCTCCAGAGGCTAAGGACTCCCAATATTCTTTCATATTACTACGTGGTCAACCTCAGCCATATTATTCCCTGGCAGTCTGCCCCTGACGTTAAACATTGGGTTGACATCAAGAGCACCTTGAATCAGACATATGCTGTGAATATCCTTCTGTGGCTCTTCAGGAATCACAGGCCAGACACTGCCTAGTTTGCTCCTCCCATTTACCCTTAATCTTTAGGATAGCGTCTAAAGCTCTATGAGCTGACAGAATTTCCTCCCCCATTCATGCCATTATGGCATCACCCTATTTTTCTAACAGAAAACTCCTTGAAATATATCTCTCCCTGGAAATGGTTGGACATCATCCAATTCACCCATTTGACAGGGAAATTTATTCTCTGAACTTTCCCAGATGTTTTTTGACGAATGCACCTCCCTTCTTTGTTACATTTTCAATATCTGCAGATTAAAGGCTTTATACATTCACAAACCAAAACAGCTAAACTTCGGAGTCCAATGCTTTTTAAACGACAATGTGTGTACTGGGTGGGTCACCACTGCCTTGTTTCCTTGATGCATGATGCTATTCTTTCCCCCACAGAATTCCCACTGGACCTGTTTGAACTGGCTTAGGAAGAAGACACCCATAAGACTCTGGACTGGGAAGAATGGTTACTTGTTCATTAGTAAATACAGTAAAATGGATATGAAACTGATGTTCCTATTGTGTGCAGCCTAGTAAATGTGTATGGAATTTCACCTAATTCCAAAAGAATAGAATTTTATTTTTTGACTTATTCATCAGCGCATTGGTAAATCTTTCGTTTGTACCACCTTTAAGGAAAATTATAAACCAAGCTCCACGTAATCTATCTGGAATTTTCCAATCTATGCTAAAGGGATTAGGGGGCTGTTGGGTCTTCTATCACAGTTGGCTGTAGTGCCCACTTGTTTCCTCTCTATGGAATCGAGTAACCGATCTTATATCTCAAATTAAGTGGTTAACTTAAGTCCACAAATAAATTGATTCAGCATATCTGCGCAGCTGTCCACCTCCAAATAGATAAAGTTTGGAAGCTTCTGCGTTCCCCTAGCCTTTCCTCTAACTTCTCACCTCTGGTATATTGCCTGGATGGAATATATTACCTGTTTGCTTCAAGGTACGACAAGGTTGACCATTTTCATAACCCTGGTATACATTCCATTAATCCTCCATCCCAGGATCTCAGTAGTCCTTGGTTTGCCTCCCCATCACTTTCAAGTCCCTCACCTTCCCACTCATCCATTCTGAGAGGGGCATCAGCACCCCCTTCTCTTACTTTTAGGGTCCTGTCTTCACCATTCCTACCCCTTTTCCCCTCTTCCCCAGTTTTTTTTCTTTTCTCTTCTCATTTTCCTTTCTACCTTTATCCATAAAATAGAAAACTCAGTGATAGATGACCCAGCAGTACACTGTTTTATCAATGTTAATATGGATAAAAATTTGTACTCTTCTGTCTAGATTTAAATTTGTTTTGTATCATATACCCCTGTCACTATAGGTATTGTGATCATGTCTGTCTCTGTAATGTACACTCACCATTGTTGTTAACAAATTAAATAAACAAATCAGAAAAACATATCTACTATATAAAAGCCTAGTGGCGTGTGTCTGCAGCGCCACCTGCTGGGCGAAGTTATACACTGACCTACTAAATTCTTAGTGTGTGGGGGGAAAAAAACTCAGAAAGCGCAGAAATTTGCTGCAGCGCCACCTGCTGGGCGGAGTTATACACTGACCTACTAAATTCTTAGTGTTTGTGGAAAAAAAAACTCAGGAAGGGCTGAAATTTGGTATACTAAGATGTTTTTAATTTGTTAATTTAATTTGTTAATTGTTAAAAGTTTTTATGACGATTTAAAAAAAATATATATATATTTCTTGAAGGAGAAGTGACAGTTGGGAGTGGTTGGTGGTTGCCGGGGGTGACAGTGCGGAGTGGTTGGTGGTTGCCGGGGGTGACAGAGTGAGAGGAGTGTGATACTCAGGACCGCTGAGAGAGATCCCTGTGTCTGGATAGACATCTGGATAGATGTGGCGATAAAGATGAAGGATGAGGTGATGGACAAAAATGATGAGGTGGTGACATGTGGACAAAACCACGTTAAAAAAGTGCGCTTACGACGGGAAGTAACGCTCTTCCCCTGAGGAGGCCTGGCCTAACCCCAAATGCATGACAAGAACCTTTTTAACACCTTAAGTAGCTTGATTTGACTAGAATGCATGAGTATCATGCATGGGTTAACTTGTATATATATATATATATATATATATATATATATTTATTGTGGCAAGAGCCCGCAACTGCAGAAGCACACGCAAACATCTTCTTCCTTTTTATGTAGATTTATTGTCAGGATGGTAAATGTTTTGAAACCGTATATTTTCACAGCAATTATGGAGACCCTAAACGCTAGCTATACATAGACCAGCTCTCTCTCAGGACCAGCCAGCTTACCCAGCGTTGGTATCTGTGCACAAATGATACAAACAAGCTTTTATACCTGATACTCCTCCCCCAGCCTTAGCTTGATGGACAGGTGACACACCCACCTTCTCTTTAAAAGGAAATGCCCCATCACTGGCTCTGTTTGTACTAATCAGACACACCCTGTCTGTTTGCTGAGAGGAAGGATTTCTCTATCATGTAAGTTAACCAAACTTAAACTATTGTTTGTTACACATAAGTCATCAATCTAGGTGCATTACTGCACAAATGTTTCACTCTACTTCCATGCTTTCTCTGCATATTGCCAACTAAATGCCTCCCGTTGTTACATATCCCTTCCCCTGGCGTCTCCAAGTAGGGGGACGCGGACTTTGCGAGGAGCACATATTTTCGTGACAACGCATCTGCATTTTTTGTGCAGAATCCCAGGTCTATGTTCTACTGAGAACTTGAAATGTTGTAGTGCCAAGAACCAGCGGGTTACCTTGGCATTTACCTCCCGGTTGCTCTGCATCCATCTCAATGGTGCATGGTTTGTTATTAAGGTGAACTCTCTGCCTAGGAGATAATAGCGCAGAGCTTCTGTAGCCCATTTTATGGCAAGACATTATTTCTCCACAGTGGCATATTTTTGTTCCCTTGGAAGTAACTTACGACTTAGGTACAGGACAGCATTTTCTACTCCATTCTTCTCCTGTGACAAGACTGTACCTAAGCCAACACCAGAAGGATCAGTTTGGAGGAAGAACCTCCGGGTAAAATCTGGTGCTTGTAGAACTGGGGAGGAAAAAAGAGCTAACCGAAGATCAGACCAGGCAGTTTCTGCAGAATCAGACCAGGTTAATCTATCTGGAAACCTTTTTTTTAACATGTCTGTAAGTGGAGCAGCTCTAGTGGCGAAGTGGCTTACAAACCGCCTGTAGTAACCTGCTAAGCCTAAAAAGGTTCTTAACTGCGACTTTTTTTCTGGTCTTGCCCAATTTTTGACTGCCTCCACTTTGTCTAGCTGGGGTTTTACACGCCCTCGACCAACAACGTACCCCAAATATTTGGCTTCTCTCATGGCTATGGCACATTTCTCTGGGTTAGCTGTTAACCCTGCTGACCTTAATGAAGCTAAGACTGCCTCAACTTTGGCAAAATGTGATCCCCAGTCTGGGGTATAACTCACTATATCGTCCAAGTAAGCGGCTGCATAAGCTGTGTGAGGTCGTAGCAATTTATTCATGGCCCTTTGGAAGGTGGCAGGTGCCACATGCAACCCAAAAGGTAGGACTTTATATTGATAGAGACCATCAGGGGTGGAAAATGCAGTCTTTGGCTTGGCCGTGGAAGTCAGGGGAACTTGCCAATAACCCTTTGTTAGATCAAGGGTTGTTAAATAATTGCTACCAGCAAGATTTTCCACTAGTTCATCCACACGTGGCATCGGATAGGCATCAAACTGCGACATACTGTTTAGGCACCTAAAGTCATTGCATAACCTAATTGTCCCATTGGGTTCCGGGACAAGCACAATGAGACTATTCCACTCGCTAGTGGACTCTTCAATCACATCTAACTGGAACATCTTCTCGACCTCCTTTCTCACGTCCACCTGTCTGGCTTCTGGAATACGAAACGGCTTCTGCTTTACAATGACTCCTGGCGCAGTGACAATGTCGTGTTCGATTAAGGTAGTGCGCCCAGGAATGGAAGAGAAGACATGCCTGTTCCGGCGAATCATTTCTTCAGTCTGTTGTCTCTGCTGAATGGACAAAGCTGGCTCTATGGGCACTTCAGACTTTTCAATGGCAGTATTCACTACCTGAGGAGAGGTTTCCTCATCATGCCATGGTTTAAGGAGGTTAACATGATATATTTGCTCCTCCCTTCTCCTACCTAACTGGCGGACTCTGTATTTGACAGGACCGACAGCCTCTAGAACTTCATATGGACCCTGCCAATGGGCGAAAAGTTTGCTTTCCTGGGTGGGAACCAGGACTAGGACCTTGTCCCCAGGCTTGAAAGATCGAACAACAGCATTTTTATCATAACTTTTTCTCTGTCGTTCCTGAGCCTCTTTTAGATGTTGCTGCACAATGGGCCCTATCTTTTCTAGCCTCTCATACATTTGTGACACAAATTGTTACAGATTTGGCTCCCTGGGACCTTGCTGCTTTCACCCTTCTTTTAACACATCTGCGATACCCCTGGGCTGTCTCCCAAACAATAACTCAAAGGGACTAAACCCTGTTGAAGCTTGAGGTACCTCACGGATGGCAAACATCAAATAAGGAATACGAGTGTCCCAATCTTTTTTCTCTTGAGCTACTGCTTTCCTGAGCATGTGCTTTAATGTGCGATTAAAGCGTTCCAACAAGCCATCTGTTTGTGGATGGTATACAGAAGTGTGAAGCGCCGTAACCCCTAGCAACTGGCACATGTCCTTTATCAGTTTAGACATGAATGGAGTACCCTGATCTGTAAGAATTTCTTTGGGTATTCCCAAGTGCGTAAACATCAATACAAGTTCCTTAGCTATGGTGCTGGACTTTATGTTTCGTAGGAAAATTGCCTCTGGATACCTGGTTGCATAGTCAAGCACCACTAGTATATATTGGTGCCGGCGTGCGGATTTTTCCAGTGGCCCCACAAGGTCCATAGCTATCCGTTCAAAGGGAACTTGTACTATTGGTATTGGAATGAGAGGTGCCCTGTACATGGGTTTGGGACAGGTTCTCTGACAAATGGGACAGGACCGGTAATACTTTTTCACTGCTATGTGTACCTCGGGCCAGTAAAACCTAAGCAGAACTCGTTCCTGTGTTTTGTGACTCCCAGGATGGCATTCCGGTTTAGCGGTTCCCAAAGATCGATGTCCAGATGTTGTGGATTCTTAGGCGGTTCCTTTAAGACCGGGCTTCTGACCGTTGCATCAGTTGCCAGCATGTCCGGCTGGATCAACTCACCGAGGACATCATTAAACAGTGGGAAGTCTTGCCCCAAAATGAGTGGATATGGGAGTTTAGGTGCTATGGCAGCTACCACCATAACAGTTTTGTCTTTGAGTGTGACTGGTAGTATTGTTCTTTCATACTCCTCTGTTGTGCCATGTACGCAAATAACCTTCACCTTGGGCAACCGAGAAGTTATGGTTTCGGGTAAAGCAGAGCAGGAAACCAATGAGAGTTCACTCCCCGAGTCAACCAAGGCCATAACAAGGTTTTGGTTGATTAGCACAGTCTCCCGGAACAAACAAGGACTTCCTGATGTGGGACTCATGGTAAAACAGCTTGGAAAAGCAAGCCCAATATGTGCCACAGAACAGTCCATGGGTTCCTGTAGTTTAGGACACTCTGCCTTAAAGTGGCCTGGCTCACCACATTCAAAACACTTCAGATTAGACAGCTTTGCACCTGGCCCTCTGTCCGTAGCAGTTTTGCCATTGGGCCCTGTAGCAAGGATTGTCAAACCTGGCTTTTGGCGTGGCAACGGCTTTGGCACAAATGCAGGTTCTTTAGTCATTTGCTGTAGCGCACAATACCTTTCTACCATGGTGGCAAGCTCTTCATAAGTTTGTGGGTCTGATTGCAGAACCCACCTTTGCAAATCACGGTTCAGCCCCCGGATGCAGTGATCTATCGCCAGACCTTCAATAATCCGAGAAGCCGAATTCTCCTCAGGCTGCAGCCATTTCTTTATAATTTTAGAAAGCTCAGCCACTTGCGCTCTGACCGTTTTTTTCTTTATCATAGCGCCATTGGTGATAGCGCTGGGCTCGGCCTGGCCTGGAAACTCCAATGCGAGCCAATATCTCAGACTTTAGGCACAAATAATCAGATGCCCATTCCTCATCTAGATCCATATAAGCTCGCTGAGCTTCCCCAGTCAGATATGACGCCAGTCTTTCAGCCCAATCTTTAGGAGGCCATTTTGCCCTTGCAAGTCTCTCAAAGGACACCAGATATGCTTCTATGTCATCAGCTGATGACATTTTCTGGAGAACAGTACCAGGTGGTTCATTTCTGTCATGCCTCACCTGGCTTAACTCTTCTCTTAAGAGCCTTGTGTTTTCCACTTGTGCCTCGGTGACTCGTAGCATCTGAGCTTGCTCTTATTGCTGCGCAGCGGCTACATTCACGAGGGTTCTCAGTACTTCCTCCATGTTGACGTCTACGCGGGTTGGGTAGCGGAAACTTGCTTCCCGGAGCATCCCACTCCTGACATCACTTGTGGCAAGAGCCCGCTACTGCAGAAGCACACGCGAACTTCTACCTTTTTATGAAGATTTATTGTCAGGATTGTAAATGTTTTGACACCGTATACTTTCACAGAAATTATGGAGACCCTAAATGCTAGCTATGTTTAAGACCTCCATGAACTGTAAGTGCACATCTTTTTATATACCTTATAGAATGTACATGTGTCCCGAAATACATTAGTAAATAGTAATTTTAGCTAAAATTTGAGGAACATGTAGGGACATTAAAAAGAAAGTTGCTTCTTAAAAAGTTTGTTGTGAAACATCAATCTAATCTGGAAAAAAGCAATAAAATATATTGAGGGAGGAGAGCGAGGAGGAGATAATGATAGAATGTTATTACAGACAGAAATGTATTGGATTTTCCTATTGAATACGCTATCTCTTCACATCAGTAGTTTTTAAATATGTCCTTTTCTGTGATCAATTTAAATTGTGGCATTTTAGTTAATTTTATTTTATATGTTTAAGTTGGTTTATTGTTTTATATTATATTCTATGCATTTTATGGCAACATTATCTTTCTTATATATATTGTTATTTTTATTTTATATGTGTTTATATAGATTTTGCATGATTTCTTATGTATTTTAACATGTACCTATTTTTTATGTCTTTATACAGTTCGCTGTTATGTAGTATGGTATATGTACACTGTTTTATGGCAATTTGATTAGGCTAACACAAGATGGGCAAATGACGTTCTATTTACATGGCCTATTATGTTTATGGTCATATATAGTACTACCTTAATTTTATTATCTGAGGCCCCCTAAGATTGCCGAATAAGTACCCTACTGATGTGGACGGACATATTAAACTAGGACATGTTAACTATAAATTATTACATTAATAGATTTTGACCACTTTGAATTGAGCTCCACATAAATGAGCATCTGTGCATGATATTTGTCACACAACTTGAGCCATTCAGCAAAGTGCTTTTATTGCTTCACCCAGACATTGTCATCTAACATATGTGCGGTGCATATCCCAAGCAAGTGCATCAGCTTATTTTTACATTGGTACATGCTTTCCATTTTCCATGTAAATATCTCCCAGCTGGAAATTAAATGTATATTCCTTGAAGAAGAATATTATTTAGATGGAATGGATAGAGTAGTGACTACCAATAGGATTACTCCCATTTGGTGTGTTAGTAGTAGTCTATTTTTAAATATACTACCCTATATGGTTGTTCTTGGCTTTTTTTGCTTCCTTCATGGTCATAAAAAAGGAGTCACCCATCCTTTGAGGAAGTGAGAACCAAGGACCAAAGAGAGTATATTTGAAGATAAGCTTGTTCATTCATTTTCACATTGTACTAGCCCAGCGTTGGCTAACCTGTGACACTCCAGGTGAGGTGAAACTACAAGTCCCAGCATATCCTTCCAGCAATAAGCTGCTATATATTGGCAAAGCATGCTGGGACTTGTAGTTTCACAAGACCTGGAGTGTCACAGGCTAGCCAACACTGTACTAACCTAATTGGTGCATTACTTTGATTTGTTTAATATTACTTGGATACGCTACACTAGAGTGTATATGATTCTGTATTTCTATTTTGTAGAATATGGTGCACTGGGAGTACAGTTGGGGTTAGATTTACTAACCCCAACTAGAATGCACTAAATAAATGACAGCTAGAATCTGATTGGTTGCTATAGGCAACACCTCCACTTTTTCAAACCCGCCGTTTAGTAAATATACCCCTTGGTGTTATTTTGGAAGAAAGATTACCATTATTTTGTAGGGAGTGTATATTTGTGGACTTGATTTAATCGTATGGTATTGGTGACCATTTGGACTGTCTGGTGATTTGGGTACCTATAGTATTATCTGTTTCTGAAGTATAAACTGACTTAGCAATGTATTGCAAATTTATTTTAATTAGAAATGAATCAATTCAAGCAATATAAAATTTAAAGTTAAAACAAGTCTATTTAACTAATTTTAATAACCAATAATCATAAACATAGAAATTGAATTGTGATTCCAATGAGAGAATGAAACACTCACTAAATTCACCAAATGAAGTTCTAGTAATATTAGCAATCATAAAAAGAGAGATAATTGCAGCATAAATAATATCACTATCTAAACCAAAATAGTATCCAATAAAGGTATATGGCTACAATACAATTATAAACACTGCTTGAATATACTGTCAAAATTCAGTTTTGTGGTATAAATTTGCGCAGTCTCCATTTATTAGGAACGAACTGTACAAGATTGGAATTTTCCCCAGCAGATAAGGGAGAGATCCCCTGATACTGAACAACTAAAAAAAATCCAGAAAGGATAAAAAATAGGTGAAAAAGGAAGCTGCATTCCCATCAATGTGCAAGGTGAAATATGTAAACAGCAATTATGGAACTGTTAAATAGCGATTAATAAATAGTGTCCTAATAAGGTAATCCAGCCTGGTTGGAGCCATCACATACAAATAAAGAGAATCCAGTCATGCTATCCAAACCGTAAAAATGAAAGTCAATCACAATCAAAATATATGAATGAAAGCAACTCCGCTAGTGTGACTATAAAAACGCAGTTGCAATTACAACAATTACCAGTTGGCTTGCTTGAACAGGGACAATTGAGTCAGGCAGCAAATATGTGATTCAATGATGATCCACAGCTAAAAATCAATTAATAGACTGCACACACAGTGGCATAGGTGCAAAGATGGAAAGTACAATGGACAACTAGGGATGTGCACCGGCGACTTTTGAGGTCTCGTGTTTTGTGTTTTGGATCCGGATTTTCGTTATTTTTGGGGTTCGGATATGTCTCGCAAAACACTTGACGAAAGGTCTCGGTTCGGATTTAAGGTTTTGGATTCGGATTTTTTTTGAAAAAAACATAAAAAGTTTAAAAATCAAGTTTTTGGGCTTATTTTCACTCCTAGGCTATTATTAACCTCAATAACATTCAATAACAAGCATTTCCACTAATTTACAGTGTATTCTGAACACCTCACAATATAGTTATTAGTCCAAAACGTTGCAACAAGGTATCTTTCTGGACTGCGTAGAGGAGTGGGTCACCACAATATATATTAAAAACCCTGAACTTTTATGATTCGCACCAATAAATGTACCTGGACTGCGTAGAGGAGTGGGTCACCACAATATATATTAAAAACCCTGAACTTTTATGAATCGCACCAATAAATGTACCTGGACTGCCTAGAGGAGTGGGCACTGGGCACCACAATAAAATATATAAAAAACCTTCAACAGGTCTGCATTACACTACACATACGGCTGCTCCTCCATCCTCTCCATCATATACATGTTGGAGTTTTAGCGTGTGACAACCTCTTGTTTTTGATAATGTCAGTGCATTTTGAATATTTTTCAATTTGCCCCACACCACTGAATGTACTTTATCTATGATACGCATCTATCTATCTTGACTGCGTAGTGGGGTGGCCCCGGTACCCAATTTGATACCGGGGCCACAATAAAATAAATACACCCTCCACGTGTCAGAATTCCACCAAACAAGTATCTGGACTGCGTAGTGGGGTGGCCCCGGTACCCAATTTGATACCGGGGCCACAATAAAATAAATACACCCTCCACGTGTCAGAATTCCACCAAACAATTATCTGGACTGCGTAGTGGGGTGGCCCGGTACCCAATTTGATACCGGGGCCACAATAAAATAAATACACCCTCCACGTGTCAGAATTCCACCAAACAAGTATCTGGACTGTGTAGTGGGGTGGCCCCGGTACCCAATTTGATACCGGGGCCACAATAAAATAAATACACCCTCCACGTGTCAGAATTCCACCAAACAAGTATCTGGACTGCGTAGTGGGGTGGCCCCGGTACCCAATTTGATACCGGGGCCACAATAAAATAAATACACCCTCCACGTGTCAGAATTCCACCAAACAAGTATCTGGACTGCGTAGTGGGGTGGCCCCGGTACCCAATTTGATACTGGGGCCACAATAAAATAAATACACCCTCCACGTGTCAGAATTCCACCAAACAAGTATCTGGACTGCGTAGTGGGGTGGCCCCGGTACCCAATTTGATACCGGGGCCACAATAAAATAAATACACCCTCCACGTGTCAGAATTCCACCAAACAAGTATCTGGACTGCGTAGTGGGGTGGCCCCGGTACCCAATTTGATACCGGGGCCACAATAAAATAAATACACCCTCCACGTGTCAGAATTCCACCAAACAAGTATCTGGACTGCGTAGTGGGGTGGCGCCGGTACCCAATTTGATACCGGGGCCACAATAAAATAAATACACCCTCCACGTGTCAGAATTCCACCAAACAAGTATCTGGACTGCGTAGTGGGGTGGCCCCGGTACCCAATTTGATACCGGGGCCACAATAAAATAAATACACCCTCCACGTGTCAGAATTCCACCAAACAAGTATCTGGACTGCGTAGTGGGGTGGCCCCGGTACCCAATTTGATACCGGGGCCACAATACCTCCTCCAAACATGGTACAGACAATTCGTCATTGAGATCCCATCAAGTATGTTAAAGACAGACAGGGTCGAAGTGTTATTGGTTGACTTTGTAAACCAAAAAACTGTCCCTGTTGCACATAGTCGTGCAATGAAGATTGACTTTTTCATTTAAAGGCACCATCTTTCAAGTGTAGTGTTTGTAAGTCTAAGTCATATTATACTTTTGGTAAAATTGGTTTATTTTGTTCCTCTTTATGGTAACTACTAATAGAATTAAAGTATTAAATAGAAGCGGCAGTTCCTCTTTATGGTAATTAGTAATAGAATTAAAGTATTAAATAGAATTAAAGTATGAAATAGAATTAAAGTATGAAATAGAATTAAAGTATTAAATAGAATTAAAGTATGAAATAGAATTAAAGTATTAAATAGAATTAAAGTATTAAATAGAGTGGTATAGAGTTGTAGTGTGGTATAGATAGAGTGGTCCCCACAATATAATAATAAAACCCTCAACTGGTCTGAATTCCACCAAACAAGTATCTGGACTGCGTAGTGGGGTGGCCCCGGTACCCAATTTGATACCGGGGCCACATTACCTCCTCCAATTTCCAAGTGTAGTGTTTATAACATCTTAACACTACACTAATTCTAGCACGTCAAAACCTCTTGTTTTAAATAATGACAGGGCATTTAACTTTTGATTTAATTTATTGAATTTGTTGGCATTTTCTTTTACTTTTTGAACATGGCAAACGACTGTTGAATGGTCACATAATGCCAAAAAGAAAGTTGCAAGATGGAATTGTCCTTGGGCCCTCCCACCCACCCTTATGTTGTTGAAATAGGACATGCACACTTTAACAAACCAATCATTTCAGTGACAGGGCCTACCAAACAACTGTGGCTGAAATGATTGGTTTGTTTGGGCCCCCACACCAATAAAACAATTCATCTCTCCCTGTACAAACTAAACAGGCTCTACTGAGGAAAGATGTCGTCCTTATCCTCAACCTCTGATTCCTCTCCCCCTACAGTGTGTACTTCCTCCTCCTCACACATTATCAATTCGTCCCCGCTGGACTCCACAACCACAGTCCCTCTGTACTGTCTGGAGGGCAGTGCTGTACTTCATTGAGGAATTGATTATTCATTTTTATAAACATCATTTTTTCAACGTTGTGAGGAAGCAACCTCCTTCGCCGCTCACTGACCAGGTTCCCAGCTGCACTAAAAACTCTTTCCGAGTACACACTGGAGGGGGGACAACTCAGTTAAAAAATAGAGCCAGTTTGTACAGGGGCTTCCAAACTGCCTTTTGGAGTTCTACCACGTCACTACCTCTAGTTAATTTAGATTGCAAGGCTTGTAAATATAAATACTTTGAAGATAAAAAAAAGCAGGCTGCACAGACTGTGGAGCTAGAAAGTGAAATTAAATGGACCACGTTACTTTGGTGGCTATCTATGCCCCCCCCCCCCCGCCCCGCCCTACACTTGTAGTTGAATATAAATAAAGCAGCCTGCATAGACTGTAGAACTAGCAATTCAAATATACAAAGAAATGGAGAAAGGCAGTTTGGTATCTGTCTGCATCAGATCCCCTCTCCACTAGGAGTAAAACAGAAAACTTTTCAGCCGTTATATAATCTAGAATATAAATAGAAATTGAGAAATGCAATTTGGTATCTGTCTGCATCATAATCATCAACATCCTCCTCAGCGCCAGCTACATCAATATCCTCCTCCCAGTGTACAACATTCACACCTTCATTAGCCAAATCTGTAACTGGACTGTGGGTGATCCTTCCAGCATATGCAGAGGGCGTGCTGCAAATGCTGGATGGAGTCACCTCTTCCCGTACAGTGATGGGAAGGTCAGGGTTCACAACCAACAACACCCTTGGACTCGCCTTGGGGATTTGTGATGTCATCTGTTTCGAAGGCAGAGTTCTTTGCTGTTTTGTTGTTGTTGCTGACAGCATAACTCTCTTAAATTTTTTGTAGGGGGGGGGGAGGAGGGCTTAGATCCTTGGGTGAAGCTGGACCACTAATCATGAACACGGGACAGGGCCTAAGCCGTTCCTTGCCACTACTTGTCGTAATTGGCATATTGCCAACTTTACGTTTCTCCTCAGATGATTTTAAGTTTCTTTTTTTGCTGTTTTTTGAGAACTTGGGCTTTTTGGATTTTACATGCCCTGTACTAGGAGATTGGGCATCGTGCTTGCCAGACGACGTTGATGGCATTTCATCGTCTATGTCATGACTAGTGGCAGCAGCTTCAGCATTAGGAGGAAGTGGGTCTTGATCTTTCCCTACTTTATCCTCCAAATTTTTGGTCTCCATTATATGTAGCACAAGATAC